>NW_027180358.1:0-343020 GCF_040956055.1 Brachionichthys hirsutus | reverse complement strand
GGCTCTATGGCAACATTGGTCTGTTTGTCCAGTGAGTTGGTCCAATCTAAGCAGCCACTGGGTTGACTGCCATGAGAGGGTAAAAAGTTGCAACAAGATTTTCTACAAACTGTGTATATTACATTCAGTTATTTCAGCATTTGACATTCAGCACTGAATAATTATAAATATGTTTAAAATAAAATAATGTGAAGTCAGCTTCCTTGCAAGCTTGCTGAAATCAGCATTCAGCCCCCAAAGCAGAGCAGTAAGAAGAACTTCAAAGAGCCGCTAACATAATTATAGAAGATGGGACTGCAAAGGTTTGAAGCGGTTCCATAGAAAGTCAAACACAAAGACAAGAACAAAAGCTGAATTTGGATGATGCACCATCACTAGTGATGAATTTGCACAAGTAGCGGTCCTGGGCCTGGGCTGAGTGGAGGTTGTTAAGCTATACCGAAAGCTGTAGCGCCCCCTCTAGAGCCGCATGCACAGTTGGATCTTCTTGAAGAACAAATTATTTCAGTCACATTGATTCCCGCTCTGATCCGCAGCAGCAGAAAAGGAGTGCAGAGCTGGGATGAGATGCAGAGGTACAGACCATTGACTGGGACTCCAGTGTTGAGTGTTTAAGTGCTGCAATGCTGACTGCACATTGGAAGAGAAAAACATCTTTCAAGAATGTAGAGACGTGGGGGGGGGGGGGGGGGGTTGCTGCCTCAAGGGAAGGAGTTGAAATATCACATCCTCGTGGTGTCGAGGGAGCAGAGCCAGAAGACAAAGTTCTTTATAAGCTGATCTACTTTCACAATCCCTCACCCATGGTCATGAGCACTGTACAAGAAAACAAGAGATCACCCCCCCCCCCCCCCCCCCCCCCTTCATAAGGTCATCAGCCTCAGCTTTAGAGATCGGTTGAGAAGCGGCTTTGCTTTGAAAGGAGCGAGTTCATCTGGTTGGGATGTTTTTTCCTCTTCTCCCTTTTGAAGGTTTTCCAGGCATGTCCAACTCGGTCAACTGAGAACATTTCTTACATAGCCTGAGAATGCCTCAGAAACCACAAGGAAGAACTGGAAAGTGTTGCTAGGGAGACGGATCTGGAATATAGTGCATCGCCTTTTTGCTGCCACCATGGACTAACCTTAAACAGGGTTTAATGAATGAATGGGTGGATGGATGATTGAGGTGAATTAACACAAACGATCCAGTGGTCCTGGACTGCTGGACTGCACTTTAGGGTTGGTGAGAACACATTATTCTTGTTGCCATGCAATAATCATCACTCTACATCCATGCATGAGCGATATCTTTACCCATGTAAAGTATGTCTGTCCAGCAACAATCCACGGCTCCAGGTACTCTGAACAGATATCGTAGGTAGGACGTGGGAGGAATAGACGTCTAAAAAAAGGAAGGTTATCCATGTCACTGGGTTTGTACTGCAGTGTTCATTCCCACTGCTGAGTAACATCTTATTTTCAGGTCCCATGAAATAGTTTCTCACCATTCCGTACAAATCTGTTCGCTTTTTCTCAGATAAACTACCCAAAATGAGCTGTTTTACATACAAGACCAGAGCATTATCCTGGGGGGGGGGACTGGTTTTTTCCTCTGATGTCATGTCACACACATGTTTGGCAACGTAGTTGTCTGTTAAGCAACAGCTGCAATGCGGAAGTCAATTTGCAGTATTTCTATTTGACTTTTGCCATGTCCTCATGGCATTTTTGCATAAGTCTTGGACTTTGTGTCATCCTTATTTTTCTAGTTCTGTGACATTTTCACACTTAACGTTTGCTCATGTACAAACCCACTGACAAACAGCCACACGTAGACGCAGGTGCACGCGAGTCACAAGGATAATCCCACCGAACCTCCGTCATCAGTGGATCCTACACCCTCCTCCAACCCACACCAAGATATACGCACAAATATACCATCCTTCAGGTCAACCGAATCTAAACAGATCCAGAACCCCTGAGGCCACCTGGTGACCCAGTCCCAGTCTGAGCTAAACAGATGGACCCCTATTGATAATTCACTAACGCACAAGCACCATCTGCGTGCTGGTCCGAGTCACGACTGCTATCCTGCAGGTGAGTCATCAAGTTTGAACAGACGCCACACTGCAAAAGATGAGCAGCTTTACAGAGCACATCTATCTTTCCTGCTTCATTTGGTCCAACTATTGATATTACTGTTCACACTCTAGTACTTGTGGGTACGTGTTCCAAAATTATTGCCCCTAGTCCTCAATTTAAACTCAACTTCAGAGCCTCTTTGTTATTTAAAAGCTATTTATTGTAACACAGAAGTTTCTGGTGTTGCTTGTATGGCAACTTCATTTCTAACATTGTTTGGAAATAGCATGTGGCGTAGTGGTTAGCGCTGTTGCCTCACAGCAACAGGTACCAGGTTCAAATCCTATCTGTGCGGACTTTGTACGTTCTCTGCCGTGTCAGCGTGGGTTTTCTCCGGGTTCTCCGGTTTCCTCGCACATTTCTGCATGGTGGAAAAGTGTCTGTAAACGAGACGATCGTCTCATCTGTACGAAAATGGATGGGTGTTTGGGAATATGGAATAGAAACTGCTGACATGATGAATGGAAATGGATAGCTGGCATCGTCTTTCTTTCCCTGCTGCCTCACTGAGGTGCTTGGTGTCTAAGCAGGCTGTGTTGGGATCTCAGCGGTTGAGGTTGAACTTCCACTTTTTGGAGGGCTGTTGGTTCAATCGCGTCGGCGACCGTGTGAATGCTGCTCCCGATGATGGAGAAGTGTTGACTGTCAATGGGTGTAACTTAGCTTGTGTTGTCAGGTGCTTTAGGCGGCGCAGTCCGACTCTAAAGGTGCAGTAAGTACAGTGCATTTAATAAAAGGCTTATCTGTCCAGAGCAGTGCAAACACGTAGACCGCCAGTATCTCCTTGGCACAGTGAGACCGTAGGGATAAGATCAGCCAATCACAAACTTGTTTCATTGAGAATCTATATACTGCCACTTGATTGGATAAGATTAAGGGGTGTGAGGGGAGGAGAGGAGAAGGGACAAGGCATGGCATCACCAGGCAATATCTCTAAGGCAACCAATGCTTGGTGTGCGCACACACACACACACACACACACACACACACACACACACACACACACCACCCCTTGAGGCTGAAGCTAGAGGTTTAAGTGTTGACTCCATTATGCACCTGTCTTACCCTTTTTCAACCATGTCCTCATTATTTTCTGGCAGTAGTGAGGATTTATTGCAGAAGTGTCACAGTATGAGGAAGTGATGAAAACAAATACCAGAGGGAAGGAGAAACAGGAAGTTGGGCAGCACATGCAGTACACTGCAGTCAGAGATATTGGATTACGGACATCTGTGGAGTAAAGCCAAATTGTGATGACCTGATAGCACAGCTAATGCAGTATTTTGTGATCTGGAGTCAACCCTAGCTTGACTTGACATTTTGCAGCTTCCTCTTCAATCAACCTGATGGAGGAAGGTGGTAAACACGTGATAATCTCTGTTAAAGCAAATAAGATTAGACCAAACCTCGTCAGATGGCCATATGGCTAAAAGCCTGATGAGGCAGGAGGAAGAAGAGGGGACAGACAGTTTAAGGCCAGACACGTGTGTGGTTTGCGGAGAATGAGCACTTGTTTTCTATCAGTTTGTTGCACATTGACGTCACTAATTGATAAAAAGTTATGCTTCTTGATATCTGAGAAAATAAAGTGAACCTTCTCTCTCTTCAAGCCCATCATTAAAAAGACACCCATTTATTTTTATCTGTTTACGTCATGCCTGAACTCGATTTACGTTTCAATATTGACTTCTAAAGAGTCAGACGTGTCTTTCCTGACATCTAACAACATCTACAGTTCTAATAATACCATGAAAGGAGACAAAGACAAGTATTGAGCACAAAGCATCCGTGGTGTCCTGGTGTCATCCCTTTGTAAATCTTAAAATGAAGCAAGAGCTGATAAGAATGGAGAATAAAAACAGAAAAAGAATCTGTCATGAAAGCAGGATAAAAAGATGCTGAGCAGATGATCGGTGATGGGTTTGCTTTCACAACTGCCGAGGCGAGGCGAGGCGACGGTTATGCAATGGCCGCCGTTTGTATGTCGGTTAGCAAGATAACTCAAAAGGTTCTGGACGGAACTTGATGAAATTTATAGTAAATGTCGGGAATGGTACCAGGAACAGATGAATAAATATTGGTGATGATCCAGAAGAGATCCTCGATTCTGGATCAGTTTTATATTTCCGCATTGCAGTCAATGGAGTTTCAAAATGTGTTCCTCAATTTCGCGATTGATTATTGACCGATGTTTATGGAATTTGACACAGTCTTGTAGGGTGGGGACCTCTGTCTCACCACCGAATCTTATCCGGATTGGATCCAGAATGACGTTTGGAACAAAATATCACATTTTAACATTAAAACCCAATTTGTGGATTCAGGAATCTTTTTAAAATACACATCAAGTCCGATTCACTTTTACTTTTCATGGGTGGTGCATGAAGATGCAAAGAACCATATAGAACCTTTAGAGGTTGATCCAGATCACCATGTGGACGGTGTAAATGTAATTATGAGGAGAATGAGCTGCTCGGCGAAAGTCTGAGCTCAGTGCTTTTCTAGTTTCTTGATAAATCGTAACAATCAACAGGATTTGTTGTTTTCTATTACGGAAACAGAACATTTATTAAAGCAGATTTCAGGTTTTTGTGATGCTTCACACTCACATAGATAATTATAGAACACAGGTCTGAATATCAACGCATTTCCATAAGAAAGTTCTAGTTATGGGAAGCTGCATTCTCATATCATGCTTTCATAAAGGGTGTCGAGTGTCCCGTTCTCGGGAGCAGTGAATCACCAACAAACAAATTCATGGCTTTAACTTGAGGATTTCTGTCTGAAATGAGAGCAGCTGCCCCCGGGGAGTCGTTTCCTGTCAAGGTGTGGCTCGGACAACCTCATTAATTTTAACAGGCGTTACATCAGATATATTTGGATTCCAGCACGGAATATTATGCACTGGCCTGAAAAAGGACGAATACATTTGTTTTATTTCCTGTATAACCTGATGCGTATGCAAATCACATAATTACTGTCAATTCACACGTCAGGTTTGCCTCTGGGAATCATCTCGCAGTGAAATGGTAACGAGTGCATCGCACTTCATCTGCCAATGTGCAACCCATAGTGGCACATAGTATCTCCTGAGTGTTATTATCAACTCACTGACAGCTGAATAATTTTGTATTTGCTGATTTGACCTCCAACCTGCATGTATTTGTGGCCAAAACAGCAGTGTTTACACACCAGTATGTCAAAACAGGTTTAGCAAATAGTTCAAGGCCGGATTGAGGCTACAGAGACACTGACTCTCTTTCTGGCTATGTTGATCCTCAAGCAGTGATAAATAAAATAATCTTAATCATATAATAATTCAATGTAAAGCAACGCTATTGTGGTGATTTTGAGTCAGACCCCTGGCTGGAACCGGCTGCTCAGGGTGAAGTTGCCCGTCTCTCCCTCAGCAGGATCCACATTGGCGTTCAGGGAGCTTCAGGATTCTCTAAGGGCCCCGTAATGTTGAGAAATGTTGAAGGATGGTCATATTTGCTTTCATTAAAGTCCAGTTATTACCACAAACACTCATATTAGAACATATAATGCACCTGTCGACTGGAGGGCGCATGCATGGTGATCCATGCTCCATCCAGCATTGTGTCTGTCTGGTACCGTAGTACAGCGTAATTGGTTGAGGGACGATGATTGCAATGCCGCATTTTCCAGCGTGGTGAATGAGGTAAGATAAGGTAAGATGAGCGGATGAACGAGGTCAGGACGCCGGCTGAGCACGTACCTTTTGATTCGCAGTCGGCGCAGTATTTATTGTCTTCCAGCGCCAGTAAAGAGTTGAGGACAGCCTGGTATCTGTCCACGTCTTTCACCGATTTACCCGTCATCTTTGTTAATGGTCCACCTCCTCCTCCTCCTCCTCCTCCACCTCCTCCTCTTCCTCCACAGCCCCGGTAGGTCAGTCCGCGCCGGCTTCAGTTGAGGAGCCTATAATTTGACCAAATTAAGCCGACGCGCTCCGTCCGTCTCTGCTCGGTGTCAAAGAAGAGCGACTTTGTTTCACAACGACAGGGTGATTGTCTTTCCGCATCCAACCTGCAGGGAGTTAGACATGCAGATTCTCGACTTGAACCCCGCGTTCATTGCGATGATCAATAAAGATATAACCTGTCACCGACTTTGAGCGCATCTGTTACCGATCACAGCGGAGGCATTGGGTCTTCTGGTTTTCAGTTCTCTCCCTCCCTCTCTCCCTCTCTCCCTCTCTCTCTCTCTCTCTCTCTCTCTCTCTCTCTCTCTCTCTCTCTCTCTCTCTCTCTGACACAAGCGCAGATTTTCACCAAGCGCAAATAAGAACATGTACATTTTCGCTAAATGTACAAGTGAAAACACGTTGCGCCAGTATTTTGACGCTATATTATTATTATTATTATTTGACGCTTTATTATAAACGTCATGTTTAAGACCTTGGCAGGACGTTTAGTTTATTTTACACTAAAGGGTTCAGTTATACTGCCACCGGGAGGACGATCTTATTTAAAACAGTTCAAGGTGGAAGTTTGGCTGTAATAAGCTGTTCCTCTCCGAAGCAGCAGGGGGCAATAAATAACGTGCCAAGGGGAAAATAGGCGAGAGGACAACGATGTTCAAACAGGAAGTTAAATTGATTTCTCTTCAAAATAAAATAAATACTTCGTTCCTCTTGTAAAACAAATCTCAATATGAAGGCATATTATAACAAAATATGTTGTTTTCATTTATTGAATTAATTTAAATCTAATTGTTTTATCATATGCCTATTTATTTGTGTTATTTTGAATTTCCCCCCAAATACCCCCCTTTAGTATGAAGCATGACAGGAAGTTCATAATAATAACAAAGCCACTTTATCGGATTGGTGATTACGGAAATAACATCTCAGCGTCAAACTAGCAAAGGATTTGTATTGAATCACCACCTTTGCACCTCTGTAAACTGTCCACAATGTCCAGGCAGTCCAACCGAACAACAGACAGCAAGAAGATGGTAAGGTCGCTGCCGCAGGATGGACGTCTGACAGGCTGCTCCAGCATAGCTAGCATCATGCTAACTCCAGACAAATAGCTGCATTTTACGTGTACGAGCCAATCTGCTTGCCAGCCGTGTATCTTTGTGACGTAGACGTGCACAGATAAACAGAGGACTCTTCAACCAGAGCAACTAATATCGGATAAATTGTTAAATATGACTGGATTTGACAGGAAGTGCACACACAAGCTAAACACAGCATACACATAGTATTCGGTTATGTTTTAGTTTGTCACACTGTCAGTTTGAGGAGGATTTTATTTTCTGCACAATGAGACTGCTGTTTTCTGTGTTGTAGAGCTCTGAGCTGTTCACGCTGACATATGGAGCTCTGGTCACTCAGCTTTGTAAAGACTATGAGAATGACGAAGAGGTCAACAAACAGCTGGACAAGATGTAAGTATCCCTGTGGACAGTCAGGGGACCATATCAACACATAACTCTGTGTGCAAGAAAAAAAAAAGTTTACAACTTCCTGGCATGAAAGGAAGAGAAACGTACTTATTCATCAGTGCTTTATACACACAGAACATTGTATTTAATTCAAAGGTTTTGTTGCACAGATAATTTGTGTCACAAGAAAAGGAAAAATAGTGGAATCTGTACATTATGTAACATTTTCTATTTTCAGACCCTCAGTGGACATCAAATAATATAATTATCATATCACAATGACATTATTTTACATAGGTTATATATATATATATATATAAAGCTGCTTTGTGCGCATGGTGGCATATGTTGTGCAATCACATACTGAGTGCAGAAACCAAGTTTCTTTTGCTTTAAAATGTCTTTTTGCTTTAACCAATAGAAGGGACTCGCCGGCCCCTTGGACCACTCTGACGCTTTCTATACAGTCAGACGCAAACAGAGAGCTGATTTAATCAGGCTCGACTTCCCTCACTTCTCTGCTCTCGTCATTTTTCGAAAGAAAAACAAAAAACCCGGGGCCTTTGAACGAGACAGAATTGACACGAGCTTTTATGAGCGGAAGTATCTGGATGGCGTTCTCCGACTAAATAAGATTAAAGCAAACTGATGGGTTTTATGACTCAACAATTCAAAACATCCTTCAACACTGACAGGAGTTTGGATTTGATGTATTCTGCTTTTCTGGTAGTCAAGCAACCGTCATCTGTCTTCAAGCTTACACACGGTGAGGCTTGTCTTGTGACCTTAGAAGGCAATGAGTCTACACTGGCCACTCTGGTAGCCGCTGGCTGACCGGTAACCGTTAGAGGATGACCGCGTTAAGATCGGGACGCATCAGCAGTGAGAATAAGTCGCCTTGACTTTTGAATCAGAGTGAGTTATGATCTTTCGCTGAAGCGTTATGACCCTCCAACATACTTTTCCTCTTTCCTTCTGCGTTTTCTAGGGGCTATAACATTGGCGTGCGTCTTATCGAGGACTTCCTGTCACGCTCCAACATCGGCAGGTGTCAGGATTTCCGAGAAACCGCTGACGTCATTGCTAAGGTAACTGGAAGGTTCCAGGCCAATCAGAGTGTCACCGTGGCGACTGGTATGAAAGGATGTCTTCTTGGCCTTTGGATTTCGAACATGTCCTTGTGATGTTTACACAAAAGTCCTTCATCGCTTGTGACAAATGCTTGGCAGACCATGAATGCTGCTGCCGGGTCTCGCTTCAGCACGTCGTCTGTCTTCAAAGGACGTTATGGGAGCGGAGAAACGTTCCACAAATGTAATCCCACACCAGCTCAGGGAAACCATTTGCCGGTCATGAAGAGGAGGGTCGTGGCTGTAAGAGGAGGAGCGCCATGGGACAGCGGTCTGGAGGAGGATGTCAAGCCGACTCCTGAAAACAAGTCATCATTCATTAAATGTAGACGGAGGACATTTACTCCATCTGGAGCTTGCTCTTCAGTTTTGATGACATCATTGCTTCATTTCTTAGCGGCTGTCTTTAGATAAAGCCGCGCTGCGCAGTCGTAGCATTTTCTAATGTCGACAAAATGTAATAAGTGCTGCTGAAGCGCTTCGTAGCGTGGCGGCGCTTTCATTAGCATGAAGAATTGCCGGCACTTCTCTGGGACAAGATTATGCATATGAATCCTACTCTCTCTTTTTCTGTTTTTTTGGCTTAGGTGGCATTTAAGATGTACCTGGGGATCACCCCCAGCGTGACCAACTGGAGCCCCGCAGGCGATGAATTCTCCCTCATCCTCGAGAACAACCCACTAGTTGACTTTGTGGAGCTTCCGGATAAGCACGGCATGCTGATCTACTCCAACCTGCTGTGTGGCGTCCTCAGAGGAGCCCTGGAGATGGTGAGGTTGATACTGCTGCCTGAGGAGCGCGTTTCAGATAAATGGCTGCTCTGCTTCAGGGAAATCATTCATTTATATGATGATGCGGCTGTTTTAGGTCCAGATGGCGGTGGATGTGAGATTTGCTCAGGACACTCTGAGAGGGGACAGCGTGACCGAGGTCCGCATGAAGTTCATCAAGAGGATCGAAGAAAACCTCCCAGCGGGAGACGAGTGATGGAACCGGAGGAACGCGTTCACAGACGGACCGAAAAAGACGAATGGACTCAAAGCCTCTCGGTAGTCAGAGGACGCTTTCTTCCCTCGGCTGTTTCTTTTTCTATGTGTTGTTCAGAAGAATGCTTGGAGACCGGACTGTTGAGATTCCCAGAAAAAAAAGAAGCGCGGTTTAAAGCATCCCTTCTGCTTTTAACATCTCAAGGATGCGGAAAAAAACCCATCCTCGGTTACTGATCTGGGTTTGAGTTTGAAGTAGAAGTCGTATCTAAATGTCAGCCATTGTTGTCCTTTATGTAAAGTCACTTTGATGAACTGTCATGAAAGAAAGATATCTTCGTCTATTAACTGTTGAGACGTTTTCGTTTGAAGGCAGGAAAACATTTGATTGTGAGGTTTTATTTTCCTCTTCATTATTGTTTTTTTTATAGAAATCACACTTTATTGCTGCCAATTATATGGTATGATATTTATGTTGTTCGAAATGTCCAATAAAAGTGGCATATTTAAGAGCTTTCTAATGTTTTTACCGAGAGTGGAGACTCCTGCCTCTGCATGCAGAACAACTTGAACTCGTCCCCACACCCACACTGTGTCCCCTTCAGTCCTGCTTCAGCACACTGTGGAATCGTTATTCCTGTTGCCTTGCAAAGGGAACCGGTAACAAGCCTCTCTCATGTTTGCGCAGGAAGCGATCTGTGTGCTTTGGCTTGTTTGCGTACGTGTGGAGAAGGACAGGCTGTCTCGCTAAACAGAGCTAGCTGCTGCTGTCACGCTTCTGAATGGCTTCAAATCAACCACAAGTAACAAGCACAACTCATCAATAACTGTAATAACATAATAACACACACACACCTGCTCCGGATGCCACGGGACTGTTGGCTATGTTTTTATCGTGTAGCAGATGCGATACACAAACCGTAGTTTGTTGAAGGAAGTTGAAGTTAGTTAAATCAAATTTATTCCAGACTCGGGGTCATAAGAAAATCACACAATGCACATGATCAAAAACACGTCACCGATGTGATGCTTGTTTATTATATGCTCTTATTTTTTAATAGTCTCAGTAATGCATTTAACATATATTTATAACGTATTTAGTCTTGATGGTTTGACATAAAACCGCAGTGAAACGCCACAAGGTGAGGCAGACAGTACCGCTTCCTCAAGACAGAGGCGCGCGCGAGCCTGTGCTTATTTGAATAGGTGAGCTATAAAGAAGAAGAAGAAAGAGTTCAAAACGAGGAAGTCTTAAGTTCTGGAAGGTGCAGCTGCTAAATCAAAGCTGGACTTTCAGTCGAAACAAGAAATCATAAATAATGGATTTTTGTCCAGAAGGATGGGTGTACGGACTTAATTTACAAGTAAAGGTAAGCCCATATGTGCACACTATATTATTTGTATAATATACAGTCCACAACTAAAATCAAAGTATATGCAGTGTACTTCAATTTGTATTAAATGTGCAATGGCAAGTTAGAGTTCAGAGCAAATAGGCTCTCAGCTGCTATGAATTTAACATTTTTGTTTGGCTAAACAAACGTCAAGTGCGTGTGTGTGTGCGTGCGTGTGTGCGTGTAAAGAAAGCTGCTATGAGATGTGAGGGACATCAACCTTTGTAAATCCTCCTCAGCCTCAAAGCTCACTGATAGCCGACATGATTTGGGAAGCCACTTCCCCAAACAGCCACCAGAGGGCGCCCTTCACATTACTTTCCTCTGCTGCTGGCAACGTTTGTAGGTTTCTATGGCCAAAAGATGTGCTGTGTGGGAAACGCATTGACTTATTTTGTGGGATTGCAGGCTAGAGGTGCCAGACAACATAAACGACAGGTTTATTATCAGATTACGAATATGCAAAGAGCAGATAATTCACAGGAGTTGAATAAGAGTTGTCGTTGCCAATGTGTGGACTCCGGCGGTGATTTGGCTGGAGATGAGACAATGACAGCGGGAAGTCTTTGTAATCCTGGGGGAAATGTTTCGAGGATGGGATTTCTTGGAATTATTTACCGATCTCAACCTTTGTGCCAAATCCTGTCGGGGGTAGCGCTCATTTAAAAAAGATAAAGAGCGTAAAGTGGAAGCATCCTGATGGCTGTGAGCCCGGCAGGCCTTCGGGCGAGCTCTGAACACAGTGCGTTTAAATATCCGCGGACTCCACAGGCCTGTCAGCTGAAGGCTGGACTAGAAGAGGGCAGGAAATAGTCCTTGTGCGGAAGCCCGATGCAAATTACTTGTCAGAATTAGAGCTGTGCACCTCCAGAATGGAATCGGCATGTCAAAAGGTGTATTGCTCTACCATGTGCTCACGGGAACTTAACTTGTGAAACACGCAAATATGCACAAGTGCTTTACAAGGAGGCCCAAGTGAGGATGAATTTATTGCAGCCGCTATACTGACAAATAGGTGTCAAGACACAAAGGGCTCATTCTGTGTCTCCTCCCATTCAAACGTTGATCGATGGGGCCCAGAGGGGAGCTTTGTGTTGACTGTCCTCACGGTTTTAAGACAGAATGACATCTGCAAAAACTCTGCGACTTCACTCCTCATGACCTGCGCATCTGTGATTTCTATTCCCCTCTCAAGACTTTCGAAAATGAAGACGCAAGAAGAAGAAAAATGTGTTGAGGTACGACTCGCTAAACCACAGGCACGCCGGGGGTCGTGAATATTTCCCATTACTCGTGTTCCAAGATGCAATTTGTTTGGTGTTTCCCACTGGCATGTTTCTTTGTGTTGTACTTTATTTTATTATTATTATTATCATTTGTTATTTATTTCAGCTGATTATGTTTTCCAGACAATTTTATTAGGACGGACCTGGAAAACAAGTAGCGAATGTTGTGGGCACGAGAGATCGTGCTTGAAGCCGGTTAAACGTTGCCATGTGGCCTTTATGGGGAACAAATGGCGAAAGGCATGCTGTGACAGTAAAGCCCGGGTGCACAGCCCGGCATTGACCTGCGTTTATTGAACGCTTCATCTCGTTCTCCATTCAGCCCATTCCCATGCCCTTCTTCTATCAGTTTTCAGCCCTTTTTCGTTGTTTCAATTCCTCCTTGCTTTTTTTTTTCTTTCCACTTTCTTTTTCCTTGTTAATGTTTTACTGATGTGCAAAAAAAAAAAAAAGAAAGGGAGCCAGCGGTATCCAAAATCAAAGGGAGAGAAGAAGACTGTGCGAGTCGTCAGACTTTTGGGAATGTCCTACCCCCCCGAGTGAGGAAACTTGCTGCCTCACAGGTGAAGCAAGGAAGCTGAGTCACGCAGGATTTCCCCGAATGTGCGTTTTGTGTCCTTTCGGAGGAAAGAGAGGAGATGGCGTCGGGATGGGCAGCACTATTCGAGGAGAGACTGTGGCTCGGGAAAGACGTCGCAGATTTAAACACGTTCACCAGGCGGTTGGAAGAAGGGCTTGAATTAGTGAGCGAGTCTTTTTGGCCCACCTGGAAAGACGCTTCGGTTGTTGCATCATTCAGAGGCTCCTCGCTTGTCTTGTAAGACAGATCTTACTGTTCACGGTGAAAGTGCGATTAACAGTTACAGGGGATGTTTGAAACACCCCAGTATTTGAGAGGTAATTAGGAGTTGATTTGTTATTCCATCACACTTTGTGCCCATTGAAATCTGCTGCAGCATCTGCAAGTCATTTGGAAATGAATCATCCTCCTCTTCCAGACAAAGCTCTTCCTATAAATCCAATAAAACTTTAGTGGCTATTTAGCATTGGGCTCTACATCCACTGGAAAAGCGAGGTGTTCCCGGGCCTCCTGCGGTTCTGTTCGGGTCAATCAGAGTTGCCGTGAATGGTGAAATAGGAAATAACACGAGGGGAAACAGAAATGGATCGGAGCCAGCCAATCCGTGCAAATAAAATCACGGATTACGAGAGTTGCGAAAGATTTCACAAAGAAAACATCGGTTGTAGGATGAGTCGTCTTTCTGGTTCTGGTTCTGGTTCTGGTTCTGGTTCTGTGAGGGGTTCGGCTGGAGCCCCCGACGCCACTGAGCCATTTAATGCCTTGTTTTTAGTTTTCCCCTCCATCCATCTCTTCCAGGCTTTTTGGATGAGAGCTGCAAAGCTGTCTTCACTCTTCTCCCAATTTCCTCCTGCTCTTTCGTCCTTCTTTCCATTTTCTCCAGGTTCTGATGATGAAGAGGAGTTTTTAGATGTTGCCGATGAAACCCTTTTTTTTTTCTTGACCCATTCCAGATCCTCTTTATCTCCGTGTCTCCCTTTCCCACAGTGCGTTCAACCTTTGTCTTGTTATTCTCCCTTCTTCCTGACCCTGCAGCCGCTCAAATCTGGGTTTATGTAATGGCGGCAGAACTTTCCAGCTCAGACTGGCCTCACTTGAAGATGGAGTGAGGAGAATGAGTGGGAGAGAGTGGGAGAGAGTGTGAGGGGGGGAAAAAAAGTGTCATGTAATATTAAACTGGACGGCCCTCAGGGCGAACAGCGCCTCACCTTAGACTTCATTATTTCAAGGCCTCGTCCTCCAAATGTTCATGTGTAAGAATATATTTGCATCAGTCTCCCAGGCAGTAACAAATACATTAATTCCAAATGAAAAGAAAGGAATTCGACAGCCCTGGTTTGCACTGGACTAAAATCAAACTAGGCTTCCCTCCCAGAGTACGGGGCCATTTGGAGGCTGCAAGCCACTGCAATAGATGGAATATCACTGCGTACCACTGCCAAATAAACAAAAAAAACCCCCACAACAGACCAACGAAGCCGTCTGTCTCTCAGAGTGATGCACTTCTGCTGTCTCGCGTCCCTCCAGCAGGCCATCTGTCCTCCTCTCAAAGCGCGATATCCGAGCTGATATCACGTCATCACTCTTGACGTGGACTCGAAGGCTTTACATCCTCACCAGGTCATTTATTGTCCGCCCACTGCAAGCACCTGCCGCACCGGTCTGTGTCATTTTTAGAGGTCTGCTGGATGTCCTATTATGCAGACGAGACACTTTCAGGTCGGTGAGCACGACTTTCCTTACGAAGCAACTCGAGCGGTCGCACGGGAAAATGGGATCAGCAGGAATCTGACGAGTGGACGGAAGGTTTATGAAAAATTCCCCAGTGTGTGAGACGCACAAATCAGACATTCGAGTGTGGTGTGAATTTTGTCCACTTTTCAAATGTTGAAAAATACCCAATCCTGCAGTGGTATAAAGTTAACACCAGTATCCAGTTTGCGTGCTTTGATCCAAAGCAGTGTCAGAAAAAATGCTTTGTAGAAATGCATCCGATGTGTTGCTATTGCTCATTACTGCAGGAAGAGGGGTGGGGCGGGGGTGGGGGGGGGGTATATTGAATTATTTAATCATTTATATTGTCTTTAAATTAAGGAACTACACACGGGAATATTTGTATGCATGTTTGCATGTAGCTTCCGCATGCCATGTCAAATCCAAATGTAAAACGTGGAAGTTAAATGTTTCACACAGACCATAATAAACGTTAGACATGATGCTCCAGAATGCTGAAGCAGGTTTCATACCATTAAGACTTAGCCTGATTTATTAACTTTATTTAATGTCACAAAGTCCTGTTTCTCCACATGTGTGGTCTTACATGATGCAGCGATGATAAGATGCAGCAGTAAGACTGAGCAGCCCCGAGAACAAAAGATAGGATGCGTTTCTTATGGGAAACCAATTTTCTTTCGCTTCGCATGTGTTTTAGGGAGCGCAGGAGGACTTGTGCACCTTGTGTGTACATTTATTGTCCCTCAAATACAGGCGTACATGCAGCATATTTGAGATGTGTAATTGGGGTGTCTTCTCACAGGCGATGTTTGTGGATGAGTTTCAACGTCTGCCGTCCTCGTGTCCTTTCTCCTGTGTCCTTTCTGTCTTTTCGTGTCCTTTCTCCTCCATTCAGTAATGTGAATGCGACAACTTGTCCAGCTTGTCACCTCTTTGACTCCTGGCGTCCTTCTCCAAAGGGACAGGTAGGGGGAGAAGAGAGGCCGAGCTGTCGGATGCTTTCTGGGCTTCTCATGCTGCAGGTTCCCGTCTGTCCCGCAGACAGTTAAAGGACAGTCACGTGATTTAATTCTGGAAAAAACAATTAAATCAAACGGTGCCTCAGCGCGACCGCATGACTGTAGTCTTATTTACCGATAAAAATGAAGTCGTAATTATGTAGAATTACAGCGTTGCTACACGTAGAATCACAAATGATCTCGCCAGCGCTGCCCTCGTTTGTAGTAATGAGATGTGATGCAGCCGCAGTTTGGCTGAAACACTAAATCTACTCTCAAAAGCTGAAGCCAGAGGCACCAGCCAGCCTGGCGGCGACACCTTTAGCATGAATGGCCTTTTTGCTCGGGTGGACCCTCAAAGAGGGGACTGTTCAGGGACACAACAGCCCCCTCATTCACATCTGGCGCTGCCACCAAATGGTGTGATTTCAACGTTACAATACGAAAGAGGGGGTCGGGGGTCCTAAAAAAGACGTGCCCTGTCACTTTAACCACCAAAATGTGTCCATGGCTTTAGCAGGGTATTTATGATGACCTCACCAGGCCAGGTGATGGAGTGCTGTGTCATGCTTTGTTTGGTTTTCCAGCAATGGTTGCTTTAGGAATAACATCAGGTCTGGGAAAACATGTCAGTGGAGAATATACCTGAAGCCGTAGCACAAAGAGCAACGGAGCAACCAGGCGGTGGAAGCGTGCGGAAGAAACCCCCAGCGGGGGCGTCATGGTCGTAGCAGGGCGTCATGGTCGTAGCAGGGCGTCATGGTTGTAGCAGGGCGTCATGGTCGTAGCAGGGCGTGTCATGGTCGTAGCAGGGCGTCATGGTCGTAGCAGGGCGTGTCATGGTTGTATTGATTTTTGACAACAAAAGTAAAGTGGTAAGCGCTGTTGTTTGTTGTTTGTTGTTGTTGTTGTTGTATGTGCTCTCTGGGTTCTCCAGTTCCTCTCACCACCAAAAATCTGTCTGTGTGTGGGCCTGCGATGAACTGGCGGCTTGTCCAGGGTGTGCCCCGCCTCTCGCCCTTTGACTGCTGGGACAGGCTCCAGCACGACTCGCGTCCCGGTAACGGACAAAGCTGGTTTCGAGGATGATTGATTTGAAAATGTGATCTTTATTGGTAAATACATCTTAAATTAACCTTCAAAAGTTTCAAAGTAACATTTATTTGTGACAATAATATCTTTGAAAACAAAAGACCTTTAAATGGACCACATAATGCACATTTGGGTGCTTTCACACATTCATGTCCTTTTCGTCCGAGGACATGAACACGAGGAAGACGAGGAGAATGGTAAATGAATGAATAGGTGGTCAAAGTGATCTTTGTCATCTATTCAAGAATCACTTTTCTGGAGAAGGAGCGCGGCCACTCGTAGTCACGGCCGCCACGCCCGTGTCCTCTGGTGGAAGGTGTGGAGAGCAAGGAAAGAATGACAGGCACAGTGTCGGGCCCTGCACAATGTGAGCCATTCATCAGCACCGCTTTATGCAGTTTACCTTTTCAAAAGGTGCTCTTGTACCTAAGAATAGAAGCAACGGCCAATGCTTGGGAAAACTGCGCCTGAAAATTTCCATTTTCACATTCTGGGCAGCCGTGAAATGTGAGACGAGGTTTAAAAATCCCAAATCTTAAAGCTGTGTGGGGCGTTCAAAGACGCATCACGCCACCTGCAGGTGCACGCACTACCACCAGGTCCTGCGACACCAAACTAGGAATGAATCAAAAATGAAAACAGATGGGAGCATCAGGCCCCAAATGTGTTAGCAATCGTTTACGATCAAATACCTCACATCTGCTCCGTCTGACGTGTGTTGTGACACGCAAACGCCAGTGAACTGTCCAGAAGCCAACGACGACATGTACGGAAGGACGGTGGCGTGACGGCGGTGCTTCCTGTTTAATGTCTCTGCGGTGCAGACTGACGCGGGGAGGAGTGTCGATGCTGACGACATCTGACAGATGAGGTCACCGGAGGAAGGGGAAGTAGGATGCCGTTGTTCGACCTGTCAACTGGGCGTAGAGAAAATATCCATCATCATTGCATCCCAGGCCAGAACAGTGCAGCTCTTCTGTGCCCGTGTTATTTATTTTGTGTAGTCTCCGCAGATTATTGAATCTGTTTTTGTCCTCATTTCACACTCAGATTTCCCCACATGATTCAGGTTTAAATCCTACATGGGAGACACAGGATGTGTCATTTCATTTCAGAGAAGGAGGAACTGCATCCAGTCATTTTGCTCTTCACGAGCGAAGAAGTCGGAAAACTGGATTATAATGACGCTGATCTCTTGTGGGGGGAAACTAAACAAAAAAATACGCTGGCTTGGCAAATAAATGAATTAATTCAATAACACCAACACTGAGGACAGAATATATATATATATATATATATCAACCATAATTCCATATTTTTGAATTTGACAAGGTTGTTGTATGGCTGCTCTAATTATTGCTTTTCATTGGACAACTGCGTGCCTAATCTGGAATAACCAGGTCACCTCCTGCTTTTGGATAAAACGCAAGGGAAGGGACAAATTTAGTATTTTGACACCGGTGGGAATGTATCCCTCCAGAACTCATGATGAATTCAGCGGTGTGGGATGAATTGGCCTCTATTATTAGTGTCTGGATAGGCAAGGGCAAACAGAGAACAATGGCCGCGACGCTACTCGTGTTACCAAATCCATTTTTGAGGTGCAACAGGAGAGGCCATGTCTCGCCGTGGACATCTGGAGAAAGTCAGACATGTGAAAAGAGAAATAATCAGGGATGTCACACGCTGAATAGAAAGTGGATCAAAGAGTATCGATGATGTCTTGCCTCTGGACCACATGAGGTCAGTCGCTTCTTTATATTACTTTACTCTTTTTGAATCTTGTTCTCAAATTGATACATTTTTTTACACACACAGATTTAGTGTCTTTCACGTGTCTTCGCTCTCACAAAACACACTTTCACGTCCAACGCCCCTGCGTCCTTCTCTACTTGCCAGACTATTATAATTGTATATTTCTATCGTTTCGGATTTGCTTGCGAGGAGCGGAAAAGGAAGGAATGAAAAGCACAAAGAGTTCAGCAAACGAGACATTTCTTTCTTTCACACCACGTGTTGCCGTAAGATGCTCATTTCCTCTGAGACTCCTCGTCTTCCCTCCAGCCCTGTTTTGTTTTTCTTCTCCATCACTGCCGATGAGCGCTGACTGAGGCGGTCCGGGTCGCATCGAGCCCGCTGAACTCTGTCTCTATCTTGGATCTGTGTCGCCGAACCACGTTTGCGAAGCGTGCAGAGCACAGCCGCGGAAACCCGAGAGCGCTCTGTCGTAGCTCGGAGCCGCCAAAGCCCGTTAAAATGATCACGTTTGGCGTTTGAGCCTGGTTTTGTGATTGAACTAAAAAGACACATATCCTTTTATCGAACTCAATCTACACAGAGAGCTGTGACTTCTAGCTAAGGCTTGCATCGACGCCAACGTGGCAGCGACACGCGAGCCAGTGAAAACGTTATTGATTTATTTCACGATTAATAGATTCTTGAACAATCAAGACAAATGGAAAATAATAAGATTGTCCTTTTCTTCTCTTCATCTATTTCCAACTCCTGGCCTGTCTCAAAGTAAACCCAAAGTTATTTTGTAAAGTGCAATATGGCTCAGAGTTGAGAGGTTTTCATCATAAAAATCATACAAACATGAAGCCTGTGGTTGCACTTCAAAATGAAGGGAACTCTGGCAGTCAGAGGCCGACTATAAATCAATCCATGTGGAGACGGGGGGGTTGCTGAGGCGGACAGTGGCTCCCACGCACGGGAGCCCAGGCTAGTCGACGTGTTTTTCATTTAAGTCTTAACCTGTAATTGTCAAAACAGGATCTTTAGCCCAATTCAAATGTGATCAGTCTTTGCCCAAGATGCCTCGAAAGTTTTTATTTTATTTAACCTTTATTTAACCAGGTAAGTCATTGAGAATGAATTCTCTTTTTCCAATGACGACCTGGACCTAAGTTGCATGTTTTTGGTGGTGTGAGGAAGCCGGAGAACCCGGAGAGAACCCACGCAGAACAGGGGAGAACAGGCAAACTCCTCATTGGATTTGAACCTGCGACCTTCTTGCTGTGAGGCAACAGCGCTAACCACTGTGCCACCGTGCTGCAGATGGCTGCAAACTGGTGATACACACACACACAGGTTTCAACTCAGAATAGTCTGGTGTACGGTCAGGAAGCTGAACTGCTATTCAGGGTAACTCGAATCAACCGTCCTGTCCTGCTAGTGAACTTTATTTTGGGGCGTTTGCAGACGGAGTGTTTTTGTGTGGTTGATGAGAAGCGAACTAACATCCAGTGGTTGGATTCCATCGCTTGAACTACACTATGTTCTTTTTCAATTTCCCAATAGAAAACAGACAAAAACACGTGTATAATTTCATCTCTTAATCCCTCGATGGCGGTGTTGTTATAATTAATATAGAAACACAAATTAGGTGACAAATGGTGAATTGTTAGGTTACCATGGCAGCATTGCAGAGATGACCTTTAACATGGGGGGGGGGGGGGGAGTTGTCCATTAAAACCGACACTCGTCTTTAGCTCCTGAACGGGACACAGCTGGGGAAGAGGAACGAGACTTTGGCCTCATCCGGACCCAGAGTCCACCCGCTTGCCCGGCTCACTCCTATTTGCCCGTGACAGAGAGAGGAGCTGCGAGACTCAGGAAGCAGAATAGTAGGATTTGGGCCGGCCGGCGGGCCACCGCGGTGGCTAAGGTTACCGCCGCTCACCCCCCCCCCCCTCTTCCCTGCATTTTTCCACACTGACAGGAAAGCCCTGGCTCTCTCTCCCTCTGACTAGTGGTGTGTCTGTGAGTGAGAGGTGGGTTGAACTGGATCCGCTTGGCCTTGGGAAAACCACATACTGGAGTGTGCCCAGCCTCCAACATGTTTCCCACAGAGAAATGGACATCAGGGACGACATCCATCGCACCTCTCGTAGCATCTGAGTCCTGCTTTCATCTCCCATTGTTTTCCTTGCGTCGTTCTTCCTGTCCGTCTTTCTTCTCGGCTAAGTTAAGCTTCCTTTCTTTCCTTCTGTCTTATTCAAGCATGCAAACACGTCAGCGGTAATTCACGTTGAGAGCAGGCCTTTTGTCTAAATATTTCAACTGTAACGTTAGCCGAGAAATCAAAATGGCAAATCCTTTTAATCGAGGTTGTTCGCCGAAGTGTCCGCAGCAGAGTCCTGCTTTTCTTGGCTGGTTGGCAGCGGCCTGCTGAAACAGATTCTTGTTTCCCTGTTTAGAATGGGATTTTGGATTTAACCCCACTGCCTGCCAAATCATGGCACCTGATGGGAACAGGTAGAATTTGATTAAGCTTTCTGTCAGAGTTGGTCTTGGCTTGTATTTTGTATCTGGTTTTTGGGAACAAAGCGATTTCACTGCTGAGTGTGATGTTTGTGCAATGTGTGTAACAGCTATGCGGTTTGGCTATTGGTGGTGTGCAGGTTTACCAGCTTGCAAACACTTAGTGGTGCAAGGTTGCCATGGAGCTGTGTAGTCAAATAGGCTAAAGTCCACCCAGCTACCAACACTTAAGTGCACCTGCTACTGTCTGACCTGTCCTGATGTTTAAACAGTTCCATTTGTCCTGAGGAGGGACGGGAAGGAAAACATATATTTATCGTTACCATTTCACCAAAGTGAAGTTGTATTTGGTGGTGGGAGGAAGCTGGAGAACCCGGAGAGAACCCTCGCAGACACGAAGAGAACATACAAACTGCTCACAGGAAGTTGGATTTGAACCGGCGACTTTCTTGCTGTGATGCTACAGCATGATGAGGACGATGCTGCTGTCTGTGCCATTTATGCACAAGTCCAGCAAATGGTTTTTAATGAAATCAACACACTGAAATTATCTTAAGTTAATCAATATAGCCTCTCCCTTTGCGAATCTAAAAAAGTGACACACGCACAGTCAAAGTCTGCCGTCTAATTATTTGGGTAAAGGGGCCATCCTCATCACTGCTAAAATAATGAAATCTCTGTATGGCTGCAAGTCTCCAAATTAAAAAACAACCTATTATGTGATGCTTCAAATTTCTGTTTTCCTTGACAATATTTGTATGAAGTGAGTTTTCCCACAAGTCTTCATGACAAAATGAGAAAATCAGCTGTCAGCGTAGTCCGAGGCAGCAGTTTGATTAAGTTGAGGCAATAAAACTGTTTTGTTAAGGACAGAAAATGAGCGGTTATGGTAAACATTTGAGAAAGCTTTCCTCCATGGTTGACGTGAAACCAATGTAGCCTGCCGGTTTGAGACAGGAACTGTGGCCTCGGTCAAAGTCACAATCTTCCTATGCCAAACAATCCATCCAGATCAACTTGAGGTTTGCTGCTGTATAATATGAAGCTCATCTGTCTTCTCTGACCCAAAAGGACAGCAGCTATTAGAATGACAAAAGAAAGGAAGCTTCCTGTTTCTGTACAAACTTCCATTCCTGGTCTTACCCTTAAGTCACAAAATGCAAAACTGTATGGCAGAAATCAGTGAGTTGCAAACTGAGACATTTCGCCCATGGTGGCTGCAGAGGGATAAGACTGCAAGTGAGACGGCTGCTTTCCCTCTGAGGGGATCACGATGCCGTGTGTGCGCGGGTTCCCTCCGGGTTCTTCGGGTTCCTCCCACCTCCAGAAACACGCAGCTGAGGTGAGATTGTCTGTGGCGGGTGTCAGTGTGAGTGTGAATGGTTGTTTGTCTTTCACGTGGCCCTGTGGTGAGCTGGCGTCTCATCCTAAGTGTAGCCCCCGCCTCCTACCCCGAGCCAGCTGAGGTAGGCTCCAGCAGACCCGGGACCTGCGAGGCGGATAAGCGGCTGTAGATGAGACGATTGTGGAAAGATGGATGGATTTTCAACTGTGAATAATAAATGTTAGCGCCCCCCCCCCCCTCCCCCCCTCCCCCCCAACACACACACACACAGTCAAACATACATGTATTAACAAAATACACACCACAACTTACCTGCCTATTCACTCAACCACCATCATAACGCCCCCACCACCACACACACACACACACACACACACACAGGGAATTTTGTTCTCATCCGAGGGCTCTCTCAGCCCACAGATGTTCCCTCTCAGGGTGATCTCCAGGATTTTAGGAGTGTTTTGAAGCCCTGTGCCAACGGCGCGCTCCAAAGCCCTGGAGATTTCGATGGCGGGTCTTAAAAGAGTATTTGTCCTACTTGCTGAACTCTTCAGATGCCACGCTACTGAGCATGGCATCTGAAGGGACCAAAAAGTCACGTGCACTTAGAATTCAAGAATGTGCAGCTCAGCAGGCCTGTCAGCTTTCATTCTTGAAGTGTGTAGATATATATATATATTTTTACAGATTTTATGTTGGCAACCTGCCTGATACTCGGTTCTTTAGCCCCTAAATGGAGATATTCCACGGTGACTCTGACCTACTCTTTCTTATGTGTTTTCCATAAAGGTCAATGAGGAACATTCACAATAAAGACCTGGAAAACAAACAAACAATTGCTCACAGATCTGTGTCTGGAATGATTCTTCTGGTCTGCTGCACATTTTAAACGATAGCTTGGTGTTGGTGTTGATGGTGTTGAATAAAAGACATTTAATTAGGCAAAACCATCAGAATATTACCATTTTCTTCTGTTTGACATTTGTCTATCTGTCCAGAGAATTTTCCACGTCAACCTCCTGATGGGAGGAGGAACATTTAGAGCAGGCCAGAAGTCATTTGGTATCACCCACTGGAAACCACATGCATCTAGAATATAGACTCCCATTGTATAATACGGTGTAAAAAAATATCTTTGTTTCGTATTAATGTGAATCTACTGCATGACAGAGTCATTTCTTCCCCGGGCAATACAATAGGATCTGATTTTAATCAGAGGCAACCTTGATGAATATTTCTATTTTCGGGGCTGCAGAGCCTGTGGTCAGTTTGACTTCATACACTTCTGATTTCATTTGTGAATACATGACATTAATGATTTTAATCTGTCCCACCATTACCGTCGTCCAACCAGTGCCAAACTGGCCGTTTATCAAGACCTTGATGATTCACTTATTCACTAACACTCCTGAAAACAAGAGGCAAGATATTGATGTTTAAGTTTCCTTCTCACACCTGAAAGTAATTATTTATGTGTGTGCATTTTCCTGTGAAATCAAAGCAAGGTCAGCTCACAACTTGACATCCCAGAGGCATTTTGTTGCACGGAGCTTTTCAGTTTTGCAACCTTTGTTACGCAACTCTCTCTCAGATTCTACTGTTGACTAAAAGAGTTGGACCTGCACCATGGTTTCAATATGTTTCCATTTGGGTCCTCAGAACCCACACTGGAAACACAAGACTCCAGCCAAGACCAAGTTTTGAAACAAGCATATATGAGTGAATGTTACAACACATTTTCCTGTTTGTAATATGTAGAATGGAAAAAGACGGAGCGGGGCCGCGCTCCGACTGACGATTAATAATTGTTTTTAAATTAAAAAAAACTCACAGGAAGAGGCAGACTGAGCTCTCACGAAAACCTCGCCACTGGCTGCTGCACCATTTTGCTAATTTTCTTTGTTTAAATTTTTTTTTTTTTACTCTGAGCTGGAGGGGGAAGTAAATGCATGTAAGTGCTGATTAGCGATCCACTTTGGAAATATCCAAATTCGTTTGGAAAGACTGGACAGCGGCTACCAAATTGTAGTTGATTTTGACATGTAATTATAAACCGGGTCCGTTTAAGTGTGATACCGTGTCATCCGGTAAGACTGCAATATCAATTTTCCACTCATCTTCCAAAAACTGAAATAACAATCCGGTCTTATGATTCTTCTGTTGTGCCATGGACATTTTTATGAATGCCAAAGAAAGTGTGCTAATTTATTCTCTCTCTCTTCCTCGTCCTTGCCTCTCGGGGGAGGACAAGTGTCTGTCAGTAGCTTCATAATATTTATGAAGTGCAACAAACCTTTTCCATTTCTGTTCAAAATGCAATGTCTAAAGTAAAAAAAGAAAGAAAAGGGAAGGAAATCTATATTATTTCCAGTTAGGTTAATATAGTTAGCAGTCCAGATAGAAGCCTAATGCAGTTTTGGTCCATGGTTTGCTAATTGGCGACCCCTTGGGGACACAATGGGCCCCCCTTTAGGAACACATTCACTTAGTTTTGATTTCTTTGTTTTGTGCCTAATCTCTGTTGTCTATTGATCAGCGGTGCATTCAGAACACAGAAACAAAAACAAGAATTTCTTCAGGAAGTGGATCTAAGCTGCTTTTTGAAGTCGCAATAACCACGAGAGCAACCTTTCTGCTACCTAATCGACATGACTTGATTAGACAATGAATAATTTCACATTGTTTTGTGTATACCGTTTGGAGATGACAGCTGGCTTTTCTAAACAGTTCATATAAAGTCAGATGGATTCTGATGTTGGGCAGCAGCATGGAGGAAGGATGGCCTCCGGTGGAGTAAACAGGTTTTGTTTAAGCGTGTAAATGCTATTTGTGCAAGATGCTTTCCCACAGGAAACGAGCTACCCTTCGCAACGGAGCGACGACATGATCTGCTTCATGAGTGAAGCTGTGCTCTATTTGCATTCCGATGTACCACATTGCCAGTGTTCCAGATTGCTTGCACTCTTTCAGATATCGCCACACATTACCAGGTTCCTTTGATCAACACGGTGCTTCACCTATTAGGATGTGCATGGCATCAAGTCACAATCTGAACCATATGTCAAAGTCTTTCATTCTAACTTCCTCTTAATTGGTCTTCTTGACCCTGCAGCTGTTGTTGGGTAGTACTTCCTTTTTTGTCTGCCATTCTCTGTTTGATCAGTGTCTTAATATTTTATCTGGTTGAGGCAGGTATGTGATGCTTATCTGTAGCTCATGGAACCTTTACCTTCAGCCTCTTTTACAACATCGAGTAGAAAAGCAGTGAGAGAACTCATTCCCCTAATAATTAGATTTATATCATCCACATGGTGATCTGGATCATCATTAAAAGGGTCTAAATTGTTCTTGGTATCTTTATACACCAACCATGAAAAGGAAAAATGAGTTGGATTTCATGTGTACTTTGAACGTGAGAGAGAATGTGTGCATCTTGAATGCACATACGGGGAACACAGGTGGATGTGTTACTCTTTTATGAACTCCGTCGGCCCCTCTTCTCTACAGCTTACGTACCGTTCCAAGGCCTTCCAAAGATAATATTTTATTAGGAAACCAAACGCAGCCAATACGGGGGGAACTGTAATTCACAGTCTCTTTTATTTTTAGCTCCGGGATCAGACCGAGATCCACAGACAGAGCTGATCGCTTTTAGACAATCACTGGTGATGATGAATATATTTATTAGATGCATGCCACAGCCTGAAGAATCTCATGCGAGGTTTGATTCCTTGGCAGGCAGCGAGTCCGGTTTGAGCCAAACCAGGTGATTGTCTTTTTGCATGTATATTTTCTCAGTTCTCGGGTATAAACATTTATCGTAGAGAGAAGCTGAGCAGGAGAGGCTGTTTTTGTTCTCTTCTGCTGCCCCCCAGATAATTTTCTTTATTCACCTGTTACGGATTTACCTCGATAATTCGGATTTGTGAACATAACTTTAAAATCAAAGTAGCTGTACAGAACACAGAGCTTTGTTTTGTCTTTCTAACATAGAAACCCTGACAAAAACGCTTTTGCTGATTTCTATGAAGAGCCTTGTTGTCTGTAGTTTCGTGGGATGTCATGCATGATTATTCTATGACTTGTCTCACAATTCTATGTTGCCTTTGTTAATAATGATAATAGCAAGCTGAGGTAACTTGGTTCTGGTCTCAAATTGGGCTCTGGATTTGTTAAAAAAGGAAGGATTATTCATTTACAGCTGCGCCTGTAGTCGAGTCCATGCAAGAGACCGGTCAGACTGCTGCACAGAAGATGACAGCATGTCTCTTAGCATTGGCTCTTCTCAGATATCGGTAGCCTACTTCCTTGGAAAATGCTGGAAACGACAGATTATTTGTTCCTCCCATGCCAAATCTACTTCCAGCTTCTTTAAAAACGCAGCTGTAGCTTCATCATGGTATATTTCATTACAACGAGATCTAAGAGAATCTAAATTTTAGGTCAGTCCCAAAAAAATAAGCTTTCACAGTTTCATGTTGACATCTATAATGATCATCAACACCAGCAGGGGGTAAAAAAAAAAAAGACGGTTCCACAGAGTTAATCTGCCAAGAGTCGGAAAAGGTTTAACACTCCGTTTTCAGAGGTGTCTATGCACATGGCAGACGAATAACGCACTGAGCATGTGTTTCCAATTTTCAGTGCTGTCTTGTTTCTTACCATGTCATGCAGACTGTTATTCCACCATCCAGCATTTCTTGCTCCTGTGGCAAAAACAAACTGCGGAGCAAAACGGATGTGAGTGAAACATAGATGGACACGAGACAGAGCTGAAATTATCCTTTAAACTTTCTGCACACGATTCCAGTGATTAATGAGCAGGGGGCAGAGGGAACTGGTGCAATCAATATGCTATATACATCTGTCATGGATTTCGGGTGCGGTGCTGAGAAGGTGCCCTGCATTTCTTCATGGGTTGGTGAACAACATGCCAAGACTGTAAGTCATGTAAAAAAAATAAAAATAAAATGCGTACTTCATTAAAAAAAAAAATGCTTGAATCAAACTATAATAAACTGAATTATTGTCACTTCCTTGTGTTTGTCTTGCAAGCTGTCGAGAATTACCAACCCGAGAATGAATCGGAGCAACAGTGGGTTTATTCTGCTCGTTTCAGTCGGCCCCCAGGTGTAAGAAACTTTCAGCTGGTGGTCATAATGTGAGAACGTACGTGAGTCCAAATGGAAAAAGAGGAATTCGGGGGAAACAAAAAAGGAAAACGGATCAACATAGCAATAAAACGTAAATCAAGAGGGTGCTGACTGCTGGATAATGGATGCTGGCCACAGTGTTTGTGTTTACTGAGGTATGAAATGTTGTGCATGAGCCCAATGAGATCACTGCGCAGGGGTTACCATGGGAGCAGACAGACCATCCGGAGGTCGTGCGACGGAGGCCTGGAGCACTCTGTCATCACCAAGCGGAGCCCGCTGCTTTGATTTCCTTTATTAGCTCCCTCTTCTCTTTGCCTTTGTGTGTGTGTGTGTTGGTCAGGCGGCGATGCCCTTCATAGGTGTGTGTGTGTCGTTGATGATTCATTTAACAGTGGAATGCAAATGTTGACCTACAACTGTTAGAATGTTGCTCAGGTTTTCTGTTGACACAGCCATCTTGTTTCTTAATACAGTATTCAAAGCGTATTCTGCAACACACACGGCGGACACACAACAAAGTGTGTGTTGGAGTTACAGCACATGGGCCAAAGTCTTTCTCACGCTGATTACGGTTGTTTTAAATGGAACATTTCTGAGTTGATACCAAATAATTCCATTGAAATTGCTGCAGATATTATTAATATTATTATTATTATTTTTAAAGAAATCTACAAAATTAGCAGAGAGGAAGTGATTACATCAATTGCATTATCAATCATTAAAATCTACAGTATATGGAGCTGCATTATGAAATGCAAGGAACCATGTCAGAGGGTTTTGTTTTTTACTACTGCTAATCCCGAGGCAGCAGTAACCTTCACAAATTGCAGGCTGTCGTTATTCTGACCTTACCGTCTAATTTTTTATGTGACTATACAAAATATAGAAAAAGAGACGACTCATTTTAATAAGACATACTTTGATACAGGCACTCCAAAGTAACACAAAACACCTGTTGTGATTCACTTTCTCTCTCCTCCCTGGAACCATTCCGACTCTCTCTCTCTCTCTCTGCCCTGACACTGTGTCCTAACCAAACGCCGCTGCCACAACAGGATATTATGATATGCCCATTTTCACAAACGGGAAGCATTTTAGCCCAAGGAACAATCCTGTTCACTTCGATTATGGTTTGTTTAGGCCTCCACAACATTTCCCCACACAGTGTGCTGATGTGCACACACGATTACGCCACTGAGTGATGAAACGTGGATGCTGGCTCAATTCAATGTGGTGAAAGCTCTTTATCAGACACTCTTTGGTTCTCTCTGGTTGACACTGAAATGGAAAGCTCTGTTGTTTTGCGATTCATATTGAGCCAAACAAAAATGGTTTGATCTTGTTTATCAGAATTTCATCTGAAACCAGTAATGTATGCATCTAGAATATTACGTTTTATCTAGAGACGGTGCTCTATCTACATATAAATCAGTGGAGTTTTTTTTTTTGATTGCTTTTCCTCAATGGATAATGTGAATGTGCATGTTTGTGTGTGACCTTGCTTTTGCACCAATGCAGCAACATTTATTTCCTCAAATTGTCTCATTACGAAGCGAGTACAGGAAGCAGGAAGTGATTGCTGCCATGACTCCGTGTGAATGTTATGTTCTCCCATGCATGGCCCAATGACACTTGGTAAAGTGATATAACTGTCTGGACCGCCCGGCGAATATCCAGACGCGTGTGTCTGCCTCCGTGCAAGTTTAGTGCGCCCTCAACAAAGTTCATCCAGTTCAGATGTTTTCAAAATATATTTTAACCTCTCGGTTACCAAGTATCATTCCTGCTTGTAACAAAAATGAAAGGAATACAGGGTGAATTACAGCTCGTCATCTGTTTTCTTCTGCTTCTCCATGGGAGAACAAATGGTGACAAAAGGCTGAGCATCCCCCCCCCCCCCCACCTCTCCACCCCCCCTCCACCCGACAACACTTTCCAGCTCTTCCTGAGTCATTTCTAAATGTACATCATCCCTCCGGCAACCTTTTGGTCTGCCCTTCATCTTCCACCTCAGCTCCATCTTCCTCATGATGTTCCAATCCGAATCCCACAATACTACGACTACTACAATACAACTTGACTACTGTCTCCCCGACAAGTACCCTCTGTTACTCATCGTTGGAATTCCATTCTGACACAGACACTATTTGTCTATTTCATATGTTGTTTATAATGAAGGAAACGAATAGTGGGATGAAGGACATGGGGGGGCTTGCTAGGCAGATCGTCAAAAGGTGCCTTTGATTGTAAAAAGGCTGGCTGGTGTCATGTCCCTCAGAGTGGGTTTCTGTAAGGACAGCAGTCTGACTGCCCACAGGGGAACAGAGGCTTTATGACAAGCCGCCCTTAATGTCACACACTCGTGTGTGTGTGTGTGCGTGTGTGTGTATTTTTGTTTTTGTCAGAAGCAAGAGGCAGAGAGATCTAAAAAAAAATACACAAATGCTAATATAGATATATATATATCATACATGCGACAAATGGATGAAGGGAACTAGCATCAGCTTATAGAGTGCAAAGTAAGGGTCTCTTAAAGCACATGGAATGTACATAGCGAATGCCTTGGGCGCCGCATTGCAGTGTTTTTACATTCCAGACATACAGTGATGAGGGTCATTTGTCTTGTGTGCCTGCATGCGCTTGTGTGTGTGTGAGCGCAACACACAGGATGGGAAACAAAGCAATTTTGACCATGGAGTTAAGTACAAAAGGGTGCACTACGACAGACAGGAAAAAGAAAGTGAAGATTGATAAAGTGAGAGGGTGGAGTGAGGAGGAAAGAAATGAAGGAACATAAATGGGAGGGGTAGAGTGAGGCAAGTAGAAATAGAGGAACAGAATAGGCTGGAAAGTAGTGGAAAAAAAATAAGGAGGGCAGGAGGGGGGGCAGGGGAGTGGCACCGAGGGTCGTCTGAGAGAGAGAGGAGAAGGGGTTTTGGGAGGGAAGAGGGAGACGCTGTAAAATGTCGAAAAACCTCACAATTGATGGTGTTTGATTTCCACAGTAATTACCATTCCTCTGGCTCTGTGCATTCCCAATCTGGGCCTATCTTATATCCACGCCACATTCCGCAAATGATTAGCTGGCCCATTGCTTCTCCCGACTGCCCGTGGAACAAGTCTGAGAGAAAGGCAGCAAGAGTTGGAATATAGCCGGTCCTCTTTCAAACAAACGCAGGAAAATTCAGAAGCTCCCGTCTGAGTTTGAATCCCCAATACCAAAGCCAAGCATCCACAAGCTCCTCTAGTGTTTCTACATGTAGCACAATGATGCTGGGACGGTTCCTAACGGCATCGAGACAAATACGATCCTCAGAAAATGAATGAAGGAGAAGGGAAAAACCCGAAAGACAGTCAGAGAACATGAGGGCAGCTGCGCCAAGTACGCAGCTCAAACAGCAACAGCCCTCAGCTGCGTGAACAGAACTGGCTCCCGTCGTTTAAAAACATGTCCGTTTCGCTTTTCCCTGTTGATGATTCCTCACAAAAGGGGAGCTAGTTAGCAAAAACAAAGACGTGCAGCCCATCACGCGTCTGCTGCTACTGAGACCTGGTGCAAAGTGGGAGTGTGTCTCGAAAAGCTCTGTCTACTTGTTGTGTTGTTGTTGTTGTTGTTTGCGTATTTGTATGCGTGACTTGCATTGGGCAAAGTGCGTGTGACAGTTTTAATGCTGCCACATGCAGAGAGAGCCGTAGATCAGCCCTCTAGATTCCAGAGAAGCCCTGGAGGTCTCTGTGGTCCAGCTGCTTTCCCATCAGCGCTGTCATCCATCACGGTCCGTTTGCACAGCGGGTAGCTTTACTGTATGTTGCTGAAGCCTGCAGGGCAATAAAGTCACCCACATATTTCCAATAGTTCACAGGGCAACATGTGAACGCTGCACACTTAATTAAAGTTTATGTGCTTTTAGGGACTGTGAGCCTGTCCACCCAAGAGGACTTAGACTTACTGTGCATGCTGACAGAAACAACAACTTACATCCCGGTTGAATATATCAACCAGGTCCAAACAGGATGGACTCGTATAATAATGTTCTATTGCAGAGGGGCCCAACTAGTGGGATGCATTTGAATTTCTTGTAACAAGATTTCTACTTTCAATCTGCTTTCTCTCGATCACAACCAGGCGTCCTGTATCTCCTAGCAACTCTTTCACCCTGCATTACCTGGCTGGCTCCAATCAGGCACTCCAATCAGAAGTTTGTCTTTCATCCAACCATCACTCATCATCCTCACCACCGGTGTCCGAGCTGAGATGTCAAGTTTCTTGGCAACATACATCAGATCGAGACGCCTCGTTTTCAATTGTACTGAATTGATGAATGAGGAGAAAAAAAAAAATCTATATTGGGGGGGGGGGGGGGGGGGGGGACTCTATTAGCTTTTGTTTGGAAACTTGAAACTCAAAATTAAACATGCCCTCTAGAGTTCATTCCATATTAAGGACCAACCAACTCGCGTTATTTGCACAGGCACTTGATGAGAGCAATTTTATATCCAGCTGCACGTTTTCACGCTGCTCTTCTGATTAGCAGTTCATGGCTGTAAACTTAAACTTTCCTTTTGTTTAAAAGAAAACTCATGCAGCACAGCTCTCCCAAGGAAACACTTGTACAAATGAGGATGTAGGCGTGTATCACCACCTCTCATCTGCACCTGTACAACCTATTATTGCCCGAGTCGGCTTTATCAGCATCTACATGTGTCATAAGTGTTGATTAACACCTCCAAATACAACTCACAGTAGTTGAGTGCAACGTTACGTTTAAGTATGACCTCAGTGAGGACATGTAATTGAATTTGTCACAAAAATTATGATCCTTGTCAAGGAAGATTATATATCTCAGCTATGCTTTAGATTGCATTGATTTGGACAGCTATACATAATAAAATCAGTATATTATGTATTTTTTTTTTCTCTCCAGAAATTGGACATAGACGTCTGGCAGCGGTTCCTTCAGTCTCCATAGTGTTTTTGGCTGTTTTATTATTATCCTGTTCCAAAAACTGAAGAAACTATCACAGTTTTCTTAGAATGTCCTTGAAAGTAGTTTCAATGGAAACATATCACGAGTAAGTCATGACACATGATCTGTGTTCTCCGCCAGTCGAAGCTCACCTTACGTACATTACGTGGTTCCATTGCATGTTCATATAGGATTGCTGGAAGGAAATACAAATATAGATTTATTGTTTTTTCTGACCACTGCTTCTCAAACGTGAACTTTCTGTTGCGGAACATTTCCGATAGAAAAGAAATATGTTTATTTTACTTTTGATGAAATTGCACAATGGAACTTTCTTTAGTGTGTTTGAAACCGCCGCAGTTAAAGCCGTGGCTGTGGATTTGCTGTATAAATGAGAAATGACGGATGGAGTAGATGAGGTCGCTGCAGATGGAGGACTCGTGGGCAGATGATTTATTTCTTCTCTCTGAGACCTTGAATATTTGGACAAGTGACAGTTGTGTATTTGGGTTAGAAGGAGAAAATTCAATTAAGGCGAAATAGAAGAGGAAAAAACTGAGAAGAGAGAAAACAAACAGCAAATTCATTTGTACTCTTAAGTTGCGCAATAATTTCAAATATGAAATACATTTTCCCCTCTTGTCATTCAGCTATAATCCCACATCTGCCCCGTCTTTGTCCTTTACTCCTCTTTTGTAATCCCTTCTTTAACTTCACAAAGCAAACCTGCACCCCCTCCCCTCTCTGGAGTTTGGTTAAATCTGTTGTTCAGTAGCTGTAGCTGCTGCTGTCCCACTGCATCCACATGCAATGTTTTTCCTCACAAGTGGTTGCTGGTTTGCAGGCACTCGCTGGAAACATTATTCATCTGCAACGATCTGACAGACACATTTGGGAGAACCTCAGATTATCGCCACGGTCTGGGAGTGCACAGGGATTTGAAATCATCCTCTGGTTGTTTGCAAAGGATCTAGTGAAATACTCCTCAGCAACAGGCTCTGCTCAGGTATTCTAGGAGAGGATAAGAGCGGCTCTGACCATACTTGACTTGCAAAAAAAAAAAAAAAGGTTGCCATGGAGATGCCGCAATACAAGAAAATGTAACACTGGTTTTTTTATGTAAGTTAAGTTTTGCTCGAAAAGGAACAGTTTTTTAATTTTGGAAAATAATCCTTGTTCATCCGCAGAGAAGGCTGTAGTTTGCATGCCAGGCCATTAGTTGGCAGTGTAATTTATGAAATAAAAAATAGACAAAATTAAACCTGCTTCAGACTCTGTGAAAGACACGTTAATCACATTGACTTGGACTGTGACGCAACGGTTGTGCCAAGCTGAAGCTCTTTTTTTTTTTGTCCGAGCACTATTTTTAAGACTCCAACTGATGATCTCAAGTGGGATCGCGTCATTACAGCCTTCACAAGAATTACATTTTGCATGTTTACATGGTGATGCAATGGCGGTTTGTTGCACTCTGTAACCCAGTCTGTCACGTCGTCTTCATGGGAATGTAAAGACATCCTGCAGCACAAGGTTACATTTTTATAAAAAAAATTGCCCCTCAGAATAATTCTTGACTTATGGTGACAGGACTCAAGACAAGGCTGGCTCTGTCGGGGGGGGGGGGGGGAGGGAGTTGGCGATCACATACACAGGGAGTCTTGATTCGGCATTGAATAAAAAAAAAAGCTGAATTCTCCTTGAAACTGAGAGAGTCTAAAATACATTAGATGCGTTTCAGAAGATCTCCTGTGTCTTTTTCAGCCCCGCATGCCTCGGGCCGGGCCACACATATTTCTGGTCAGAGAGAAGCCAAGCCCAAATAGAGTATTGTTGGTTTAGTGTTTGCGCTCATGTCGCCCGGTACGGACCGCTTTGCATGGATCTCTTTTTTGGCCTGTTTATCCTAACCCTAACCTTTAACCCTAACCAGGCCAGAGGCAGGTGACTGAACATTACAATGTGTTTAGGGTGTTTAGTTATTGATTGTTTTTGAGTTTTCCTGTACATTGATGGACTTCTAGCAACATTAAAGGTGCACCTTCTGGTTTGACCTCCTAAAAATCTGATTGTAGTTTGTCGCTTGTTCCTAGAAGTTACATTTTTGACACCAGGGTTGTCAGAATAGGTGGAAACAACCAAAATCAGACTGATATAATGAACAATTAACAACAGCAGTCTGTTTGACTCCCAGGATGCAGCTGAAAAACAACAAGCTTCCTCTTCTAGTCATCAGCTTCTTGACAGCAACCTGATCAAAGCTGTTGAATACTATATATTGTCCTTTGAGACAAACACTATTCTTCAGACTCTTTACACTTGTCTCTCAACTTCAAAAATCCTGTCTTTTATGTCTTCAGGATTCTTTCCTCCTATCTGAACGATGGCAAAAAAAAGGTGTCTTCCTTTTTAGGAGCTAAAAGGAATCCTCCCGTCACACTTCACCATCTCTTTTTTCCACCTCATTGCATTTACGGAAGAATTAGCAGTGACGAGACGCATGTCTCGGCTTAGTAGTCAAAATAAATCCAGGAGAGATGAAATAGGGAACTTCTGCACTGATTGACTATGAATCCCTCTGTGGTGAAAGGGATGGGCCGTGAGGCCACCGGAATTATTGGCATTGTTGAGAGCATAACTCGACCTCGGGGTATTCTGGGAGCATTAAATATTCACCCCAGCCACTGTACGCATGTTTGCTTTCTCTCTGCCAAATAATATCACCATACAGACTGGAATTCCCTCCTTTTTGCTCTTCTCTTCCGTCTTGCACTGCTTAAAAGAGGGCTGACAAAAAGAGCTCTGATATCAGCTCACTTATTTATTATTAGCCGCTTCAGGCAATTCTTGCTGAGGTGTGAAATGGAGAAAAAGATTTGAAGGACACCTCCAGTGACCTTTTGTTGCTGTATCGTACTGCCAAAATGTTTGACAGCCAGAGACTCATGGAGCTAGTCCGGAGGACACAGAGAGGGTGAAATCAGGAGGAGACCAAGAGGGCTATTTGTAGTGTAGAGCAAAAGAATGAATCCTGTTCAAACTAAAGACGCAACATTGAGTTTGCCTTGCTGCACACTGTATCTACTATAGCTGCTGTCCTCCTGTCTGAGCATTTTTTTTAATTTTAAGCGAGATGCAACTGATGGCAGAAAATTCCATTCTGACCTCCTGCACTCTGCGATCCAATCCACATTTTTGGCATTCTTTGCCCACACCGGCATTCCTTATGAATTTAGGAAGACTTGGCCAGATGTGGGCACAAGCCAAGGAACGATGCATGCGCGCTTGTCTCGTAAAGCAGAGGGCAGTATGGGTAATGAAGTCTCGGCAAGATGTAACGTAGTGTGCGCTCGGTGCCGTGAAGGCTGATGTGCGGCTATGATAAGCAGCGTTGCAGCTTGTGAAGGATTAACACAGAGCGTACCGGAACGCTGAAGGTACGTGCCTGGCGCTTGGAGAAGTGCCGGTACGCTCAAGGGATATTTTTTAGAAGTCCTGGAACTCCGCACCGGTGCGTACCGGCCCACTTAAAGCACTGGTTGTCTGAATTTGCGAAGGACAACCATGAGTTTTAACATGACCAGTGGTCGAGCTGTAACAACATATTGGTATTTTAATAAGGCCGTTTATACAGGACCCCTGATACAGGCCTACAGACATTTAATCCACAGGCCTCAAATAAAAGGTCTAAAAATTCTAGACATTGTTTAAAAACGACATAATGCCAAGCGTGTAATAGTCTGCCGCTGAACAGGCAGGTATTTGCCATAGAACGGATCACAGATTTTAAAAGCTGGAAGGGCCTGTGAAATGTGGTCCGAGGTATATTATACCTCCTCAGTGGATACACCTGGGTAGACATTTTTCATGTCTGCATGCCAGATTATGAGTCTGCAAAGTGCATGTGCTTTTCAAACTTCTTCATTTTGCTCTTATGGCTAAGTCAGTGTCGGTTTAGTCTTGGTTTTGACATTAAAACTAATCACCTCTTACTGAGACCAGGCTCTGTGCCACGCTTCATTAAAATAGCATTAAAGCAATAGCTTGTCAAAACGTCACTGAAGTTCACAGGACACTAGTTTCAGCTCAATCTTTCCAATGAAGCAATAATAAAAGCTCTAAAAAGGATCAAATGTCAGGACTTTTCTAAACAGCTCACCTGTAGACATGCGGGCCATGTGACACTGTTGGGTCAAGTTCAAGCCATTATGAAATATATATATATGAATCGCAGTCCAAAATGCATGTTTAGTGTAATAGAAGGCACTTAACTAAGGATCCACTCTCATGTGTTCTTCTGGGGTTCCTTAACATATTGTGGTCTTTATTTTGCATGGATTTTATTTAGTGGAAAATCACTTGACTGACTAATTTCTAAGTTCCATGTTCAGATATGGTCTTTAGGATTGGATGACGCTTTCTCCAGCCAACGCCTGACTCGAACACTTCCAGACTCAGGAATAAATAGACAAATTGATCTCCATTATTGCCCCTTGTTTTATCAGGTCATCGGGCCCACTGGAAGGCAATAAAACATGACAAAAAGCATATGCGGACATCAATTTTGAGCCTTTTAAAATCTCATCTTTTCAGCCCAAAGGGAATTGTCTTGGAAGTTCTTATTACAAATAGGAATTTCCCCCATTCATATGCAATGAGTAGTACTTTAAAGTAAAAATAGTCAAATGCGTAAACCACTTGAAGAAGAAGGAAGTGTAAGACTATCTTCACAAGTAGTGAACTTTAATACACATAAAATTGCATTATAGAAGATGCTGCTGGCATTCAAGTGTGACTCAAGTGTAAAATGGGCGTCTGAATGACCAGCCAACTCCTGATTCCCAAGGCTCTCAGGTCCATCCAAATGCTGCGTTATCTGTTTCAGAGATGAGTTGTGTCTGAGGCTGAGGCGCTGACGTGTGTGTGGCAGTAAAATGTGACGTGCTCGGGAATGTTTTCTCTCGTTTTCCATAGCGCTGCAGGTTGAAGAACTGCCAGCTCTGTCTCGTGTTCTGAGGCAGTGTTTCACTGCAATGAATGTCGTCATTCAGAGTTGCCTTTTAGTGGCAAAGCATGAAAACGGGTTCGGTTTGGCAGTTTTATTTAACATGTTTTTAGATGTACTTTGAAGATGTATCGTTGAGCCACTTTTCCAATGAAAGACTAAGACTGAATGAGCAAGTTTCCGCTATTCAGACTTGGCCTTCGACGGGCTCAACAAACCCTCTTCCAGAAACCTTTGAGTTACGTTGACTTGTAGATGGTTGCTGGTTAATCGGGATGAGCTCAGCTGTCAGTCTTTGGGAGTTACACATGCGACTTTTATTTTCTTCTTAGAGAAATACACAATCACGCCTCAGCCACTCTGGCACTGCTTGTTATTGCATTTGAAATCAGTGAGGAGTCTTTTTCTCAACCTGTCCAACCCGGTATTTGAAAAGGCTTTGTGTGTGTTTTCTGTCTTTTCTTCCATCCCTGAAAAGGATGTGTTAGCAGAAGGCCCATAATCGCAATGAAGAGCCAAACCAAAAACTTCCAACTCAAATTAACTTGTCAAATGTCCTCTTAATGGCATTTGACCCAGGACATTGGGTTGTACTCCGGTCTCCCCCGTGGATGTGCAACTCTGCCCACAATGTCTTCTTTAATAATTCCACATACCCAATTATTAGTCAATTATTTCTCTTTTTGCATGTCTTTTGTTCTATTTACTGCTAATCCGAACTGATGCACAAGTTACACCGAGAGGAAAATCTCCTAAAGCCTGCAGCCTCATCCGAATAAACTGAGCCTGTGAGAAAATTCTGAAGCACATCATCAACTTTAACACTTGACACGATACACCGTGTGTCGTAGGAGCATTTCTGGCTCTTTGTGGGGTTCATTCATCTTTTTTAGCGTTAGCTGCTGTGTTGTGCTCCGTGTTTCTGTTTTCGTGTGTGGTCCTCAAAAAGCACAACCTGTGGCCATCATAACAAGTGGATCGTTTAAAAAAAAAAAAAAAGAAGTCTTCTTTCTCCTTAACACTTTCTTTTCAACGCAGCAAAAAACCCCTGATTGATTCCAATGACATTCTTTGAATTCCTGGTGCATAGTCCCACTCTTTCCATATTTCACAGGCCTGAATGGTGTTTGCCCAGGCAGTCTGGAATTCTTGGCAGGGAGATCAGAAGCTTTGATTTATTTGGTTGTACTCGTTGTAAGGTGTGTGTGCATCACAGGACATGCAATTAAATGAACCCTTTTAATGTGTGAAATTGGGTAGTCTCCACGATGTAGGTAGGTACCCCCCCCCCCCCCCCATGCATGTAGACCTCAGTTTTGCCTTGCTGTTCACTTGATACCTGCAAAATTCAATTTGTGTAACTGTGTTGTAACTCTAAGCATTCCCTGTCCTGTCTCCCTTTTGTCTCTCCTGCGTCCCTGTATGTCCATACACGCTGTATATGCAGGGTAGTGATATGTGATTTCAGTGGATTATTTCTTTAGATCAATTCTGCCAGATGTAGTTAATTTGATTTGAGTGCTTACAGAGGGAGGCTGGCTTTGAGATGTTCCGATGTTTGATCCAGAATTAAGTAATAATGTCACATTCTAAGATCGTCTGACTAATGATGTTCTCCTTTATGCGCATATGGGTAGTTTCCAACTGACGGGCCATTTATTATTTTAGTCATTTCTGAAAAAACTGAATGAGAAGTCAGTGAAACGGCACCGTTGCAAAATCGTGAAAATATATTATATACTAAAGCCTTGAGGATTCTATTAGTTTTTCATTGATAAAATTAACTTTTAAATGGCCTTGTCCCAGAACTAGTCAGTCAGTGATCTGAAAATGAATCCATAAAGGAGTCATCGCGAGGGGAGTGGACAAAACTGCAAATCTGCTATGGCTAGAAGTTCTATGGAACAAAATGTACCTGTTTCATCCATTACAAACAGACTGAATCAATAAAACCTTCCATACATCATCCCACCATATGTAAGGTGAAACATATATGTGTCAGAAATTATTACAATAAATCAGATATGTAAGAATTAAATTAAGAAAATAAAGACTCTCTTTTAGCTTGTGGCCCCAAATTCAGCACACAGACACCTCTCTTGTGTCAAAACTGCTTAACTGAAGACAAGTATGTAAGCAGTCCATTTGTTGAGGGGGGCCATGACAGTTTCATAAAGCTCTCTTTGCAGTGGGGACGTCAACTCATAGAGATGTAGACCAGTCCAACTTGGATACGTATCCCTGCAGGGCAAATACAAACAACACTTATAAGGCCGGTAGCTAAACTAATCACCAAGTTTTCCACACAGGAAACCTTTTCATTCATGCAAGTCATGAGGTAAATGCTAAAAAGGTTCTGGCTGGATATTTTTGGGAAAGAACAAGCTGTTAACCTTTTGAGGATTGACGTAGGAGAAAATGAGGGTAGCAACTGTGTGACTTCGCAGCACTGTTATTTTGAGAAACAGAAACATTACAGAAAAGCGGTTTGAGCAGCGAGTCAAAATTGGTGCTCTGCAACATTTATTATTAATATCAGTTTTGACCAGCGAGTACATGCTCCGACAGTTTCAGAGGGGGTGTTGATTCTCGGCCTCCAGTGTGAAAGTGAAGAAGTGCCGGGTAATGGCTTCAAGGTGGCTGAATCTTTGCAAAAACATGACTTGTTCACCTAAGTCCCGATAACCAAGCACTTTTATCCAGCTGTTCACATGTCTGAAAACATGCCGCAAAAATGAGTTAAAATAAAGAGAGAACCTGCTTTAAAAGCCCCAGATGTGTAGCTGCCAGCTGTTTTTCGCTGTGGACTGGAGCCGCTCTTGAAACATCTGCGGCCTTCAGGAGAGAAGCATCCTTCGAGGCCTAGTTTGCACTTGGATGATGTTTTTTGCACATTTTAGTGGCTGCAACGAAAAAAAATACCACGGTGCAAGTACATGGTGGGAAATACAGTGTCACATTTTAACAGGTTTGCCACAAACCTGTAAAAAACAAAAAAAAACGCAAATACCAATTTGGAATTTATGTCAATAAATATTTCATCTCACTTTATTTTCACTCGTCCACAGACGAGCCAAAACCAGCTGATTTTGGGCGTGAAGCAGGGTACGCCTTGGACAAGTCGCCAGTTTATCACAAGGCCACGTATTTACGGTCAAAATGGTAAAAGGGCTGCGCTTTTATCGCACTTTCTACACCTCCGCGGCGCCCAAAGCACTTTACATTAAGCCTCCCATTCTCACTCCAGTGGGCGGGACCCAAGGACACTTTCACATGTGGACAGTCACAGCCGGGATTTGAACTGTTGACCTGTCGGTTACTGGACGACCCGCTCTAGGCCACCATGTCGCCCTAGACTAGTCACATAATACAAATCCTGACCACAGGGTCTCCCTCTGTCTTTCTCGTTCTCTCGCTTTAAACGGTATCCTCATTACGCCGACAGTATATTTTCTAAACCCAAATATACGTACATTTTACAGCCCTCGATTGCAACCACATGCCAAGGCTAATCTAAGAGAGATCACACTTTGACATGTGTAGTATAACCATACAACGTTTTGTTCATTTTAATCACATGCGCATGGCTCTTGTTAACCGTCTCATCATTTCTGGTTTCCGTGTGAGCACAAAGGTTCCAATGTTTTTTTTTGTCACATTTAGAGGCAAACATTTAATACCACTTCTGAGGCCTCGTCATAGATGGGCCAATGATTTGCATGCTGGGGACCACATTGAAATATTAGCACCATTTGCCCCCCCCCCCTTTCCTTTCCCCTTCTGGTCTTTCTCGATATTTTGTCATTTCTGCTGCCAGCCAGCAAATCTTTGCTGCCTAAAAGCCATAAAATGAGTGTTTTAACAAAAAAAGAAATGCTGGCATGCCTTCCCACTCCTTCAAAGAGGAGTTGTCTGGCATCGGAGTGAGTACAGAAACTTCACTCATGTCTCACTGGATATCCTCAGACACATTCTTGCTGAACGGAGGGGCGGAATAATCGCATGGCGCAAGTCCTGACATCGGCACAAACCGGCAACACGCGGAGTAAAAAAGGATGAGCGTGACAAATCTTTACTGGGAAACAAAATAGTAAAAACCTGAACTCTATAATCTAAATGAGTTTATACCTGAGATTGTCTTTAGGGAAGGAGTTCTCAGGGATCTGGTGAGTGGTGGGCTCTGGCTCCGCCTTTCCCAGGATGTTGCACTCTCCAATCGCTCTAATGAGAGAGCCTTCCAGGCTAGATATTGTGGGCTCTGGCTTCAGCCTCCAGCCCATGCTGTTCTTACCACAAAGGAAGAAGCCAAGTTATTCAATGATTCCTCTCTGACATCCCCGGCCAAAATGTCTCCAATCCCAATCCTTCTACTGCCACCGCTCGTGAGTTGCTCTCACTTTACCCTCAGCTTTTTCTCTTTGTTCCCTTTCTTAAAATTGATCTCAAGTGTTGTTGAAATGTGTTGTTTACGACTCAGAGGGACGCATGCTGTTTTATGCACAGGGGTATAAGACGCAAATAAGACTTAGCAAGGGCAAAAAGAAGCAATAGGGAAAAGTGACTCACTAATTTAAACTTAAACACGCTCAGCGGGCATCCGGGTTTACACAGCGTGGGATAGCTTTGGCTAATGCTATAGGGAGGAAAGAGCATCGACAAAAAAAAGGTTGGCCAGTTCTGAAGGAGGAGGTCCGTCTGTGGACCTCCTCCTTTCTGCTTCCGGATGGCGCCTCCTACGGTCGCGCTGGTGCTCTCGTGTGTTCTGTGTTGTTTGTTTTTTAACGTTAATTGTGCGTCTGTGTGCTCTTACACCCGTGAAGAGATTCTAAACTTTAGATCAACTACTCCCACGGACCTTTTACCCATTTTTTTCCCATTTGCACTGCGTGATTACGCTAGTTTACCGCTGCTAATATACATCTGTGTTTCCACTCCCGATGCTGCTGTTTTGTGATGTGTCTGTACTTGTATGTTTTTTGTATTTTGTCATTACTGTTACATGTAGCGCGACTTCACCGAGAAACATTCCTAGTCATTGAACCCTCATTGACGATGGCAATAAACACCTTCTGATTCTGATTCTGAAAACAGCACCGAGTTCGGGGATCATGCAGGGTCAGCGACAACGCCTTTGGCCTGGCACAAGAGGTGGAGTGCAGAGCGGGAGGGAGACGATGTGAAATAGCAGAGAAGTAGAAGGCAGCGAGTTTGTCCATGATGTATTCAAAACGTCCTTCTCAACTGCAACGCAGATAATTAGCAGCTGTAAACATCTGGCTTAACATCTGGCACGTCACTCGGTTGCATGGATCACCTTGACTTATTTCACAGCAGCAATGACCTTAGAAAGTTTTCTAAAAATGCCCATCTCTCTTCATTTTGTACTTCTGTTAAATTTGGGAGCGAGAGGCCATTGGCCTTTTTTTTTTTTTTACTCCTCCTTTTAGCTTTGAAGAATGTCTGCAATGCTTCCCAGGAATCCTGCTTTATTGACTTTGGTTTGGGATAAAAGGTGCAGCCGCCTCTGTTCTCCGTGCTGATCCGAAAGGTGATTAGTTTGGCTTCAACATGAGTCCATGCATAGCCCCGCACCATGGCCTGGCAGATTACTGAATGTTCCTGTCTGCTGCTGATATTTGGGGGGGGGGGGATAGATGCGAGGGAAGAGGGAAGAAATTCAGAGACGAATGTTGGTGTATCGGTGGTGGAAGAGGGGACGCAATAATTATAATAATAAACTGGAGGATTGGAAATGGGGCTTCAGTTATAACTCAGAGAGGGTAGGAGTGGTCCAGAGAGAGTGTAAAGGGAGAGAGACCTATTTATAATTCATAATTATAATTAATAATTTTTGTTTACAAAGCAGTAAGTAAGCACAAACAGTCTGTCGGTGAGGCGCTCTCACTCACACAATGGACACTAGCATGGCCTCTAGACAGACCCTGGAGAGAGGAACAGATTTTAGAAAATATTTCACTATAATATTCATTGTTCAAAAGCAGATCTGTAAAAGGGACACGATGATTGCCTGATCAAATATACTCGTGACTAGAAAAACACAAACCTGTAGAAACGTGATGTAAATTGGCGACTTGGCCTCCAGCTTGGTTGCAGCCTCCTCCTCGATTCTCCCGTCGTACATGCATTTAGTTATTTCCCATTGCTTTCAGGCTTTATCCTGAACTAAGGCAATGACACCCTGGCACAGTATATATTTTTTCTAACTGCAAAATGTTCTCATTACATTGAAGTCGCTGTTGATGCTGAACCTTGAACAGCCGACGTTGATGCCAGAATCGGAGAACGGACTGTTGGCTTAATGTCCCCCCTTGCTGCACTGTAGTTGATCTTAGAGATGCATTTTTTTTGTTCTCTTGCTGCTTCAACATTAATATATCCCACCATTTGATTGCCTTCTCACATCAGGCTACCATTTGGAAGCTGTAAGTAAAAACTGGTGTTTTGAAATAAGGACTACTTCCACATGCATGTACGGGTGAGAGAAAACCGTGATTGGCTCACTTGGGCCAAAAATAATATTGTGTTTAATCTAGATATCGTTACATGCAAAATGAGCGGGAGAAATTCAAGGGCACCATTGTTTCCCTCGGCTAGTTATTTCGAGGTCCAACGATGGGGAGTTTCCGTTTGAAACTTAAACGGGGAAGATGTGGAGGTGCCACTTATCGTGTTTCAGCAAAATAAAGAGAGACCTCGAACTGGAGAGAGGCTTGAGAAAGGAGCAGAAGAGGTGAAGAATTTGGAATTAAAACATTTATTAATGGCTGTCAGCAGAGCTGCTTCACATAAATTGGATTTGCCTTCTCTGCATGACGAGTTAATCTTTTGCTGTTTTTGGCCTTGAAAGTTCAAAACCAGTGTCAGAACCGTTCGGAGCACAAAGCCTGGATTAGTATTCACTATACGCCTGGTGCTGTACAGCTTATATGGCGACGTTATCAAAGGCAATGCTGGGCTTTTTTTTTTTTTTTTTGGGTCACTCTAGAAAAAAGTAGCTGGGAAAGGTTATCAAATGTCAACTTAAATTTAAGTCCTCATCAAGGCTCTTTGCTCTGTTGTTGCGATTCTCTTTCACCCTTAAGACAACACAAGAGTGTAAAGGGAATACTTTGGGCTTTTCAGAGAAACATTTACTGGTAATTACATAAGAATGCCAACAGGGCTAATAAACAACAATCAGTATTAATGACCCGCAGCGAATAAAATCTACCACTCATTCCTGCTAACAAGCGAATATAAAAAACTACAACTCCACTGCTAAAATCACTGGGTCTGAGTTTGCTTCATGACATGGGATTTCTGGTACCAAAGGTCAGGAGTGGGAATGGGAAGAGGAAAAAGCCCACTGCTTCTACTTGGCCCTGATTTGTCCTCATGGATTAGGCACTGGCACAGAGGCAATCCTCTGCCGCCTGTTTCTCTTCACTTTAATCCGAGAGGAAGATCCGGGGGCCAGTAGTGGAGAAACAGGAGGAGGAAACAGAACCAGGGTCGTTTAGGTGGGTTCTCCAAAATGAGACCGGAAAACTGACTGGGATTTGTTGGAATCTAGATGGAGAAAAGGCATTTACGGCAGATCAGGGACCAACTGCCCTTACATCAAAAACATTTAAATAGGCTAATAGTTTAACAAAATTGTATATATATATATATATGATATTGCTAAAGAATCCCGATTTAAAATTCCATGCTCCATCCATGGATGTGGGAAAGCTGGAGCCTCTCCCAGATGACATTGAGCGGGAGTTGGGACAGGTGGATAATTCATCACAGGATCAAATATAGTAAGACAAATAGTCACACCTGTGAGAAATATCATCTCCAATTCTCTTCTATTGCATCGCACACGAGATGCCTTGAACCTCTGTCTGCCATATCTTATTGATAATGGCATTTAAATACTTTGTCTTTGTGATGTAACAAACAAACATTCCCGAAAAGGAGAGGGATCATCTTTTTTACCCAGTTGAAATTCACATTAAAAATATATATATTTTACTTTTTGCAAATTCAAAACAAGGCAATTAAATAATAAACTTACTGTGGAACAAATCCCTAACATATCTGTTTACTCATGGAAATTCTCCGGGATAGACGAGGGAATCTGTACAGGAATATTTGCCCGCCACCAGAATCTGATCTGCTCTGGTTCCACAAGAGATTTACACTCCTAAATTACAGAGGAAAGGAAAAGATAGGATCAGCTAATACTTTCAATCTCCACACCGCCTTCTCAATCACTCCTCAGAGAGTTTAAGAGGAAGAGGAAAGAGGAAGAGGGAACCCGGGCAGGGCGAGAGCGCCACAGGATGTGATTAGGTTGGACCTCCCGTTCATGATTTCTGTATTACAATCGGTCGGTGCCAGAAATTTCCTCCATGGAAGGAATGTCTTCCTAACCAATTCCATGTGAATGGTTTAGGACAGAACCATAGCCCACCGATTGAACTGATGGCTCAGCCTTTAAAACACATACCAAGGGAGAGCTATGCAGAAGATACAGAGGGCAGGAGACAAGCGAGGAGGGAGAGCAAGAGATTCAACGGACAAAGAAAAGGTCAGAAAAGTGTGAAGTGGTCAAAACTGCTGTTGACCACAGGTACACAAACACAACTAAAGGCTCAAGTCTCCTTCGCGCCAATGTTCTTTTCCCAAACGACAGCTCACTCCAGCTTCTAAGGACATAAAAAAAAACACGGAAAGTAGAGTAACACAATATTACGCCTCAGTGTGGATTTGAGTATGGTTAGTTATGTGGCTTTAGGTTTCATGCAAAACGCAGGCTAATATTTTTTCCAGGATAGAATGATGTCAGCTTTATACGGTAGAAAGCAGAAAAGAAAGATTAGCCCCAAGCCAAGGCGGGAAAGCATATTGTAGGTGGTATAAATATAAATGTGTATGCATTTGTCGAAATGTTGTCAAACAAAGAAATGATTCATCTTGATCCTGAATTGTCCTGTAATTCGCATTCTTCTCCCGCTTAGCTCAGAAACCCAGTTTGAAGAGACGACAGCCAGCTTTCATTCCTCCTAAAGGTATTACTTTTCTTTTTTTACAGGCCAAAAATAGCACTGCAATTGACACAAAGTGTGAATGTGTGTTTGTTAGTTCAGTTCAGAAGCCGGAAAAAAGCCTTGCTGACGTAAGCGGTTATTAAATGGATAATTATGAGCTATTAAAAGCAAACGCACAACCTCCTGCCGGTAACGTCTGCAGTGACTAATGTTGTGACTCCTTTTTCCTTATTTGGTCTTTTCTGTTTTTCCGTGAATTTATATGCTCAATATTCCTGCGCGCACACACGCACGCACACGGACACACACACACACACACGCAACTGACACAAGTCATGACCTTGTCCTCGACAAGCTGCTGGCCCTCGCTCCAACAATAATGTTTGCTCGTCTGTCTCAGGAAAGGGAAAGACATGCCTTCCGCTAGCTGCTAGACAAAGCAGGAAATCTAAAAGAATTATGCAGATCTCTTTGCTGGAGCCTACGTCTCCTGCACATAAACACCCATACGTGTGTCAACAGAGCAGTCATTGCCCCCCCCCTCCCCCCCCAGGCTTGCAGCGAGCAGCTGCAATTGAGGAAGGTGCTAATTGGCTAAGTGTGGCTGAGTTGCTGCCTCCCATCTTTGGAGGCTTTGGAGTTCTGATAGCGCCAAAACAGAAATGCTACATTTGTCCATTTCCACTACAAACGACTATTTGGTGCAAATTAAGGCTTTATTAATTCTATAAGTTGTAATTCCACGTGACAGCAATGCATGACTGAGGTTAGGTGTAGACAGTAAGCCTAATAAGCTTCACTAAATGTTTTTGGTTTGATTGTGTTTGTGGAAAGAAAAAATACTTTTGAAAGTCGAGGTATAATCGCAGTCGTGAAGACGAGACGGATCCAACTTAAACGCCGGCTTACGCTTAATTGGAGCCTCACTGAGGCGCCCTTCCTCAACGACCCCTGACATTGGTGCTCTTGCATTGCATGTAAATGGAGAGAAGTGGAATCCTCCATGGTGGATGGAGCTCCTAGCAGCTCTGGTCTGTATTAGCTGTAGCATGGCCCCATCTCAACACTCTCCTTCATTATCAATTAGTCCGTGAGTTTGCCTCTCTGGCTCTGACTCCACATTCGTCTATGCATGTCCTGGTATTTTTTTCCAATAACAAACTGATCACAGAACCAGTTTCGGTGTTGGATGCTCACTTGCCACCTCCATGGGTGGTCCTTCCTGCCGTTTTTTCTGCCGCCGTGTTTGCACAGTTCAGGGGTCTTTTGCATTTCTGGCATGTCTATCCATGCTAACCGAAGCAAAGGCCTGGAGTCTGTTTTCCTTCACAAAGCTGCACATCTCCACACTTTTGAGGAAAAAGTGGGTAAAAAAAAAAGCTGAAAAGGACGGGGAGGGTGTGGAGAGTGCTGGAAGGCAGAGGAACATGAATGCTCTGGCTTCAGCCCCGAGTTGCCACTTTATCCCTGAGGGTTCATGTGAGAGTTAGCGTAAGCTCTGCTCCCATTGACATAAACTGTTGTTTGCTGGCAAAGGGCCTGGCACTCGTGTTGACAGCCTCATTATTTATACTCCAGATTTCCATCCTTGTGCCGCGCCGGCTTCTGAGTTTCATAGGAATAAGTCAACTTAATGAATTTTGTATGAACAAGCAGTGTTTCCCCCCCCCCCCCAAAGGGTGTGTTAAGGATCAAACAGCCAGTCACCATTGGTTTACAGCAAATTCTCCCCCAAAGTCTGAGCAAGGTCACATTGTTCCCTTTTTGTATTCCCAGAATGATCAAAGGCCAACAATGATTCCTTCCGACGGTTAGAATTTCTGAATGCATTGCCGAGGGCCAATTTTGCGTTATTAAAACTATTTCCCGAGATACATTTATTACCCGATCAGGATTTGATAACCCACATGTTGCAAACTGACCAGTGAGATGGTTTCCCAGTGTTAGGAGGATGGTGGGTGGCTGGGACGCTTGGAAACTGCTGTTTAGGACGTGTCGCCACACATAGACACACATAACAAACTCACGCACACACACTGACACCGACAGACGGTTCACCTAATCTGCATTTATTTCAAGCCGTGGGAGGAAGCCCACGCAGACACGGGGAGAACATACAAAACTCTGCACAGGATGGAATCGAACCCGGAACCTTCTTGCTTGCGAGGCTACAGTGCAACCCACTGCGCCACCGGGCCACTGTACAGTGTATTAAATGAAGCACGATGGCAGCAGAATGGTCTCTGTTGTGGTGCGAGGGGTATCGTGATCTTTGGGTAAAAAGGGCCACTGTAGCTCCTTTTCTTTCACAGGTGCACACACAAACACCCCCCCCCCCCCCCACACACACACACAGCAATGAAACCTCCTCGCTTTGAGATATAGCAGCACTGTAGCACTCTGGAAGCAATTACCAGGCAATGATCCTCACATTCTTTCATCTTACCAGCGTCTCAGCTGATTAGGATATCTACTGGTACGTGAGGTTAAACGCAAACACACTCCGACGAAATTGCACACACACACGCATACCTACACACACACACACACACACCCAGTACAGTAGATGCTCCCCGCTCCCTCCGTGGCTGCTGACCAGTGATTGTCTCTTTTCTCAACTCGCACATCTGATTCTTTAGTAATGATTAATGGCAGTAGAAGCATTTCAACAGGGACCACCCAGAGTCAAACATGTCACACACACGCACACACACACACACACACAAGCAGCAAAACTCCAATCAGTCGCCGCTCTTCTATTTACACTGCATACGGAGGAAAGGTGGAGTAATAACTGTGAAAACAGAAATACGCCTCCCCTCTGCACTTCTTCATTCATTTGCACATGTGGCAGGTGTGTGCGTGTGTGTGTGTGTGAAGGAAGTGGAAGGAATTATTCTGTCTTCACATCTTTTAAAACGCACAACCATCCTTTATTCCACCTTGCATCTTCTCCCATTCTTCCCTTTTCATCCCACCCCCCCCCCCCCCCATCTCTTTTTGCACTGCCCAAGCAGATGTAAGAATTACCCTGGCTGTACTCTAATCTCTTCGGGGAGTGTTTTTCCCAGGGTGGAAACAGAGTCGTCCTTTTTCTCTCCACTGACCCCCCCCCCCCCCCACCTCCCTTTCCCCCCCTTTTTATCTGTGTCAAATGATTACCTTGGGGGAAACTGGAATCAGTGACAATTTGTGTCAGGTTATCCAGGGCGAGTCTGGCCAGAAAAAACATCTCTCCTACCTGCTCCATCTATCCCTTCAACCCCCCCTCCCCTCTCATTCCCTTCCATCACACTTCCCCACCCATGTGCCAGCCAAAGGACTGTGGCAGAGCCCCAAGCCCATTTTAGTGGAATTTCCCTGTTGGAATTTATATCAATTTCAGAGGCCCAAAGTTTTACCCAGAGTACTTAAAAAGACTAATCCTCCCTTCTTCTTTTAGCAGTCCCTTTTGTGCGAACTCTGCTTTCCTCACTTCTGTCCTGCTCCTAAGTTATCTGTTGCTCCAACCTTTCTTTTCCCCCTCATGCCTCGCCCCCTTTATTCCCTCTCCTTAACAGGCCCATTTGGGCACAGTCTGGTGAATGCCAGTCATTCCTTTGTAAAGGTTAGAACAGACAAAGGTGGACCATGTCACCTGAAAGAAAGCCGCCTTTCTGAATCGCCGCCCAAGGGAAAGAGCAACGGCCGACGCCAAAGAAAAGCGGTACAAAAGCAGAGGATGGAAAAGAAGAACACCTGTTCCCTGCTGTCCTCGCGTGAACCTTCAACTCTGACCTACGTTCCCGGATATTGGTTCCCTGCATTGGGTGTATGTGCAAACCGTCAATCCAGTGCAGTCCTCATATCCCAGTAATGATGAAACACTGTCCAGACTGTAATTAGCACATTGCGCCATCGGCTCAGTCAGAGTGACCCACAGACAGGAATAAAGAAAGTCATATTACGACCCAAACGTTCAGTCCTATCAAGCTCACGAGCACAGACAACTCGACACACTCCCGCCATTCACACAACCGACTCAAGGAACATGTAAGTAAATTCACCCCCACCCCAAACACACCGCTTTTTGAGTAGAACAGACCCTCTCACGTTGGGGCATAGTAGGTCTATAGTTGGCGGCGCAGGGTGGGGTGCATTTGTGACGCCAGCCGCCCTCCACGCCCTTATTTTCTGGCTTTTGACGAACATCAAGGGTAAATTGGGCCCGTGTGTGACGCAATGCAAAGCTTTTCCAGCGAGCCGACGATCGCTGTTTGTTTTCACTCTTACTAATGGAATGGAACGAAGGGGAAAAGTGGAGTGAAAAAAGAACCGTGCCACGACCAGGTGTTTTTCCCCTCTTCTTGGGAATGCTTCACCTTGTAAAAGTAATTGAGTGGGAGGGAAGGGGCTTGTGTGCCCCCCCCCCCCTCGCTGATGGAGTGAGAATGGATGGGGATTTTTCAATGGTGTGTGTGTGCTGACCAGAGGGTGAGACGGAGTATGGGGTTGTGTGAGAGCAGAGGGCAAGCTTTTTCTGAGGCGATGGAGCCGGAGTTCTTCGCTGACATTGTAGCATGTAAATGGTTGTGGTGGTTGTGGTGGTGGGTGGGGGGGGGGGGTCTTTGTCATGTTTGTGTTTGAGCCTCCATTAAACAATTTCACACACACACACGCACACACGAATGAATGGCAGGCCTGACAACCACACAGGGCTCCCATTGATGACATCATCTGGTCACTCCACCCATTCCATGTTTTAGAGGAGCCATTCAGCCTGCTTCAACCGCACCATGGCTCTTTCACAGACATGACGCCCGTTGCTTATTTTGTAGCGATTATTCAATTCAAGCGGCTCCAGTCACGAACAAAATATTTTTCCTGCGGGCCGCTGATGAAACAATCAACAATTGATTCCTTTTTGAATAGTTCCTTCATTTCAGTCTGGACCTTCTGTAATTTAAATCAACCTCCGTGTCGGACATTTAACTGCTTCGCTATCTTGATATTTGATGGAATTGGCCCAAAGAAAGCAAATGTGGCACGTAAGACGCATTACGGGCAGTAATATTTGGGTGTAATGTCACTATTCAAATAGCGGGGTCCCATTTTTTTGACTAAACGTTATCCAAATGCGCCCTCGCTGAGCCGTTTGCCGGCAGGTCTCATGCCAGGAGAGGCTGGGTTCAGCCGGACGGCACAGATTACACAGTCTGGGGGACATTTATCACTTTTCGGCCACATGACGTGCAGCAGGCTGGCCTGCTTTTGACTCTAGCAGTAATTTAAACATTGATTGAAGTAATCAATCAGGAGATGTTGCTGAAATGAGCAGCCTTTCCATAAAGCAGGCCCAACAACGCGGCGATGAACGCGACCACAACCCAACCCATCCCTCTCCTCTTGTTTCAATCTGCTGGCTCTCATAGTCGCTGTCTGCTGTTGTTGTTATTGTTTTTGTTTTTGTTGTCGCCAAAAAGCTCGGCCCCTTTAGCCCTTTCAAGAAGAGGCTAGGCTCGCTTCCCTCTGGCTCCTCCAATCAGAGCACAGACCAGCCTTTTCTTCAAGGTCCACTACCACAGCACAGAGCCCGAACGCAGTCCCAATTAAAGACTGAATGTTCAGCCTGTGCTGCTCTTAGTAAGCCAATGATCTGTTTGAATTTACCTGAGGGAACACATTAATCTCCAAATCATGACTTCTAATTAGCCACGTCGATGAGGGCTTCTACTTTCGCTCAAATTATGGCGGGCAAGTTTTAACCACGAGGTCGACTTGACTGATGGGAGATATGTTTGGGAAGGAGAGCAGACCAGAGGGATGAATAGAAGGAGCTATGGATGCCTCCAAATTCCCCTCTCCTTATCCCCTTTTCATTCCCTTCACTCCACTTCATCCTGCCCCACCCTCCTTCTGTGCGGCCACCACCCCACCCCACCCCATTCTGCTTACTCCCCTCCATCTCCAGCCCAGCCGGCCACATATACTTTTTGTACAAGGGGGTTTCACCCAGGCAGTAAACAATCCTGTTTGTCATTCCCAAAATAGCCAGTAGGAGAGAGGCCACGGAGATTGGAGGAGCGAGGTGCACAACCCCTGGTTATAAGTCCCGGGAGTGGGAGCTCAGCCTGCCTGGACCCACAGCCTTTCGATCAATATTCACTGCCTGACTGCCTGCCTGGCTGCCTGGCTGGCTGGCTGAGTCTCCACCGTTGCTCACTCTCTCTCCTCTCTGTCCTGCTCCCTTGCTCCTTCCCTCCTACTTTCCATCCTGGAGAGTGAGAGTGCACAGATTGGGAAGGTGCTCCTCAGACATGCGTCTGGACAGCTTGAAGACAGCATAGAGAGGATTCCTGACTCACACTTTGCCCTTTAATCCTCTTCGTCACTTTGCCAAAACCACATGGATGGACTTTTTTGTCATTTTTTTTTCTTACAAGAGGTAGAGAAATAAAAGTTAAACTGAAAATTTGCCCTACCTTCAATTAAATTTTTGTAATTTTTTTTTTTTTAAAGCACGGGACAATTTCTGGGTGCCAGCTCTTTGCCCAGGACAACACTACTCTATGCTCTTTGCTGCACGGTCATTGAATATCTTATGCTGTCACATCCCATGGGAGACACGTGTGGCTGAAGCAAGGAGGGAGGCAGAAGACAGAACCCAACTGACGCTCACACCTACTGCTGCCCTTATCCAGGGCATCCTGCCCTGCTCCTCGTTGCCCCGAGGAGAGAAAGGTAAGCCCTCACTAATTTTTTCTGCCTCTGGTTGCGTCCTTCTGTCATGTCATGTCATCTTTTTCACTTTTATCACATGTGGCTGCTGAGGCCAAAAGAAACAGGAGGAGAGAACAGGAAAGGAAAAAGTACAAATTATAAAAAAAACAAACAAACAGATGGTGAACTATCTTATTCATGGGACCAGCATAATTCTCTCGAGTCTTAAACTAGAGCAATGGCTTGTAAATGAAAATAAATAGGTACAGATTGATCACAAAGCTCTCGGCAAGGCATACTGGATAATATTACAGTATTAAAGTTGCAGCTTTTCATCTTCTATTGATCCATTTCAGGGACCTGACTTTTGATATTTTTTGTGTTTTTGCACAAAAACAGCATTAATTATGCATGTGGCTAAGAGTATCTGAATTTCCAGGTGTAGGGTTCAGACATTGTTGATGCATCCATGCCTAAAATCAACTGGAAGCTCTGCTGCCGAAGTTGGCATAGTGTGTCTGTGCGTGTGTGTGTGTCATGGATTGCGGCTTGTTTTCATAGTTTTTGATCATATTGTGAGTGGAATGTACTGTGAGGAAGAAAGACAGCAAAGGGACACATGGTCCCTCTCTCCTCTCCTCTCCTCTCCTCCATCCCCCTGTTTCTCCACTGTGTTCATTCACTGTGACGCTTCTGGAAAGCGATTCTGCATTCCATTGTAACGACATCCCCCCGTTGCAAAATAGGAGAATGAGAAATTGCCGTGACTCCCGAGTCTTCAGGTGTCCTGCACGAAAAACAGAGTGAACGCAAAAACAAAGAGAGAAGTCCAAAACACTTCTTTCTTTCTTTTTTTTTTATTAAATCAGACGTGTCTCAATCCGACATCAATCATTCTTAGCAGAGGAAAGCGGTAGACATGGAGAGTAAGGATAGGAGGAAGGGAGAGAACGGGGAAGAGTGTCTGGAAAAGACAGTGGGTTAGAGGTCTGCGATCCAAAAACATTTGGCGGCATCTCTCTAATTCACTGGCTTTCGGACCCAAAACCCCAACTGGATGTGTGCGCGTGGGTGCACGTGCAGCCACACATGCATGCTCCTAGGTGACTGCATCAAAAGTGCGTTACACAATCGTGAAGGGGAGTTGGTGAATGGATGCACACTAAAGCCAGAACCCCCCCCCCCGCCGGGTGCTGTACAGCTGGAGTTATTGTGTCTGCAGAGCTGCTGGTGCGTAGCAGCGTCAGGTTTACGGCTCAGTTGTGTTTGCTTGTGAAGTTCAGTCAGCGCTGATTTCCAGTCAGTCTTCCCACCCTCTCTTGGTTTCCATTAAACTGCCTATAGGTCAGAAGATTTATGCCCCCCCCCCCCTCTTTCTGCTTTTCCCAGCATCGCTGACCTTGTTCTACACTTGCATCTCCATGCTTTGCCACACGCATCATGGCATATCGCTCTCTGTAAGCATTGCGACCACATGACCATGACTTGGGATCCGCTGTTCTCCAGTCGGCATAAGCTGGTCACTTTCTTTGCGGTTCGAAGAATGTCAAGTGTTTTTGCATGCTGCGGTGCATTAGTGCATTATATAACCACAATCTGACGGCCTCTGACTGGCTGCCCGCTTAGCCTTCTGATGCAAAGTGCCAAAGCATGGCCCACCGTACACAAACAGCAGCCGTGCCGACTGAAGCGCAGCACCCACAGCATACCTCATGGCCATTTTCAGACCGAAGAACATGCACTCCGTCTTTTGCACACCTGCATGTGTGTTTGTTGCTGAGACTCGCACCCTGTCAGCCAGCCGTTATGATGTCAAGGTAAAATTTCATCCAAAAGCAGAGAGCGCAGGAAAGACTCGGGGGAACTGGCTGTTTCCTCTCAGTCGGATGCTTTTCTATACTACCGATTGTGATATTAGTTATTGCTTATAAACTTCAGTCGAACATACAGAGGCGGAATGGAAACACACTCTCACCTGCGGTTTGATATTCATTCTATAAGTGAATGTGTGACTTGCAAGTTAGTCTACACTTTTGAGCCACAAGGGGGCGGACTATCAGGTGGTCGTGCAGACACAAACACATCGTCTTGTTTTGTTGCATTATTTATGACTAATTTTGACTTTTTAAACAAAATAAACCCAAGTCTCCCCTTCCTCCTCCTACTAATCATCTTTAAAATGCCATTTCTGATCTTTGACCATCATGATTTAGACTCGGCTCATCTTCAGGTTTTCATCTTATGTGAAGTTATCTCGAGATCTGTGTGTCGTTCTCCATGCACATGTGTGATATTTAACTTTGTGCTCCCGGGCTTTTGCATGTCTTTGAATGTATGACTGCACACATGCTTATGCTACTCTCGGTCTTATGCAGTGCAAGCAGGAAATGAAGGAAAATGCCACTCATTCTCAAGGAAAGGCAAACCCAGTTATTCCTTTACTTCCCTGGAAGTTCCCTAAACACAACACAGCCGCCCCCCCACCCATCCATGCACAAAGGCCACATTTAACAGCTTCACCAACAAAGTGTGTTTTTTCCATATGCTCTTTTCAGCCTGGTGTTCCCATGGCTATTTACACAGACACACACATACAGGCCTTGGTTCGTTCACACTCTCCCCGTGTGATATTACAAGGCATGCTGACCGCGGCTGATGATAAACTGACTGCAGAATTGCAGCAAAGGGAGTTGGAAATAGCGCGCAGGTCCTGGTCTTAATCAGAGCCTGGATCAAAACATTCAAGATTAATAAACTGGATTTGTTTTTCAGCCAGCCAGAAAAGAGGGAGAAGAAAAAGAGAGAGTGAAAGACAGAAACATATTTTTGTGGGCAGATGGATGAATGTTTTCATCTTGTCTCGATTTACTTCCTCTCGCCACATGTGTGCATACTTTTTTTTTTAGCTTGTTAGCACATTGTCGGTAGTCGTCTTGGAGTGGACGTTATCAGTCAGGGCCTTGGATTGAAGGACGTTGTTTTGGCTCGGTTTCAGCACTGACAAACAATTGAGCAGAGAACAGAAGGAGGAGGAGGAGGAGCAAAAGACGCTTATTACTTTCCTTCTTCCTCCTGTTGACTCTGTCAGCGCTGGCTCGGTCATCGCAAAGTCTCTGAGCTCAGATAGGGCTTAACAACATGCCCTCTCCTTCTCTTCGTCCATCAGATGGCCACCTGTCGCTTGCGCGCTTCGGAAACAAAGGACTTGTTCCACTCATTGCAGAATTCATATTTATAACTCAGATGTTGCTAGTTAGTGAGGCCTAAACGAAGCAAAGGGGAATGCATATTGAGCGTTGGCTCAAATTGATGTTTTTCCAGCGGTGTGCAGTGGAGTGTTTTCAGAGAGAACCCAACTGGAACAAACAGGAAGGAAAACCTCAGTGGATGTCCAGCAAAAGTGCTGTTCCGAGTTAATGGGATGTGGCGTTCCATTTTCCGCAGCTGAGGCTTGAGTTCACCTTCCGTCAACATTTGATATTAGGATGCATGCAGGCATTTCCCCGCCTCTACGGAGGACATTTGACTGACCAGTCCACCGTTTAAAAAAAATATCTGAATGAAAGAAAGACAAAAATATTTGAATCCAAAATACAAATGAAGACTATTGTCTTTGACTTCCTATAACACTCATTCATGGCCCCCCCAGTTCGGTTCAAAAACCTTTTCCGACAGCCGGGCCAACTCTTCAGCGGGGTCAGTGCCGCAGTATAAAACTCCCATTATCCCACTCTTCATCTTGTTACAGATGCACTTCCTGAGCCAACTGGTTGCTTTTATTACTCCGCTTCATATTCAGGATGGATGTATCTCCCTCCGACGGGGACAAGCATTGACTGAGGGATCGGTAACGGCTCTTCTGAGACCATTTGAAAGGTTACAGGCTTTGTTATTGTTCAGCCTGAACTTGATTTAGACGTGTGTGTGTGTGTGTGTAGGTGTTCGTGAAAAGCGAATGGGCTTATTGTGATGTTATGGTTCCCTTGGAGCGGGATAATAAAAAAAGGCATTATATTTCACAGTTCCAGATATTTTGAAATAGCCTCAGAAGGCTTACTAAGTGACACATGTATTGTACTTTACACTCAAATACTGTAGGTCCCCCCACCCTCCACAATCTTCAGTAGCAGATGAAGACTTAATAAGTACAATATATCAAGAAGGTTCATTTTACCATTGACTTCATGGATAAAGCAGAATAGTCCAGATTCTAACCTTGTAAAAGAACAATGTGTCATTTTATACTTTATACTTATATTGTGTTTCTGCAGAGTCAAATAATGTTCAATTCTTTGTCCAGCCTTTATGCACTTGGGGGGGGGTCACCATGGCTCTCACTGGTTGGATGGATAGATGTGGTCTGCCTTAACTTTGGCTCACAGAAGAAGAAGAAAAAAATAAAAATAAATGCCGAAACGCCAACTGGTTGACATGAACTGTTCAACAGAGGTTTAAAGCAAAATGAGCTCAAAGGCATTGCATCAAGTAAAAGTATCTCTGATATGAAAACCAAAAGTACAGACATGCTCTTTGTAAATTCAGGGAAAAGACCAGCTTTTATAAAGTTGGGCAGAAACCAGAGAATTTGAACATTTGCAATGAAAGTCATTTGGTGAGATGAGTATCATATTTTGCATTTGAAGATTATAATAAATTACTGAGAAGGATTTTTGCCACGTATAAAGTATAATTATATATACGGTCCTATCAGACGCTAAATACCAAACTGCTATCAGGGCATCTCTGCTGAGAAACAGCTGCTAGATAAGGAGAAGAGGAGCGAGCGAGAGCCAAAAAGCTTGCGGGCCTTTGAATCTACGTTGCAGCGCTAAAGGGACTGCAGAGCTGGACAAATATGTTCTCACAACTTCTTCCCTAGTCATGTGATCTGTAGTACTAGGATCCTAATCGATGACTTGCTTTCAGCGCTAACAGCAGTGGGTTAGAAAACAGGCATCAGAGCCAGCAGCGTTCCACCTCGGGCTTCTTTTGATTTGTGTTTTGTGTTATCGTAGCATTAATGCCTTTCCACTTTCTCTGAACGCCACGCGGAGACTGTCGGAACCATTCGGTCATAAGGGACTTAGACTTAATCTTTTCCACACAGACTTTGAGCCCATTGAGAAACATGTGTTTCGTAATGCGGCGCTCAGAAGCATTATGACGCAACGCAAGCGGCCCTCTGAGGCTTTTGTCCTAATCACTTCCTCTAATCAGCAGCAAAGCAGTGAAACGATGAAATCAATAAATAACAAAACAACAACTTTATCCTCAATCCAGTTTATTTTAGGTGAATGCTTCGTGATTGTTGTCTTACTGGATGCATTTTAAATGTGTGTGTGTGTGTGTGCGTGGACTGCAGTTCTCTTGCTTGTGTTTATCCCTAAAATATAAGTAATGCTTCCGGGATTTAGACAGCAGAGGCGATGCATTTTGGCAGCATTCCTAAGAGCTCAAAGAAGCTGTTGAACAAGAGTCATTTTGTTGCATGCTCACAATCCAGGCAGGATATCACTTTGCCTCAGGAGATAGACAAGTGGAGCGCAGATTCATGGAGATCATTTCAGATCATTGACAGGGAACATTAAAATAAAAAACATAAAAGGTTTACTGGGATGACGGGCTTTCCCGTTCGCCTCTCCATCAGACATTTGGTCTGTTTGAACACAAGTCAGAAGAATTTGGCCGAGCAATGCAAATGTAAATGGAAGTCGGACATACACGGATGCGAAACACGACGAGATGCATCTCCGCTGATCAGAATTTATCGTAACTGATTGGTTGACGTGCTTTTCCACGTTTCGGAACACTAGCAACAACGTGGAGCCGCCGCGGGCTGAAGAGCACAGCTGCGTATCAGCATCACATGGTCTGAATTAAGAACTGGATGTTGAGTCAACGTCTTCTACCTGATGTTAATCACGCGAGATGGTTCGGACAGTGAATGCGACAGAAGTGCAGTTCTGGAAGGATGTATTTTCGATGTATTTTTGGCCAACCAGCGCAGAACTTCATTAGGGATGGCTTTGAATCAATTACCACTGACTTTCTTGTGTTTGGTAGAAGACTGTGTCGTCTCTTTCCTCTCTGATCCGCCAGCAAAAAAAATAAATAAAATCCCCGTTGTGTTGTCTCACTGCTAATTTGAACCAGAGTGTGTCGGGTTCTTTACCGAGCAGTGGACCCAACAAACCAGCCCAGCGGAGCCTGAGCTGGACCGCTCTCATAACTGGGCAGAAACCACAAAATCCCAAGTGTTCCTGACATGCGGTGAAAGTGTGATAGGACTGTGGGAAGCGATATGTCCATTTGGAAGAGAAAGGAAGATCGGAGTAGGATGTCGGTGGGGAAAATAGGGAGCGGAGCAAGCGGCAGTTGTGGAACGGCGACAAGAAGAGTCGAAAGCACAGGAAAAGATTTGGAAGTAAGAGAAACAAAAAAGAGAAAATAAGCCCAGTCTAAGGGAGCGCTCATTTTGTAGTAACCATGTGGCGTCTTTGATCTGGCCAAGGATTTGAACCGGTGTCAACAGAAACATGCAAGGCCCGTCTGTTTACTCTCAGACACAAATCATTCCTCCATGAATTAGTCCGCCTCAGCTCGCCGCAGCCTCTTCACTACTCCAGTGTTTGTTTACCCTGCCGGGAACACCCGAACCATTCCTGAAGTTTAAGCAGCAAGCTCAGTAAAAACCGTTCAACTGAACCTTTCTGTGTCCTGAATCTCAGGAGGGACGCAGAAACCCGGGTCACTTTGATCAAACAGTGCTTGCCTTTATGCTCCGTAGTTCATCCACTGTTTCATATAACGATTGTACAAAAATCCATTCATTCTATTCCAGTCACTGTCATCCATTAGAGGCTCGAGGCATGTTCTGTATCCCTCGTAGTCCGGGGAGGAGCAGGGTAGGACAAACGAGGAAGCAGAGGAGGAAACTGAGGATGCAGACATGTCTGCCAGATTGTTGCGTTGATGGGATGTGCTCTGATTCAAACCTCATGTTGGAAGCAGTGAAACGGTGAAAAGAAGGTCGCGTTCGGCTTGCGATAGACGACACAAAAAAATGTGTGTCTGCAAAAGGGCACTGAGCAATCTTGCTTTTTGCTCAAGTTGTTAAATCAAGACGCCGGTCTGGGTTTCCCTCCCGTTCCCCTCAGGGGCAAAGATTTTAGTTGCAGCAGCGGAATTCAGTGGAAAAACTCATCTAGCGCAACCCATGCTAGCTACTTAGCATCAAAACGCGAGACGGGCAAAATGAGCTGCCTCCTCGTAAGCACGATAGGGGCTAAGGGGTGTGACTAAACGTGAGCGCCTACTCATTTCGTAATAATAATAATGCAACATATTAACAATTAACATTATTAATTAATTAGTAACAATATTGTCGTGCAAATTCCACGCCAATGCCTGTTTATTAGAATCTAAGACTTGTAGTTCACGTGGACATTTTCTCTGCTGTTCTTTTGGTGGTATTTCATTAGAAGATGCTTCTATTCATATTCAGATGCTCTAAATCCCACGCGTACGCTAAAGTACAGATATATCACTGGTTTCTATACGGGCGACCCTTAAAACTCCCAAGAAACAGATGCTGAGCTGTGGCGTTCCTCACTTCTGCTTGCGATCGGACGATTCATATTAAACAAACGGGAGGTGTCACGGCTTCTGCATCGATCGATCTGCGAATCTTCTCCGTGCGACACTCTCTCGGCCGTCACGCTGCTCCCACTGCAGTTAATCGGAGAGGAGAGGAAAAAGAAAAGCATGAGCTGCAACGCTGCCAAGCAACATTGTCCAAATAGTTCCCAGCCCTGCCAGATGCAACAGCAACTTCACAGCCTCGGGATCAGTCTGTGAGTTCCATTCATGGCTCATTCATCTTGCTCAGATCCTGTCTGCGCGTCCTTTCTATTGTCGAGACGTCACGGTGGCGTTTAAGGTCTGCTTGTCAGCGCCAGAGCTGGAAATGTGCGTCCCCTGTTTTTACATGCATTCTACGCATCAGGAAGGAACGGGATGCCTCATCTGTAACCTCACATGCACTTCAGAGTGTCCCTCTGCCCTTCTCAGCTGGTCCATCATTCACGGCGAAGTCACTGACGATGATGTTTGCTGGCTGATTAAAATCATCACATCTCGAGATGTCGTATTTAAGACTGGACAGCGATGGAGGGTTTCCTCCACGGGGGGCTTAAAGTAGCAAATAAATGTCTGATGCTGCTGCTGCTTTTAATGCCCCGCTTTTAAACCCCCCCACCTGCAGGGACTTTGGTCTCCGTTATCAGTTTAGGCTCTGCTTGCTTTCACATCTGAGCTCGTGTGATAAGCAAATCGTAGCTGTTGCCTTGTGAGTGTGAGCGGGCAGAGATGTTTTCAAAGAAGCGGAGGCAGACATGAGGAAACACACACACACGTGCAAGAATGAGTGTGACCACTGTGGGAGATGTGGTGAGCATCAAGAATTGGGGGTAGAGGTGGAGAGAATATTTGGGAGTGGGGGGGGGGGGGGGGGGGATTTGGCACAGCTGATGGAAACCGGGTCTGGAGCTACACTCACACACATGCTCATAAACACATTAATACACACATGCATGCATCATTCAAACAGCCTTTTAAAGGCCATTTAAGTCATTCCAACAAAAACTGCAGTTGCTGTAATATGTCGTCTCAGAGGGACAGAGGGAGAGACAGTCAACGCCAGGCTAGGCTGGAGGGCTAGTAGAAAGAAAATGGAGGAGAAGTATGTCAGAGCGTGTTTGCTTTTTTTTGGTCTGAACATTGGGTCCTTTTTATGGTGCCATTTTGCCCCTGGGAGGGAGGCAGGTTCTCCACTCTGGAAACAGGATTTAACGCGAGCAGGGGAGGTGTGATGGCTTTATATTCTTGTCTTCCCTTAGCATTACCCTCCCTTACCCTTCTGATATTCGCCCCCCCAGTGCCGTCCTGTAGGCTTATAGGTGGCAAAACATCTTTGTTCACAGTCCCCGTGCACCCGCCCCTTCTCGGCGCTTTGTTGCCAGGAAGGATTCCATGGGATATCTGACCCTTTGCTGCACCTTTGCAAGTGCTGATACTGTTTTGTTTAGCACCAGGCCTTATCCATCTCCTGCTGTATTGTGACTCATCTCAGACTCCCGATCAGACGACAGTGAAAATGTGACAAACCAGAGGCACATATAACAGGGGGTTGTTTATCTGTCTGCCTCATGACCTTAAATCTCCATCCAAGCCCAACAGCCACATACGCAGAGTTGCATTCCGACGACTGTTATTCCGGCATTATATCTATTTGCACTATTCTCGACTGAGGGGCCGTGAAAAGCCATCTAAACACAGCCCCCTCATTCCACGCGATCCTCGCCTGTGTTAGCATAGCTGTGCAAGTGCAAATATGGAACAGGAGGATGGAGACGTTGGAGCGACCGGTACTTCCTGACTTCATGGCTCGCATCCCTTTTAAAGTTTCTTCTTCCGTACCTACAATCAGCTCTTCTGGATGAAGCATATTCTCGTACATTCTTACGTATCTCATGTGATAACCAGCCAAGTGAGAATATTTGATACAAGGTTGGAAAAAAATAATTGTATCATTAGCTTTCAAAGCAGGACCACATAAAGCCGCCTTTACAGCTGTAATCTGCAAACAGATCTTTATTTTGCTGAGCTTGAACTTTCATCAGCCTTTCCCAGGGTGTTACTGTGTTACAGGGAACTCCATGATGCTCTTTCAACCCTCTTTTCAAGCCTAGGGCAGTTTATTTACATGTAATACTGATCTATTCTCCATTTCTCCAAAGCAGATTCACTGTACAGTATACAAAAAAAAAACTCATGAAAAAATATTCTGGGGTCTGAGCCTCAAATATTTTTTACAAGCCATCAAACATCTATTAGGTCTCATTCACGGCACTTTCAACAAGGTCTCCTTTACACCCGCTCACCGCAACATGCACCACCTCGATCCCAACGCACCAGAAACGTTTTCTTAAACTTGTGTTATTCACAATTTTATTATGAATAAAACAACGGGGGGTTTAATCTTCTACCTCGCCAAACCTAAGCAAATACAGCAGCTTCCAAACCATACAGGGTTGTGTTAATGAGATGCGTCGGACGGGGCCGGGGTCTACGATTTACTGATCTGTACGGATGGAGAGGTTGTTCAGGACAATTTGTGTAAGTGTGATTTAAAATCATTGATTTTAAGGATTGAGGGATTGATTTTGGGCTCTGGTCGGAGCTCTATCACACAGATCCTTCTAGCACAATCACGAAACGACGAACAGGAGATAGATAATTGCATTTCCAAGGGCAGACTATACTGACGCGAGCTATCCAATCCCTGTCCATTACAGAACCCTTAACAGCACAGATTTCAGATCTGGTTTGCGATGCACGTATAGCCACTTTCTGCTCCTCCGGCGTCCTCATCTGGAAAACAATGGTACAAAAGTCATTCATCCGGTTGCAGTTTGTGTCCCGTGCCAGTGAGATCGGAACTGATGCGGAGACCTTGCAGGGCATTAAAGCCACCAGTCAGTCTGGTTGCATTTCCAGCTACTGTAGCAGTGAGCGCAATCACACAAGGACACATCGATAAACGCATTGAGAGAACTGAGAGGAGCTGCTAAACTGATATGAGTCTAACATGTGATGACGGATTATAATCCGGGCAACGGGAGAGCGGATCGGAATCGAGAATACATCAGCGTAACGAATCGCTCTGGTCAGACAGAGGGACGGAATGCATGACATGTTTTGGGCCCATAACAAGATGGAATATTCCGCTGTGTTTTCCACACCTGCGGAAATAATGGCGAGCCACAGAAGTCCGATGCCCTATGAAAATATTTGGTGGAATGAGAGAGGGAAATGGGGGGGGGGGGTTCATACCTAAAGGCAGACGTGTAGCTTGGCCGACTCGTAGGATTCCGTTCAAACGGCAGGCTTGAGGAACAAGATAATTGTTCCAGCAGAGACTCCAGCCGGAACGCCGATGCCTGCTTCCCATGCGCTGCTGCCGGGGCCGCTTAGTCTTACAAGACGACTTAATGCTGCCACTTTGATGTTGCACGTCCCTTTATCAATGGAGCATCGCTAGACATTCAGATGTGACCACGATGACGGCAGCATTTGATGAACATTTCTCCTGACCATTAAAGTGAGGAAATAAAAGACCTTTGCCGAACGACAGCCGCTACGCCCTCGGGATGCGTGGATCCAGGATTCTCGAGCTTCGAACACATTGTCTCAGAGGTTTTATGAGGTCAATTGGAATAATCAGCCAGAATGTGGCGTGGAAACGGTTCTGGCAGCATTAGACGAGTGGTTGCTAACACTCCCCCCCCCCCCTTTTGCTCCCTCTTTCTTCCTCTGAAGTCAGTCGTCAGTTAAACATTACAGAGCTGGCGAATGGGGCTTTTCAGTGCAAATGAAGCGGCCTGATCTTTGAGCTATTTTAACAGCATATTGGAGACATTTCCCAGGTAGCTCGGAGTCGCATTTAAATGCCTCGCTGGAGACGATTGCTGGAATGGTCGTCCATGTTTCAACTGACAGGTGTAGATGCCACGCGATGGGTGTGCGAACGTATTCCTCCCTAGCAAGGCTTTTAAATCTTCCCGGATAAGCTAATGGAAGACTTATGGATCGCAAAAAAGGAGGCCTTTGCTTTAGATGATTATGTCTCGACTGATATCGGGCATCTCAGATATGTCGGCTTGAAACAAAAGTCCGTTTCCCGGCCATCTCCTGTCAGAAGAAGAGACCTCGCCCATTCTTTAGTCTTCAACCCATATCAATGGCAGAATGTCTCATGTGGGAGGAATGGAAGGGAGGGTAGAAAGAGGGGGTAGTAATGGGCAAATAATTTGGGAATATAGTTTCCAAGGCTGTATTGTTTTTTTTTTTTTTTTTTTTCTGAATGTGAGGGACATATTCAGGTCTGGAAATCAAAGGATGTGGTGGTTTTTATGTTCTCAGACTACAGTGAATGAAGGAGCCGATGTTTCCCACAGTGGCCTGCTCTGTGTCATCCGAGGTACTTCAGCAGCTGCTCTCTTTCTGCCTCTCTCTCTCTCTCTCTCTCTCTCTCTCTCATTCTTCTCATTTTCTGTCAGCCGCTGTGAGTCTGGACTTTTCTTCGTTCCATGGAAGCCATTCAAGTCCCTTAATGAGTCTGCAGATGATATCGTTTTCATCCGACAGTTGAAATGGCACACTGTTAAACCTGACATGCGGGCCTTTACTTTCTATCTTTTATTTCAGAGTCATATTCTGTAGATGTTAAAGTATCAGGTGATTAACAGACCGTAAAGTCTGCTGCAGGCATACTTTGACAGACCATAAACAAGTGGAAATCAGTGCTCTCACTTAAAAAAGAAGCTCAAACCTAGTTAGAATGTTCTTCCTAATTCAAACTGAATGTTTCCTTGTGCCTCTTTTTGTTCCACTTATTACAGTTATTTCCCGACTTTTGAGGGGTAAACAGTCAACACCGACTTTTCCCTTTAAATCCCATTTTCATTTAAGTTGATCATTATTTTAGGCATATCCATCCTTTGGAACTAGTGGATATGACTTCAGGACAGATATGTTCTTGTGCCAGAATGGCTACATACAAATGGAGCATTTTGAAAGTAGTAACGTATGTGGCCACTAGGGGGGGGGGGGGGGGGGGTGTCTATAGTCTGTGTCTATTTTTATTCAATCTACCTGTATCAGCTTTGCTTATAGAGCCTTGCCCCCCCCTCCTCTTGTGCCCGCGTTTCATTCTTATGTCTATAGCACAAGTTTTATTCCTTTCCATCGCTTATATTCCTCACACCAATCCTCCCATCCACCACCGTCTGCCAAGGGGAGACGAAGAAGCTGCTTCAGCTGTCTGCGGGTCTCGTCTATTATCTCAGTGAGGGCCGTAAATCTAAACGAACACCAGACCAGTCTGATCAGGTCCTCCTAGCTCGATGATGCTGCATATGCTGACACGATCTTTGAAATAATCACGCACAGAGCCCATCGTATATAATTCTTCAGCTCCCCTTAATTCCACTAATTCCACCCATAATGCGTAGCGAGGCAGCGATTATTAAATAAAATGCATTTGTATTGGTTCTTGGCAATGCTGCAGGAATTCCATGAGGCAGGTGAACAAGGAAATTGAGTTCAGTCAGCACGCTGCAATTATCTGAATATTTGTTGTTATTAAAAGCACTGCACTAAAACGTAACAGCCTATTAACCATGAATGCGCTCTTATTTTTTTTTTTCTTTACAGCTGTAGCACATGCACAGAGAATACATTTTATTTAGTCAAATCAACCTAGCCTATGCAGTCTCCCATGCAGACATCTCACAGGACTTTTAAAATCATTCCTGGATCATGCAAGTTTGCATATAGACACATACATAGTTATCCATCCCAATTTCAGCCCCCCCCTAAACTCCTCCCAACCTGACAAAGTCCACTCCAATAATTTCTAATCTATGTATTATATCTCATCTTGCAGCAACTGGAACATTCCATTGTGTGCGTCTGATCACCTCCTGATGATTGGGATGTGCAGATAAGAGGGGGGAGAGAGTAGATCTGGCTTTAATTTGAAAAAAGAAGGGAGTCCAGATGAAATCAGTCACACAAAATAGGAGTCACCCCGATCATTAGCATCAAGACAGTGCAAGGACATCGTCAGGGAGAGAGTGAAGGTCAGAGGTCCTTCTCTGTGCCACCTGGGTTCAGTTTGACGACAGGACGGGGGACGGGGACAGCCGAGACGGTTGCAGTGGCAAAACTGTGGCCTGAGCCTGCCGGTATGAATTATATATCACTGCCTTTAGTTCAGGAACAATGACGCCATTATTTTTGTACAAAGTGTGCTTGTTTAAACAAGTGCTCCTGGCAAACCAACATGTCCGTCTCCTTCCCTTCTGTGCTATTTAACATGCCGTTCAGTCGTGAGTAGGGAAACTATGATTTCACGTGTTTTTAACGAACGTGTTGGTCGTGTTGCGATGCTGCCAAGTTTACGTGTCAGCCTCTTTCTAATTGGCTGAACCGGAGAATATGATGCTTCTTCAACAAAGAAATGTCTGTTCTTCGGTGAGGGGGTGAAAGAAGAACCGAGAAGCCTCAGGAGCTTTTATGCAGTTGCTGTTAGTTCGTCTTTACTCAATTTAAGATAGGAATATGTGGGTGTTTCAATATAGGTTGGCCACCCCTTAAAGTAGGCGGGTATTTAATAGGGATTCATGGTCATTGTAAAATCCCAAACTAAACCTGACATCCAGCATTAAGCAGTCCTGAAACACTAGGCGTGATCCCAACGCACTTCACAGAGCTCCATACCTTCTGCTCTCTGGTAGCGCCGATAGACTTCATAAGGACCAGCGTGGGCCCTCCTCAAACAGGATGCATCACTTCATTCATCTCAGTTTTTACATGCTCCTACGGGTGCATGTCCACAGCAAAGGTTTCACAGAGCCATGCTCAAACAACCAAGCAGTGGATTCTGGGAGGTGCGAGGCAAGAACAGGCAGGGGTCGTCTTACCCAGCCGGTGCTCTTGGCCAACCGCTAATAAAGACTTGCATTGATCCTGATGGGTGGGGTGGGTGTTAGCCAGGACCACAGTCAGAGGCGGCTGTGCGCTGTATGCTGGTGGTCGGGTTTGTAGGTTTCTTTAAGTTGGCTCGGTCTGGACAACCAGCTCAGATCAATGGCATTTTAATGAGTTTTTTTTTTTCAAACCATCCAATGATTTTCAAGTTCAACAACTGAGCAGAGACTTTCTGCTTAACCGTATACCCTCTGTTAGGTATTGTGTAAATGCATCTAAAGAGCCAAACGACTCCTTCCAACGCAGGATTGGAGAGACAGCCACGTAACAGCAATGGTGTCCAAAGAAATTAAAAGGTAGTAGGCATAGCATGCAGGGTTGAAAATACTTTAAATGTCTTAAAATAAGTGTCATGTTTAGAATAAGGATTGGAACTGAAGTAAAATATAATGCACAGACAAAAAACTAAAGCTGACAAGGAAACCTGATTGGATGGACTTGGAGGATTACGCTATGAATGGGAATTTAGCTTCATCTGCAAACATGCTTGTGATATACCAAAGGATATATCGTCTGGAGCTTTAGCAATCACCTTTAATTCCGGAATGCAACATAAACCCATGGTATGCTCGCGTTTGTCCCTCTCATCATCTATGATGGTCTACTTTTTTGGGGGTTGTCTCCCCCGGTGCCGGTGCCAGAGAAGCCCATTCAGATGGAGACCAGTCAGTCTGTCGTCCAGGAGCCTCAAGCACAGAGGCCTTTCAGCTCCTCCAGTGGGGGATTTGACCAAGATTTCCTGCCCCTTATTAAATCATAATCTCCCTTCTGCCTCGCGACATCTTCTCCCCATGCTCTCCATTTGGACAGAGATATAGGCCTCCCGCTCTGTTTTGCTGCCAACTGATCTGTGTGTGTTAGCGTGCGCGCAAGACGTGCATGTATGTGTAAAACTTTCTCAGCTGCCAGCGGAAGGCGTGTGCGAGATGATTGACGGGTACACATCTGAAATGGGTCAACGGGGGGGATCAAGAGCTCGAGCTTTTACTCCCTGCTCCCTTTCATTTCTCTCTTCCATCTCCCCGATTCTTCTCGGCCTGACGTAATGAATTCATGTCTCCTTCATGGCTTCTTGCTTTCTCCTCCCCTTCTGTTGCTTCAATTTTGGTTACGGTCATAGGCGCTTTCCTCCTTTTCTTCCTCTTCTCCCCAAGCCTTGACCCAAGTTTCCATCTCCCTCCATTGCCACCGGTGGTTTGAGAATGTGATCTTCTATCAGCGCCGTGTTTTCATGCAGTGTCAAACTGTGGAATCCTTTGATAGAAGCAGACTACGAAAGGATTTATCTGGGCTTTTCCCTCCTGGATTATTAGGCCTAGCTATGTGCAGCTTGGGACTTTTTCCAGGTCTGAGAATGGAACAAGTGATGGCGTGCAATTGTTCTGGGTTTAGTTAACTTATTTCACTGCCCCAGAGCATTTCTCACCTTCAGAGAACTGAATCGCAAATAAGCCCGTGCATTCTCCGCATGGCCTTGAATTCTCGCCACAGCAAACTTTGCCTTTGGATGAACTGTCACCGTAAATATTTTCACAAATACACATGAAAAGCAAAGTGCAGCTCACTGCAAAGGTCTTTATGAAGAAAATTATGATTAATTCATGCGGTGGTTTGGTTTGAGCTCTTTTTCTGCATCTTATTTCTCTCAGCTTTCTGTGCGCTGCCTGACATGTACGTCTACTGCGCATTCCAGAGGCCTCATTCTGGCAAAAGCCACCCATCCAGTTCAGGGGAACAAGGTAACGACAACTTGGATACGTTTAGACACATGGCACCAAAATGCAAGACGTTAAGCAGACCAGTATCCACAACCGAGCCCTGTAGCGTTTTGCACAATTGCGAGTTTTGCTACTGAACAAAATTGCCATTATCATGGTGTTGTATTTAAAGTGGAAAATAAGCTTAATAAATGTGTATGTAAGAGGATCCGTGTTGTTAGCCATGCAACCAAATGACCGGGGCCTTCAGAAAGTACCAGGCCTTAATATGAATCAGGATTGTGTAAAATGCAGACATAAATCACTCAGTTTGAGATGAAACATAATTGCAGGCGTATATTAGGGTAAGCACAGGTACAGTTTAATCAATGCTGTTTACCTCCATCATGCTGTGTGAGCTGAGTGTCTGCAGTGTGAAGCCAAGTCTCATGATTCATGTCCTCACGCCGTGTGATTTGATCATCGGCTCATGGTGCGACTGCTAAAGCAGCTCCATCAGTCCCCGCTGACAAGTCGGTCTGTTGGCATTCTTCTATACAGATTGGATTGAACGCAAGCTTTCCAGCTGGAAACGAGAAGTGGAGGCTCGTGTGCTCGCAGAGGGTCCTTACGCTGGCGAGGCACCGTGACACCATGTGTTCTGAAATGGCTTTCTTAAAAAAAAAAGACACTGGCAAAATATGGACTCACGGGCGGCCTGGAAAATATGAGCAAATTGATTTGTAGATTTGACAAAGTGAATATAGTTAAATATTCTCTGATTACTTTTCTCCCTTTCTCTCCCTCTTCTGTCCCACTTTTATGCCGTACAGTTGCTTCTAGCCGTGAACTTTATGTTAACTTCTATATTAACTAATTGGGTTTTTTTGCTACATCTTGCAAAAAAAACCACAAGTTGTTTGTCTAACCAAACATTTACTCTCGGCATCTTGTGCATAAAGACAAATGATAATGCAGTTTGGTGTTAGCGTGGAGTCCTTTCAGGCACCACTCAAACCACTTTGTGCAACTGAAACCTGAAATGACTCATGTGACGTAACAACCGAGTCAAAAACAGGCTCGAAATCTTAGTCTTTGCCCAGATTTAGAAGCTGCTGTTCTCATTTCTGAGTGAACTATCATGTTGTTTCAGTCTCTGAAGGTCTCTTTATTATACTGTAAAAGCAAACCGAACACTTTCAGTGTCAGGATCAAATTAATAGCCCTCTTTATTTTGAGTAAAAAAAAAAAAACTTCATTTAATTTTGGGATGTAATAGTTAAACATTTGAAGACACACATTATGTAGTAACAGCTGGACAGAACAACATGTTAGATTTACATTTTAATTTGGACCCTTCTACAGACCGCGACATCAAGGAAGGGTTTAAACGATAGATTGTTTTCCTTTGGCGGAGGAGAGGAGCTGGCATCGGTGATCTAGATGGAGGGAAAACCAGCAGAGGTAAACAACGTGAGAGGAGAAGGACTCTTTCACCGGAATACCGAGAGGCTGAGAAAGCTAGATGCCGGTTCTTCTCGCTGTCATTGTTGTCATCACACAGTCTTTTTTGTTTTTGGCTCCCATTTTCTAATTTCAGTTCTACCAGACATTTGCTCTTAAAGTAAATTAAATAGAAGACAGATTTCAGTGTAAGGAATTATTGGTGGCCTTACAGGCTTGGAGCAGGCCTCGCTTGGTCAGGATACAGTAAAAGTATTCACACCCGCAACGAGAGGCTTAAGTGGGAGAGAGTTCGCGGAATAAGAGAGGGAGAGAAAAGAGCTGAGTTTACCAGTTTGGACCTACAAGGTTGAGAGTAATAATTCTGATTTACAGAAGATTATTTTACTGGGTGTCCTTGACGTTCTCCCTCTGAACTGAGGCCGCCTTCACACAATTCCCTTTATGGTTCTTACAATGCAGAAATAAATCAATAGAGCCCAAACATCTCCAGCGCAGCATTAATTGCTTAGTTCTCATATGATTAGGCCAGTTTTTCAGAGTGCTGGTGTGTGTTTCAGCAGCCTTCCTGGCTACAGTGGGAAGCAGAACATGCATTGCTCTGGAGAGCTGAAGGAGGACTGCACACCATGAGTGTTTTTTGTTTAGTTTTTTTTTACTCGATTGCTTCATTGGTCGTTCATATTGAGTTTTGATGCACCGACAGGTCAGCCCAGAAGCTGTAGCGATCCACCCAGAGACGTCCTCCGTCTGATCCCAGCTCAGGTGTTCATCTGGACGCTTTGCAGAATCTCCCTTCCTCTTTCTTTTGCTGGAATATTTGACTCAATCATAAGGCGGTAGAGCATGAATGGAAAGAGCAGAGGGATACCCGATCCACTAACTGAATGCAAGTTATGCCTTTTCACCAACTGAAAAAGCTCCTGTTTCCCCACTGAAGGGCAATTAAGTTTCCTTAATTAAAACCCACAAGGTTGGCGTGTGAGGTCCTAACTATTCTGGGAATAATTCGACTCACATTTTTGGCTTTGTCAATACGCACATACAATTTATGCACAACGCATTACCTCTCCACTTTTTCTTTTTTTCTAAGTGCAGTCTGCTTCTGCACTTAGATAAGAGTCAGTGGTATTAAATGTGTTCTACCGAATGAAGTCACCAGAGGAATGAAAACCCTCTGTCTGACCTCCGTTAAAAGTAATATAAACTGCATGGAAAATCAGAATTACTCCTGTTCGATTTCAGGAGCAGTTGTGGGTTTGATCACTGGATGGATGGATCGGGGTTGAGGTCAGTGATCAGTTTGATGCCAGTCACATGTTTCTTTACCAGACAACAAAAATATTTTAATGGCCCCGACTTTGTTCGTTTTGACTGTTGTTATGGTGACACATGCCCTCAATAGTGTGAAAAATGTCAGTGCGTGTTTTAGTTAGAGCTCAAAGGTGAGACGATTCTCCAACTTCTAAAATATTTGGATTTGTTGTTTTTTGATCTCATAGAACAGTAAATTGAATACATTTTTTGATTTGGCCAGATAATGCAGGTCATCTTAATGCTCTGCCTCGGGCTTGAGAAATGTGCAATGAGCACTTATGTTACTGTAGAGACAATAATCAATCAACCAAAGCGTGTCATAATAATGATTCATGAAAACAAATGGTTTAAAACTGCCAAACAATTAACATCTTCGATTAGGAAAGTCGTCCATATACTTCTGGTGATGTTGTTTAAAAGCCCATTTGAAAAAAAGGATGGGACATTTTTTGTTGAAATACTGAAACGCACCGTGTATTTGTATGTGAAGTATGCGTACTTATTCAGCGCAGGGGAAACACAAACAGCTTAGAGCTCGCGGGTGCTTTAGAATAACATTTTCATGATCTATGATAGTTCATTTGGAAATGAAATATACTGGAAATGCTTTTTGAGAGATTATGGGTTCTTTTATTTTGATGAGAAGTAGGGACAAAAAAAAACCCCACACTAATTCAATACACCAGGTGATGATAACTGAATAAACCGATGTGAATGTCTCATCGCGTGTGGTCACACACACATACACACACACACACACACACACACACACACAGACACACACCCACACCCACACGTTCTCATAACAGCTTGTGATCCCCCCCCACCGCTGGTATTAAGCGCTGTGACCGCTGCACAAATAGAACGCCTGGCGGAAAAGCATGACATCCCGAGTGTCACTCAGGTTGAAGGACGGATTGCTTCATTTTAAATTCTCTACATAAACCACCACTTTCAATTTCCTCTCTCTCTCTCTCTCTCTTGCACACACACACACACACACACAGCATCAGATGCACTGGGAGCTGCGTGGTTCAGGCCACCAGCATGTTGCATAATGTTTCAGTCTGTTTGTGCCAGTTGCTCAATATGTGCAGGTGACTACCTTTTTTCTTTTTTTTTGCAGGCAAATCTGCCAATACTGATGTGTCTAGAAGGCAGATTGAATAATAAAGCACAGATCTGTGACTGTGCTTCAGTTTTAGTTTGTACCTCTATTCTTATTTTCTTTTACGTCTTTCTTCTTCTACTAGTCCTCCAAATTCTCTCTTACCATAAAAGGGAAGGTTGGAAAATGCTCTTACTGACTTTACAGGAAGAAGGTTCAGTGACGGCCGATCGGTGCGGTTTCATTACAGCCGAACAGTCATGTGGCTTCACGGTAATAGTCGGAATAGTTATGGTTCTGCCTCAGGTTAGCAGGAATTGGATGAATCAGCAAAAGCATGTGGTCGGAAATGAAGTGCAGCGCTATACAAAACTATGGTTGTAACCAAGCTAACTCTGGACTTTCGTTGTTGGTGCAACATGATGTTCGGGCGATGATCCCTTCAATCATGAAACGGCTCTAATGTTCACCACATAAGCCCCCCCCCCCCCACGACACAGTATCCTCACACTTTGTACACCTATAATTTCTCTTTGACACAAGGTTAAGGAAATGCCTTGTAGTCTGGATCCACACATTTACTGCTTAAGGGAAGTGGAGGCTGAGCACCTTCAGCTTCACCTCTCCTGGACTGTTGGCTTCATTAGTGGCTCGACGGAGGCGTTTGGGATTTGTGTGCTTGGCTTGCAGTTCTTTGTGGTGTCTGTGTCATGCAGTTTGAGCCGGGTGGCTGCTGAGTCTGCTTTGGCAGCCCCAGAGCCTTCGCAGATTAACATTTCACTTCTGTTAAAATGGCATCCAATCCGCCCACGACTCGGACCACCAGGTGGGTTTGGAGACTGATCTATGAAGTGAGCTCTTTACGGAAAGGTGGGCCTGTCTGTGTTCAGTATGTGTCCACACCAACATGTGTCCATGTGTTTGATGTCGACATGAATCGCTGTCTGAAAAGGCAACGGAATGGACACATGCCCATAGAAGCTCGAGGATTCAGAGGGCTCCCAATCCAGATCCCCGTTAAGACTGAAAAATATGAACATGGTTTATTGTAAAGTTGCTTAGATGTCTTAGATGTTTTTTAAATAACATTTTAATACTTGCAAATCAAATGTTATTCAGGTTGAATGGATTCTTTTTTGATTCACAGCATAGTGAGACAAGAAAATGGAGACATAAACAAAAGGATTTTAGCGAATAAATTGAAATTATTCGTTAATTCATTAGTGTTTGTGCTGCAATCTTATGCTTGGTCAACTTTCAGTTATTGTAACATGAGAGATTTCAGTTGGAAATACAAAGCATCCCTCAGGCGCCATAAAATCCATCTCGCTGTAAGAGCAGCGCCGTCTTATAGGGTAAAACGGGCAGTACGTAAACAAGACACCCTGCATAGCCAATAAGCGGGGGGGGGGGATTTGTTTGCTCATGCATGCTGAGAATGTGTGTTCTGACACCTGGGTGTTCTCGTGTTCCAGGGCAGACATGAGTCCCGATCCAGACGTGGATCAATTTGACCATCGGGAGATATTTTTTTATAATAATGCCTTCTGAACTCTTCAACAGAAACATTTGATGAACAGATTGTGGTGATTTGCAAACCCATCTGTGTCTGACACCCCCCCCCCCCCCCGGTTCATGTGCAGCATCTGTGTTTGAGCGCGCTACTCTGGGTCTTCACAGACTTTGACGCCTGCAGAATGGTGGGCATCCAGAGCCGCCTGCTAAATTACATTTGCACCAAAACCGCAGGCCTCCATACCAGACGAACGAAAACCTTCCAGGCAGCCAACAAGTCAGCCAACGACCAAACAATGCCCTTCCAGTGCTGCGCTCTCGTTCTCCTGTTTATTTCTCTTAAGATCTTTGTCTTTCATTCCTTCGTTTTTCATAAATTCAATTTTGACATGAACATTTTAGACGCAGCCATTTATTCTTTCTGGCAAAGACAAACACACACCCCACTATAAACAGGCACACACACACACACACAGCAGACAAACACACACACCTTTGACGAATCCTAATGACTTAAAAACTACCTCAGGAACCTGGAGAAACGTTCTGGTGGATGGCTCTCAAACAAGAATTTGATTGCCTTGCTATGTGGTTGCTAAACAATCGCAGACGAATGCAAAAGCAAAGCTGTGAAGCAGACCTGAACCGCACACATGGTGGCAATGAACGTACCTTCCCCCCCCCCCCCCAAGTGTCTGTGAAAAATGTCAACTGCAGTGAACTCCCAGACAACTCTTGATTATTTGCAGTATTTAATTAACTGGAATTGTGAACATTTTAAAGTAGAAAATGTCCACCAAGGTTTTCTTTAACTGCTGTACTTTGTTGGAAACCATCAAATGTATTATAGAAACTAGGAGAAAATATATATGACTCACATAATTAGCTTTTGTGCAGTATTAATACTGCACAAAATACTGCACAAAAGCTAATTATGTGAGTCATTTGCAGTGTCTTTTACGATTGTGGCCATTTTGGCTTTCAAATAAAAGCAGGTTGAGGCTGAGATTGCATTTTTACGACCGACATTATCACAGTTGTAACTCCTGACAGTCTGGAGAGTCCAGAAATAGCTCACGCGTGAGACTTGTTCAAGTCGCTTTACACACATCGTATAAAAGCTATTCCTGGTCACTTTGGGTTTCTCACTTACGACACGCAAGCATGCTGTCTGTCGTCCAGGGGTTCGCAGTCACATGACCACGCCTGCGAAAATATTTAACCGACGGTGTTGTAGTCATTCCTTCCTGAATTAAGCTAAAGTCAACAGATCTGTCAGTCACAGTTTCTGGGAGGTCAATCCAGCCAAACCTGCATAGAAGCCACGGAGAGCTGGAGTGTACGCAAGCAATGTGCTTTCAAGTTATGCTTACCGGTATATATGTTTGCCTTCCATGTTTGGATATATAAAGTGTGCAGGATCATTCTCGGGTGACCATATCCGTCTCCAGACAGTGTTACGGGTTGTTGTATGCTGAGATGCTCTGAACACAACGACAAAGCCTCATATTTCGACCAGAGTGGTTTTATACATCACTCTGGCTGTGATTTCCTCTTTTTCTTTTTCTTTTGTATTCTTGTTCATGATAATGATGATGTTGATGATTTTTTTTTTTGCATGTAAATAATTAGCATCTTTGTTTTTTGTGTGTCTACAGTTATTTGTGTGTGAAATCTGTGAATCCGGTGACCATGCTGTCGGCTCCTGTCTGTGTGCTACTGATGCTGGGGACGCAAGCTCTTGCGGGAGGCTACCCCCCCATGACCCACATGAAATACATGCAGCCCATGATGAAAGGACCTATTGGACCCCCGTTCAGAGAGGGCAAGGGCCATTATGTTGGTGAGTTATTTATGGGGGTGTAGTATGTGTATCTTTTGCTCTGTTTTTTTTCTACCTTGCATGAGGTTGACAGGTTCCCTTACGCTTCAGCAACAGTCCAATAGAACAATGTAGACACTGCTAAGAGTCACTTATAACAGATCACACAATGTACCAGAGAAGGCCATTTTAAACATGGGGAAACTGCAAATTAACACAGAAGATACTCTTTGAAATACCTCGATGTGTCTGTTTTGATCTTTGTTCCACCTGTTTCAAATGATGCATTCTTTACACTAACTTGTTTTTTTAAAGAAGTAAATAAGACACTAAACACCATATTTTGTAGTTTTAGATGATATTGTTGTCAAGAACCAGAAAGGGCTTCTCAAATTTTCTTCACACAGTTTAACAACTCAGGCCAGGAATCATTGTCCCGAGGGCTAATTTTGTTCACAAAATATAAATATACACTGACCAGTAAACAACCCTGTGGATGTGTTTCCCACCCTGTAGGTCCAGCAGTAATTAGTGGGTCATCAGTGGGCTCTATTAGACTAGGCCTAAAGACCTGCTGTGTGGTCAGCCCCATTGTGTAACCAAACAGTCAAACACTAAACAATGTTTAGTGTAGATAGAATAAAAATAATAATAATAATAATAATTTCATTACAGCATGATGTTTGACAGAAGTACACATCATGACCGGGATTCAAAGTGACTTGCAAAGGCTCACATTAATACAATGCCTCTGCTGCCACTCAGTGGTCATGTCGTCACATTGCATCGCCAATGAGACTGATTTTTGATGCATCATTTATAACGTAACAAAAGGATTGACAGACATGTTTGTTAGCATCATTAAAGGTAATCACATTGACATCATTTCTGGAAAAGTTTCCAAATAATTACGTGACAGATTCATGAATCTTCAGTACAGTTGTGGACCACGTGAAAAAATACATTAGTTATATTTATTCAGTAATTTGTGCTAAAAAGTTATTTTCCATCTAACTTCAATGTTTTTACATTATTTTTCACTTAAAATCACTGCATTTTCACATTAATTTGTCAAATACTGAGAAGAGACATGTGGTGAAGCACCAGCCAATTGTGCCTCATCACCGATGCTATACAGTGAGGCCGTATTGCTGTCTCTCTGTATGTCACAGTTTGTATGTGTAAAGAATGCTATGAAAGTTCCCCAGTCTGGGATCTGGGGAACTATATAAACAGGGTATGGGGAAAAAAAAAAAGAATGCTATGAGATTTTTATCAACCCATTATAAATTTGTACATCTGATTGTGATGAAGTCAGTGCCTCACCAGCCATCAACCTCACCACATGTGACTGGGAGAAAGAGTGGGAATTAAACCCACAGCGCACCACTTGGGTCTGCCTAAATGAGGCAAGGTCTGCCTACCTACATGGAGTGCAGATACCCCTAAATGAGTACATTTAAAAGATCAACCAAGTGAGAACCAGCTCACTCTGAATATCAGTTAAACGTCTCGGTATCAGCAGCAGTCTCGAGGCGGGACGCCTCCCCCCCATAGCACATAGTCAGGATCAATCTGGCATACTAAGAATAGTAATACATAGGCAAGGTACCTCTAAGACTAAGTAGAGGAAGTGGCCCCACAAATGGCCTGAAACTGGCTGGTGGTGATTGATTTTGCAACCTAGTCTTTGTTTCTGCTCACCCTGCATCATTCTGCCAGCAAAGATTAATGCAGCAGTTTATGACATTACTTTTCACTGTGTTACACTATAAAAAATGACACTATAAAAAATATAATTTTAAAGGCACTATACGAGACATATGTTTTCTGTCTGAATGGTGTCAAAGTCTAACATACATTATAGCCTTATTTATCTGTTTTGTTTTGTATACAATAATCAATATCATCATTGTCTCTTTTTCTAGATATGCCACCCATGATGGAGGTGAAGGGGGAGCCAGGACCACAAGGCAAACCTGGTCCAAGAGGTCCCCCTGGGCCACCAGGCCTTCAAGGAAAACCTGGACTGGGCAAGCCAGGTCTCAATGGGCAGCCAGGCCTTCAGGGTCCTTCTGGTTTTCCAGGAATTGGTAAGCCTGGACTTCCAGGTCTCCCAGGAAAGATTGGGCCAAAGGGGATACCAGGGTTTAATGGTGAAGTTGGCCCACGTGGTGAACCAGGTCCCAGAGGGCCTCCAGGGCAACCTGGTCTCCCTGGCCCAGCTGGATTGTCTCTGAATGGAAAACCTGGCCTTCCAGGCGTCAGAGGCCCTCCTGGGACTCGGGGTGAACCTGGAATAAAGGGTGGTGCCGGTCTACCAGGTGATCGTGGGTTTAAGGGTGAGAATGGGAATGGTAAACCAGGGCCTACAGGTATTCGGGGTCCTCCAGGGCTAAAAGGCAGTCCAGGAGCACCCGGTCTTTCAGGTATTGGCAAACCAGGACTAAAAGGTTTGCCTGGACTGCATGGTTTTAAAGGTGACCAAGGACTCACCGGAGATTTAGGTGAACCAGGAGAGCCTGGGCCTCCAGGCCTACAAGGTCTGCCAGGACCTGTTGGGATAGGGAAACCCGGGCAAGATGGATTTCCAGGAATCCAAGGCCAACTAGGGCCGAAAGGTGAAGCAGGGTCACGGGGTTCTCCTGGATTTCCTGGGACCCCTGGCTTTGGAAAACCTGGATTGAGTGGGCCAAAAGGAGAAAGGGGCAATGGTGGATTACCTGGCCATCCAGGTTACAAAGGCGATCAAGGAATGGTGGGTCAAATTGGGGAACAAGGCCTTGATGGACAAGCTGGACCTCCAGGACTTCAAGGGCCAATGGGGCTCCCAGGAAAACATGGGATGCCAGGACAGAAGGGAGAGTTGGGACCCCAGGGCCCTCCAGGACTGCCTGGCATCAGAGGTGACCAAGGTCCAAGTGGACCTTTTGGAAAACCTGGTATTTCTGGAGAAAAAGGCATGCCGGGACCCAACGGTTCTATTGGAAAACCTGGACCAAAAGGTGAGGCAGGGCATATTGGCCTACCAGGGAATTCTGGGCCAACAGGTCCTTCAGGGCCTAAAGGTGAGACAGGATTTATAGGGAATCCAGGCTCCAGGGGGCAGTCAGGCATTCCTGGTCTTCAGGGTCCCATGGGTCCCATGGGGCCACAAGGTGCCCCTGGCACAAAGGGTGAGCCTGGACTTACAGGACCTCCAGGACTGGGTAAGTTGGGAGAGAAAGGAGCGATAGGCCCCCAAGGTCCACCTGGAAAAACAGGCTCTGCTGGACTTAATGGTAACCCCGGGGCCCCTGGGCTTCCAGGGCCCCCTGGTCCTCCAGGAAATGGCCAGACTGTTGTTGCTGGCCAAGCAGATTTGCAGTTGGAAGGGGATGAAGTACCAGGGGACAGAAAGGGACCGGCATACAGTCAAGGTCCACTGTCTGCTTCAGTAGCACCAGCCTTCACAGCCATTCTCACCACACCTTTTCCTCCCTCTGCCATGCCAATCAAATTTGACAGGACCCTATACAATGGGCAAAATGCCTACAGCTCTGCTACCGGTATGTTCACTGCTCCTTTATCTGGTGTCTACTACTTTGCATATCACATGCATGTGAAGGGAACTAGCTTGTGGGTGGCACTGTACAAGAACAATGTACCAGCCACTTACACCTACGATGAATACAAGAAAGGCTACATGGACCAGGCATCCGGGAGTGCTGTCCTAGAGCTAAAGGAAGGCGATCAAGTATGGGTCCAAATGCCCTCGGATCAGGCAAATGGCCTCTATTCTACCGAATACATCCACTCCTCCTTCTCAGGATTCCTGCTCTGTCCCACATAACGCTGTATTTTTATTCCAACGTGTTCTTGTATTGGCACCTCAGAGCATCCCTAAACCTAAAATATTTGCAGCCATAATAGAAACAGCTAACCCATAGCGTTCTCAATATTACAGCCATCAACTTCATCCATCTCACCATCAACATCGTCAGCTGAAAAAACAAAAAGACACACACACAAAAAAAACTTTGTGAATGAAATATGGAACGTTTCTGAAGGCAGGTGAAGATATTTCATGCTGGGCTCTTTATTTCAATGTCCTTCAAATGTGTATTTTGAGTTGTATTTTATGTTGGTGTTTTTGCTTCTATTATTTTAATTGTAATATTGTCATCATTTTATTGTTACTTGTTCCATTTCATCTTTGCTGTCATTGTTGTTGTTTACTGGATTCAGACTATTAAGTGCCTTACTTTGTAAAGTGCTCGTAACAGGCTTTCCCATGTGACTGCACGTCCTGCCTTCATGCTATGACATCATAGGAATTACATCACCAGGCCCTGTGGGGTGACTGGTTCCCCTGGCTGCAGTCACATTTATCTCATGTTCTTATTTAATCCGTGAATGGCAATACCAATATAAAGAGTGACAAAACAACATAGAACATAGACAAACAATAGAAAAACAAAGAATTTGGTGCTAAAATGATAGTACTTTTCACATGTTTTTGTTTGATAAGTTTGGTACTCCAAACAGTTACTATGTTGAAAGAAAATCATTCATAGGATAAAAACTGTCTATTTTTTTCAAGCGAGATACAGTATATATATTTTGATGGTTATTTGGTGCAAGCCTCATGTAATGCAGTTCTAGAATAAATATGTTCTCCCAGCGGTTACTCCATTTTTAAATAGACAGAGAAAATTACTTTTCTATCTTTCAGGATGATACTAATTGCCAATGTTTACATGCCATAGAATAGATATTATGAACAGCTGGAAAATGGACAATTATGACACAACCATAGCAAAATCAATGGCCCATTTCCTTGTATTGATTTGATTTTCCCTATTTGCAATGGGCATCCTTTTAGGATGCTCTGATCATAACATCACTACTTTCTAGTGGTATACTACCTATTAAGAAATCAGTATTTCATTTATATTCCAACTGCAACTACAGCATGCTGATGCTTCATTTAGTACTTCAGTCCCAGCCATGTATGTATGTGACCAGTTGCACAGAAAATGAGAGCGTTCTGTTAATTCCTTAAATGTTGTCTTACAAATAGCTGGATTATCGTTTAGCATTATGGAACGCCATGACTTCAAGGACAAGATGTTTGTTACGTCAAAGTAAACAGTTTGAAATGAGAATCAATCTGCATTCACTCCATAACTGAGGAAAGGGACTGACTGAGGCCCACAGGTTGTGAAATATCGGTTATGTAACATTAGGAAAATCCCTGACAAATTTCTGTGTGAGATGTAAGGCAGAGGCTGGCGCTGTGTATAAACTCATTTCTGATGTTTGAGGTAGAAACATTCTCTGTGTGTATGCATGTGTTTGACTGTTCTTGTTGTTGTACATTTCTCTCACTGTGTGTGTGTGTGTGTGTGTAGTTCCCCTGTCATCCAGAACGTGATCGCTTCAGCAAAGATAATAACAAACTAGGTGAACTTAAAAAACCTTAGGAAGAACTCACAAACCTGTCAATGTTCCACGAGAAATCTGACTTCAACTTTCCTTTGGGTTTTTCACGCACACAGATTCACACAGCCTCATAATTGCGCCTTTGCAACGATGTGAATGAATTACAGCATAAGTTAAAAATGAATGTAATAATTTAACAAAAAAGGGTGACAAAGAAGACTGAAATTGAAAAAAAATTAAAATGAGAAAAGAATAAATTTGAAGTAGGCATACATGACTGGTTAACACTATTAGTTTTTGAGGTGACGATAGTGCATCGGTCCAATGAGTGGAATAATGGTGTGCAATAATTGTTGTGTTGGACATTCTAGTGAAGTGTGTAAGACCTTTTTATAAATGGTTGCAGTTACAGCAGAGATGTTTGGACATATTGATGATATGCTTTTATTACGGTACCAGCCCTGAGCCTAAACATGCCTCGACTCAGTCAATACTTAAGATTACCATACAACTTGATGATTTGTCAGTTATAGGAGCGTTGAGCCGAATCTTGAACTTGAGCTGTATGCTGTTTAATGGATTTGTGATCGTTTTCTCTCAATCATCTTCCTTATTCTGTCACTACGCATTAACAGTAAACGCTCCAAGTTGCTCTCGAAAAGCGGTGCCTAATCAGTATTTTGCCATCATGTAATTCAAACAATGCACTTGACATTGCCCTTTCTGTCAAATAACACTTATCATTTCAATGTATCGTTATTGTTATGTGTCTAAAAGCCAGACCAAGGCTCGTTCTGTACTGTATGTTGCCTTTTTTCCCCTCCAGTCTTCTATTTTTTAGACAAATGAAACAGTGATGTGTGACACATCTGGCCAGCTTGCTGTGCTAATGTTTTCAGACAATGTGACTTGCTTGCAGACGTTCCCTGAGTGTAACTCATTTAACAAGCGTCAGAAGGATTCATGCATCAACCATGAATCGGTTGGAGGTGTTTTTCTTTTTTAAAAATGTGTTTTGTTTTTTAAGTCTTGCTTCGGTTCTTAAGGGATATTTGTTTATTTTATTTCAATGAATACAAATGGCCATTCCCATTTGCACATGAAATTAATAAAGATGTATTTATACATTTATGATAATTTAATAGGGATGCCAAAACCGACCGACCACCGAAGCCTAGAACGTATAAATGATATTTAACAGCATTGATAACTTCCGAGCATTTACAACACATAGTTAGCATTCTAGATTTGTTTGTGAAGGATAATTTGTGAACTTGTATTTTGTGTCTGTGTAATGTATCAACTTAGGATTTTTGTTATAAAAAGCTATTACGTGCACACTATGCAATAGAATTTGGGTATAAAATGCACACTTTTTGTCTGATATACAAAATCTACCGTACTTGATTGTATTGATACCACATCAATAAAAAGTTTCTTGTATGTTGGTGTCATGCTCCCATTTACTATGTCTACTGTAGCTCCATACAGACGTCATAACATGTGAAAACACTGGAAGATATACGAGAATGTGTATTATTAGTTGTGTGGTTTAATCCATGAGTTCATCTCAGTGAAGACGCGCAAACTGGATTTAGTTAAAACCAATTTAGTCTAGGACTCAACACTAGAGGGAGGTGTACAGCTATTAAAAAAAAAATAAAAAATTCAGGTCCAAAATTCAAAGGTTCTTGACAGATCTACCAGTAAATACAGAGCTGCGTTACAAACTTTTACTTATGGTAATTACTTTAATTACAATTTTTTATTTTTTTGTATTTAAAGTGGTAATAAAATGCAAGTGAAATAAAAGGAGCCGACTTCAAAATAGAGGTCCACATTCAAATAACTCGAACTGCAAATGTACTCAAATCGGGAATGGAAAGACGTGTTTCTTAAATCATCATAATAGATAAACCGTTTGTCTAAATTGTCTTGCTTTGTGTTGGTCCTTACATATTTACGTACCTTACAAAAGTACACAGGAAAATAAAAAGAAGTAATAAATAGACGTTAGATAAATTTAAACAGATAAAATGTATACGTTTCCCTCAGGGCCAATCAGACCTACTTAAAATGTTATTAGCAGAAGACAATACACGGAACACAATCCGTGAGGGGCAGGGGTAAATGCCGTGCGCTTATTTTCTGGAACTGTCGTCACCGTCGTGAGCTGTCATCGTGCACCCGGATTCTTCTTACGTCGTACTGACGCCAGATCTTCCATGATGCATTCAAGGGACCAAAATAAACTCGTATTGTACAAGTCGTATTGTCTTGCACGTGTCTTTAAAGAGAGGGAAGCCACGTGCGCTCTCATAGTAATTCATTATTCACTAGTGCCGACCTCTTTGCATGCGCTATTTCAGAGTATGTGAACTCGACACTGCCCACAGAAAGGCTAGACTTCCATCCCGTCCAACTGTTTTGTCCTGTCTGTCAGAACAGCAAGTCAATTTGATTGTTTACCCGATGGTCAGTGAAGGCGCAGAGACTAACTGAGGAGGCTCCTCCCCCAGACAGCGATTCCCGACCTACGTCGAGAATTCAAGCTGCCACATTGAAGAGGAACAAAAAAAAAGGCGATCTGGCTCCGGCTTCTACACTCCCTCCACTTTCTCTGGGGTAGTCACGGGATTTAAATGTTCGGCCTGCTCTCTGTAAGTATCTTTTAACACAACCGACCTATTGGAGCTTGACTCAACTATATGATGGTATATAATTACAACAACACAGGTCGACTAATACCTGGTTAAAAACTACGGATACGTATCGGCCGTCGTGTGGGACAAACGCAAGGGAGCTAAGCGTAGGTTAAGCTACATGAGCAGATGTCGTGAGTAGTACGCGGAACCAATGATATGTGACGTTAGCCATGCTTAGCTTAGCTTAGCTCGCAAAGCTTCGCCTGCTGTGTTATCGGTTACGTACAATGTTTACAAATTGTCGCGAAGGGTATTTTAGCCATGATTAAATCAACGCTTTGCTGCCACGCAACATCTACGTGGTCGATCCGCGTATCTTGATTTGTTAGATACCATGGAGTGTTGCAAAGTGTTGCTGTGAAAGGCAGTGTCGGGGCTGAGCTAGCGTGCTAGCTACTGTTGCTACGTTAGTTCTGTGTTGGGGCTAAGGCTATTTCCTAGACTGAGAAGACATCTGGATAACGTGACGACTACGAGTAATAATTAAGGACATGGAGTTTGATTTTTATTTTCAAGTCCACCATGTAAGATGCAGTATAATATGTTATTGTGGAAGCAAAATGTCATCCAACAAAGCTTAAGCTAACCGTAGCATTAGGCTGGAAAATAAGATCAAGGATCTCACCGACTTTGACAATTTGGTTGACATTCAAGCCACTACGTTGGTTTCTTATTGTTGTCTGTTGTGCATTTTATTCATTTAAAATATAATGTGTTTATGATTTGGAATATTTTCAAGCTTCTTTTTTGAAACTAGCCACTGGATCTTAGAAGTCGGTGGTTGTGAGAAGCTCGATGTAGATGGCGACCGAGCTTAGCTGTCTGCCGCCCTTTGTGACAAATCATGCCCCACAGCACGACGGACTCATTGCGAGAGCCGTGTGCCGAGGAAACATTTTAATGACGACGAATTGATCGACGTGACATTTTCATTGCGATCGTCGTCGTGTGTTCGGTCCGCTTGTGCTGTCGAGCATATTGTTATTGCTAGCTAGATGTTCGCCAGCCTTCCATGTGAAAAAGGGCCAACGCTGTAAAATTATAGACCCTACCTAAAAACCAGTTTCTGGTAACGCAAGCGACTATTTAGCCCTGCTGGATGAAGTGATATGAGGAAATGCACTTGGGGAGGAAGTTGGACAGAGCGGCTAAGACACTAAAGGCCGCACACATTCCCATGCCTCTCAGTTTTCAATTTATGACCTTCTACCGCTTTCAGTCCCCTCTCTGATAATAAATTCTAGCGGGTAGCTCACACGAATGAAAAGCTTTGAACACCGGTTACTCATTGACTCATCCGCACGTGATGGCCGGATGAGTCAACGTGCAACAGGTAAGTTAATTCTAAGTTCCTGCCTGAGTGACTGCCTGTATAGGTCATCAGATGTCTTAATCAGTCACCTCAAAGGGGGGGGGGAAGGAGACAACGTATAGTGGACGTAACACGAGATTCTATTTTTATTCAGTCTCTTACTTGAACCATTTTATATAATGCCAACAGCAGCGGCAATTTGTCATGTGAAAAACTGTTGGAGCAGATATAATTGCAACAGAACATTGTTGCTGCACATTGGATCTTGTGATAGGTTCTGGTTGTGAAGGAGCCACACTTGCACCCTTTGCATCCCAAAATTGAAGCTTGCATTTATTTGAACCGGTTGAATTGGTCTTCGGAATGGGGTGGCCTTGTTCTTGATGCATTTGGTCTACTAGGCAGTATTTTTTTTTGATGGTTTCAGTCCCTGAATTGAGACAGAGCCTAGGATTTCACCACGCATTCCACAAGAGCACTTTGGGTCTTTATATTATATTTGTGTTTTATTGTGAAAGTAGGTCACCCATAAGTGGTGGCCTGCTTTATGCTATAAGTGATTGACACGTGATATACAGTCCAGTCTAGAAATAGCACAGCTCCTCTCTGTCTACTTAGAGCTCAGTCCGCAAATAGGGGCAAGGCCCTCATCATGAGACACCACACTACAAGCCAAACTCTTGTTACCTGTCGGTCCAGTCTCTCAAGAGCAGTAACATGCAGCACTTGTATGTATTTGTTTTTGAATGATATTATAACAAAGCCTGTATCATTGTATTGTGTGTGGGAATATGTCTTCTGCTTATAACAAGTGGTCCTGTGCTTTCTTAAAGTTCTAAATTTGAAGTATTGTTTACGTATAATTTGGTGTATGTTGAGATTGAATGTTTGTGTGGTAGTCGGCTTAAATCTGCCTCCACTGTCTCCAGGTGTGATAAACACACAGTGTGACAAGGGGAGGAAGTTCTTAGCCTTGGTTACCGTAACTGAAAGGCGAGCCGAGTGTACAGTAACATGAATCCAATTTGGCAAGGGTGTTACTGGGGGAGAGGAACACCTATGTTGTAGCTTTCTGGCCTTCAGCCCATCTAACCACAGGGTGGCAAGACATGTTGAAAGGTAGAGTTGAAGAGGTCCATTCCACAGTGACTGGCTTAACAAATTTGGCCAATTTAGAATCTTGTTATGCCCCTGGGTGCGGGACTGTGGTGAGGATGGAACCCAAGCTTTGGTTTTTACTGTGTGTTCACTTTCTAAAATTCCCTTCTACAGAGCAATTATGTTGTGTTGAAATCAGTCTTCAATGAAAAGCTTGCTATTGGCTTGGCTATGCCCAAAATGTTTTCTTCTTGTTTTTAACCATTAAGGGGGGAGCTCATATATAACTATGTACTGGTTTTGGTAGCCGTGGGCACGTTGTGTTTTTCTTGTCCTGTGTATTGGTTAATGAATCATGCTGTGCTCGGCATGGTGTTCGTTTACTGTTGTTGCCACAGCACTGGGGATAAAAAGGCATTGTAGCGTGCGCACCGCCAGCGTCTGAAAGGATTGACATCTCCTTCTGAGTCTGTAGCAACAGGTAGGAATTATTGCTTTGTGTTCATGGCTTCTTTGTTTAGCCACAGCTGACAGAGCTGTAGTTAGCAGGTAATAGCACAGCTCTTTGTGATGAAGCTGCTAATGCTGTCAGCTCCAGAATGTGTTTTTAATGTTTAAACAGAGTCTTGCTTTGTTTCTTTTTACACAATATTACACAGCTAAATATTGTATAATTTAACATCAAAGTAATGTGGTGTTGTGGTCATTCTTATTTTCTACCATAAGGTGATTAATTACATATTTAAGTTGGCTTTCATAGGTTAAAAGGTCAGTGGATGTGGGCAGTTCTTTAAGCTGAACCCTGGCCCTTTTTTTAGGTTCCTAAGGTTCCAGGTTCCTAAGAGAGCGCTGATGTTTTTCTCTGACTTCACAAGGGATGCGAAAAGTCCGTAGAGGAACACTTGTTGCTACTGCTGAGATAATTGTTGGTATGGCAACAGGCATCCCCTGATGCTGCTGTCGGAGGACTGAGTTACTCTCCAAATGTCAGAAGAATTGTTGTTGCAGAAGGATTATGCACCTCTTGGCAAAAAACAACTGAGCAGACATTCTCCTGTCATGGTCTGTCTGTTGCTGAGTGTCAGCCTTGTGTTCTGAAACTGCACTAAAAAAAGCATTTTAAATTCTGCAGTTGTATTTTTCTCAGATGGAGGCAATTCATCTTAAATATACCCTTTACTCTTCCAGTGCTAGGCATTTTCAGCTCGGCTATATGCGAAGTCCCCCAGTTTTCGCTCATTATTCCAGATTTTCCAAGCCCCACAGAATATTCTTTACGATGATTATGCAAACACAGAATGAAAGATTAAAGTCTCTTCTTTCATGAGGAAAAGAAAGTGTGTTCCTACCGGAGTTATTGGCCATTAAAGAGAGGCAGATTTCAACGTCAGGGTTGGCAGTTTGGGTTATAAAAAACGTCTTTAGATGTTAATGGCATTGAATGAGTTGATGGTCTAGTTTATGCCTGATGTCTCGTCAGTAGTTAAGTGAACGGTCAGTACATACATGCGTGCACCAGGGATGTCAGGGGTTCACCAGTGCCAGATGGAAAGACAGGCTGAAAGACTGAACAGTGCACTTTTTTCCTTAAATCATGCATTTCACACAGTTTGTAATTTTTTGCTTGACTAGAATTATACTAAAGCTGAAGCAGAAAGCCAAAGTTAACATCCTCGAGCACACAAATTTGTATACAACTAGTATAATCTGTTATATTACACAAGAAATGACTGACAGTTACTTGCCAGAGTTTCATGTAAAGCGAGTGCCGTGTGTTCTCATTGATCAGTCAGAACTGTAGCTGTGCAGACTTTTGCTCTGTTTTACTTCCTGCCCATGTTTTACATGTGGCCTACTGCCATTGTGTGCATCCCTCTTGGCTGGGAGATGTCACCCTGGACTCGTTTTGAGCATGATGACACGAGGTTGTGATTTATCAAAACCTTCGCTCAGAGATGGCTCAATATAATCATAGTTTGAAGGTTGTCAGTCCTATCTGCGTCGATTTCAGAATAAACATAATCATGATACACACATTTAAACCCTTGTGGAGAGGGGCTGGGTCCTTATTTAACTTTGAGAATTTAAAAGCTGCTAAAAAGTAGCTGCTGGAGCTTTGACTTCATTGCGACACAGGACATGGTTGTTCTGAATGGATGAGTTTCAGCAGCTTGTGGTGATCCATTGAGACATTTGGGAAATGTTCAAACAACTGTGCGCCAAGCAGTTTAATTTTTAAAGAGCTTTTAAAAAAAAAAAAAAAATGCATTCCTAAATGTACGCAGTAGTTTCATGCGAGCTCAAAATTAAGGGCTTAGTACAAAATGGTTAATATCTTTCATATTGTGTTACTTGGATAGAGACAGCGTAATTGTCTTTTGTCTCACCAGTTGTTGGCTTATTGTTATTAACACTACAGTAATTGTAATTACGCCTTAACGTAGTCTGCATTTTCCAACAATTGTGATTTGAATCCATAAGAACATCTCGATTTTAAGGAAACTTCCATAACATGTTTATGGAATATTTATATAGTTTTCATTGTTAGCAGGATTACGTAAAAACTGCTGGATGGATCTTACTCGGATCCTATTAAATTTTGAGAGCAATCCGGGTAGCAGTCTGGATATAAAATAATATTTGGTTTCCATTTACTTAATATGGAGGCTTTAAAAATAAAAACAATTATATCGAGTAAAATATGCATTCAAACCTTGCTCTTTCGGGCCATTCCTGCCACAACCCTCTGGCATGAAACTAACCTCACCCTATGCATTCAATTCATTCACCAAAAATCAGTCATAAAAGGGTCTGGTATGCACCATCATAAAAAAATGTCTTCTGGATCGGATCCAGAATGAGGTCAGGATAGAAAATATTAAAATGTAACATTGAAAAAGCGATTTAGGGATTCAAAAATCTGTAAAAATTCATCCGATCACTTTTACTTTTCATGATTTGTGTATAAAGATACCAACAACAATTTGTAATCCAGATCATCATCAAAAGGTTATAATGTGGACAGAGTAAATCCAATAACGAGGTGAATGAACTGCTTGGCGGAGTTCTGCACTCTGAGTGCCATCCTAGTTTCTAGCATATTTTTTACTAATCCTGTTGCGAGTTGAGCTTTTCTCATGTTGCTCCTTTGTTTTAATTCAAATTAAAGTCAAATACTGTATGTCTGTGCTCTGTGTGGCTTTGTTTCTCCTTCACCAATATGCATTCGAATGCTGTAGCAAAATTTTGTTTGTAACTGAAAGTGCAACTAGGCCACATGGAGAACAGAATAGGCTTTTATTTTGATATATTTTCTTTTTCAGTCCCATTTCTGAGGTACTGAGTCCTGGACTCTTTCAGTCCTCTCCAGAGACGGAACAGTCCGTGTTCCCTCCTCCCTCCCTCGGAACGCTATCGGAGGCCTTTGGTCGTCACACTGTTTATCTGTGCTCGCTCAGAGGCTGTGAAGCTGTGTGATAAGTGGGCTTTGACATGTGCAAGTGCATGCGTAGGGGGTGTTGGTCTGTTCGTGGAAATAGGGGCTTACGTATTCTCTCTTGGACACAAGAGGCCAGAACAACAAGTTCTCTGTAGGAAGATTAACTCCTGTCCTCTGAGAGCAGAGAGAGGTAACCTGTTGAGTTGGGTGGAGGATAGAAATGTCTTAACCTAAATGATCAAATATTTTGAGTAGCAGATAAATGAAATGTGGGTCATTGTTCCGCCTTGGTGTGGTCAGCAAAGATGGGCAAAGTGATAAATTGATGTCTGCAAATTTGGGAGGAAGCACAAAGTCAGATTTTTACCCTATAAGCGAAAGGACAATCAGCTTTAACGCATCGGCACGTATTTTCTTTTTGGTGTTGCTCCCTCACTCTCCTGCACCTCATGGCGAGCAGCACACTCCCCCGCCCATCCGAAAATCTTTCTTGCACGCGCGTGTTTTTGTTTCAGAGAGAGCGCTGTCACCTGGCAAGTAGTTCGGGTTTCATGTGGAACAAAGTAGAGTTATCTGTAAAATATGCCGCTAAACCGTAGCCAAAGGTAGCAGTACCACAAATTAGTTTCACGACCTGAAATGCCATCCACGAGTGTTGTGCGAGTCATGAACGAATCAGTCAATACTCGAGAATCACTTTACTGATAAAAACATTGCGGTATTGGTCTTAGGCCATATTGTAAATGCAGCGACACTGCTCAGGTGCCAACGCTGTTAGTTCTTTGATTTATGTTTCATTACATTGTTTCATTGTTGTCACTTAATTGCATTAGCACGAGGATTACTAATTTATTTTCTCAATAATGTTGCCTTTCTAATTTGTCGATTTTAGCTCTATGTTGTATTAATAAATAAAAGATTTGTCAGAAGAACTGGAGTCTGAAGAGCGATCTATGGGAGGCACACATATTGTGCAGCCCTACTCTGTTATAATGCTCTTGAGTCAATATTCAAAAGCAGCTTGATCCTTACAGGGGAGGCTGTTCATTTTTGAGCTATTTGATAGTTGCCCTCTGAAAAACACACAGGTTTATATTTGAGAGCAAGAACAACCACAAACCTGAGTCAGACTGTCTGTACATCCTTCCATCTTGACACAGGTAAACACAGACATGGCCAGTAGTGTCTCATGTCCCAAATATTATTTGTTGGCTGTGTCCAAAGGGAAAGTAGCCAAAGATCCTGTTTCTGTCCTGTGTTTTTATTTTTACTCAGAAAATGTGTTGAGGCTGTTCTTTAATGGGAGGCTGTAAGTACTCGTATTTAGTCAACACATTCAAACCAGTGACTGAATTTGCCTTTGAAATGTTTAAATCAGCGCTTGAGATCAAACTAAGAAGAAATGCTCCCCTAAGCATTAAAGGTAGTATTGCGACCTGTGGTACACTTTTTTTAAATTATTTGATTTTGTGGTGTGTGGCAACACCGTTTATACAGAACAGTGTTAAAATCCTGAGAACGCACTTCGTGTATTTTACGGCATACCCGACGGCATAGCGATGTAGCTTGAATTTTATTGCATTTTATTAATGTTATTACCTTCTGTTACATGTTGCACGTTTTCACCGAGAAAAAATCCTAGTCTGTGAACCCTCATTGACAATGGCAGTAAACTGATTCTAATTACAACTTAGAATTCCTCACTGGGATTCCCAATCTTTACAGTGTGCAGTCTGTCCTTCGACGCTTAAACGAAAAATTAAGGAAGATGCCACGGGCCAAACTTCCCAGGAGGGAATACTTTTATAATGTGTATACGCAGTGAAATAGATCTCATGTGTTCTTCATAGGATTTATCACAGTTCTGGATAAACGGCATTACACAACGATGTGTTCCTAGTGGTGTCGGTGGCACCAACCAATCTCTACCCTGACGGTGGGTGAAGTAAATTCACCGTTCTCAGAACGGTTTTGACGATGAAAGACGCATAGGTGGGGCGTCAAACAGAATCTCCCGACTTGAAGTGTCCCTTTTTAGAGGGCGGCTGACATTTGTGTGCAGCACGTGGGAGGCATGGCATCCCTTTCAGTCTGTTGAAATTCCAGTTTGCGTACTTGTCTTCATCTCTCAACGCCACCTTGTCCCGACATGCCTGTGGATTCAGTTGGCCTCTTTTCATTCAGTGAGTTCCCACACCGACGTCTTGCCCCAGCACTTATTTGAGATTAATTATTCATAGTTTGTATGAGCAAATAGTTGGGCTAGATTCCGCTAGAACATACATTTGTGGTGATGGTGACCTGAACAGTCTACAACAGTAATGACGTTGTTGCAAGGAAGCATCTGGATCATTAAGCAGGTGCGAGTTTCTGTTTTATCTCCGCCATAGTGTGCCGAACCCTTGACTTTGGGCTGCATTGTTTTTTCTATATTATTTAGATTTTCTTATCCGTTGTGTCCAGCCTTGATTTTCCTTCACATTGCTCAGATTTCCTTATGTTACTGCTCCTCGGTCCTTGTCTTCAGCATTTCCAAACACATCAGTTATCTTCTATTTGGTATTCACAAAGGCCACGGTAAATGAGACTCGAAGGAAGAAGTGTTTGCACTGGATGTCACAAGTAGGTGTGAGGCAAGATTTTTGGATCCTTTATCTGTCATGCTCTGACACGGCCTTCCCCTTACTGTTTGCCCTGCCATGGATGACAGGTGGTCCCGCCATTCTGTGATTCAGCTTCCGCACGGCATACTAGCCGTCCAGGTCCTTCTATGTAGGTAATACAGTCAGGTCTAGCCCAGTCTGGATCCAGACAAAACAACAGCCAGACTTGGGACAGACCTCAGGTCACTAGACGGGATAATGCGTAATACTAACATTTTTCATGAGGGGAGAAGAAGATGGACTCCAGTCAATATATTTAGTGTCCAGACATTTTGGCTCATGCGCTTGTGTAAGTGTTTTTTATTTTCATTCTAATTTTAGTGTGTGTGTCCCGTCCCCCCCCCCCCCTCCTTGTGGCAAAATGTTTTGCCCGTCAACTTGTTACTGTCACCATGCTTGTGCTTTTGGTGTACATAGTGTATGTATAGTACCAGTGATGACTCTGACCTGATGGCCGGCTCCTGACCAGTTATCCCATGTCAACAAAGCTTAACCGTGACTTATACGTGACAGTTTACAGTAGTACTATTTCTCACTGTCTGTCGTTTCTCTGTCTACAGGCTTATTTCTCTTGTGATTGCAGGTGCGACAAATTTTTCAGGGTCCCTGTTCTTATTCTTTGCCAAGCAGACTGTTGGCTTTTTCTAAAAATGATGTGTTGGCAGTTGCAGGAAACCTATGGCCCCGATTCCCATTCTTTTTGCTACGTAATCACCTGTTTAGGTTTGCGTGGCCTTTTTTTTGTTTTGAGATACCACAGTCCTTATCGGCATGTACTGCTCCTCCCTACTCACACATCCCATTTTTACACTCTTCTGTTTTCTCTCCATTGCCACCACAGGAGATTTCTGGGGGAAGTTTCCCTTTTTGACTTTATCAGTCCTCTTCTCCACTTTCCCCTCCGTCTCCCTTTACTTGCACTGCTTCATGGTGATGAAGAACACAGCACCAAGGGAGTTTTCTCCAGGCTGCTGTGTGGGCCTCTGCATCTCTTTACTGACCTCTATCCCAGTTTAGTATATATTGTATTTAAACACACAAACGCAAGAGGGCAATTGTAACAGAGGCATACAAGCCGAGCATTGGAACATTTAATGCTTTTCTTCCCCTCAGGAAAACAGAACTTTCAAGAATGGAAGCGACTTGCTGTTAATGGCTACCAGCAGATTAGACTTGGTGGCATTTGGCTAATTTAAGAGTTTCAACATTGCCTCAGTCTCGGGTAACACTACTTTGGACATAACAAATTTCAATCTAACAAGGTCTATCCATATCTAGACTATAAAAGTTATTCGTTGAATAATTAACAGAATTTACTTCAGCTGTAAGGACGAACTTGTTCTCATTCTACTGCTGGGGAGGGATTTTAGATGCGCTTTGTTTCCTGTGTGGTTAAAAGTGGTTTAGTCTCTACAAACATATGGTGTACTGTGTGTGTTAGTTGCTTTTCTTCCTACATCTGTGCAGCAGCAGAACCAGCTTGTAGATTTCAATATGATTTGCATGTTCAGTACTTCACAGCTGACTCATGACTGAGGACCAGGTTAGTTGGTTCTTTCTGCCAGTGTTGACTGTTTAATAGTGTTGTGGTCTGCCTCTTTGTCTCTTGACAACTCTACTGCACAAGTAAGTCACAGAACATACGGCGTGGCGTCTCTTTGCACATCTCGGCGACCACCCCAAATTCCAGTTGCTTTTGATCTTTTACCATCTTTTAATATTGTGCTGCCCTCACTGTGTCCGTGGACTCTATTGTTCTTCTGAATTTTGCCGACGTTCCTCGTTTGTTCAGTCTTTTCTCTTTTGAAGTATTACAAGCACACAAGGCTTTTAAGTCAGGTTACCCCCTTTCGAAGCTTCAGCAGTCTACTTGCTGCTTTCACTGCTGAGAAGCAGTAATTAAAGGCATCGCTGAGGATTCCGGCCGTCAAACAAGGAAAAAGTCAAGGCTGTTTTTAGTGTCCTTGTGACTGTTGTCAAGAATAAAAGATAGATGGGAGGAAAGGGATTTTTACAAAGTGTTGATACATATTCCTTTGACTTTTCTGTGTTATTAGCCCTAAACTGAGATGGTAAGCGGTCGCAAGAAAGCAAGCTGTGTGAGAAATTTAGAAGGTGACGATGAAAAATGAAACAAGATGTGCTACTTTAAACTGTTCGGAGTGAGTTATGACTGGGTGAAATATAAATGGAGAGTGAGTCACAGTACAGAGTCTTGTGTCGGTGTCTCAGAAGTGAAAGGAGGGGAGCGTGGGACTGTAATGCCAGAGTTGTTTGAAGCATTGCCCACCATGCAATCCTCACCTTGTGACTACTGCCTGTGACATGAGGCTGAAGTCCAAGCCCTACCTCTCCACCTACCACGTGCACGTAGTCTGCGGTGATAACAGCTCTCCCTCCCTCTTATGTTACTGAGACTGTTCTAGCCGGTTTGTGGCGGCTGGATTTGGACTGTCAAGGACTTGGCACGGTTTGACTTAATGCCTGGTCTGTAACTAGTCTGGGGACAGTACCTGTTTTGCAAGACACCCTTGTGAAGTCTGTGTACTCTATGCAGTACGATCTAACCCAAAGGTGTAGTTTTTTCCCCAGTAGAGTCGTAACTAAGGCCGGTTGGTCGATTCCTCTATGGTCAAAGTCTCTCATGCTGAATGTGTTTCTTTTGATGTATTTGGATTTTCAAAAACTTCCTCAGCTGTCATTTACCTGACAAATACCAATAATCTCGGCTGTATTTCTGATTCTGACATGAAGCCATTGTGTATTAATGTCACAACCACTTAGTCAAATTCATTCTCCCTTTTAAACCTGCCTTCTGTGTTCCTAATAAGGCAGCGGCCATGTTGGTGCCATGTTATGCAACACACAAACAGTCAGTCCTAAGTAAAGTTAAATCCTTCTTGAACGTGACCCTTCCCAGGAGTTAACATCGTGAACGGAATGATGTTTCCTTCCACTAAGGTTGAGGGCGGCAGCAAGTTTCTGGAGAAATTTCTGTCTCTCTCTGGTGGAAACAGGAACCACCACACCTGTTTCGTAACCATAGTTCTGAAGCGACATGTCTTTTCTTTCTTTCTGTTGCAGGCATTCTCAGTTTTCTCTTTATACAACTACTTGTTTACAACAGTTGTTGATGTTTTTCCTTTATCTAGACTGGATAACTGTGATTTGAGGTTTTTAACTCTTTCAATGCCATCGATGTCTATATAAACCCAAACATTCACTACCAACCCCGACATTGAATTCTGCCTCTCTACAAGGCCCAATAACTCCAGAAAGTAAAATGGTAGGAACACAGTCTTTTTCAGATGAAAGAAGAGACTTTAATCTTTCATTTGGTTCTGTGTTGGGCATACTCATCATGCAAAATATTCTGTGGGGCTTGAAATACAGGGCAAAATGAGTGAAAACTGTGGCACTCGACATATAGCTGAGCTGAAAATGGCTGGCAATGAAAGAGTTAAAGTCTGTTTGTAAAATATCAATTGTCTATCCTGGGTTAAGCAGTTTAAGGAGTTTCCTCCACAACAAAACATTGGTCTTGGGGATGGCACCTAATAGCAACCCCTCCAAATGAAGTGGAAGGTGTGCCGGTAGAAGAAGTAGCGGTTGTTTGAGAATGTTAAGGCTTAACCTTGCTTCCATCTTTCTTTTCTCTGCAGGATTTCTGTGTTGACTTGAGCTGCACCTTTATGGCGTGTGTGAGTGGAGAATTCTGCCAGGCACAGCACCTCACCAGACTGGAGAAGTGAATCGGCCGCCCCCCAAGGGACTACGCCACCCGTAAACCTCCCTGATTGCTGATTGTAGGACTGCTGACTTCTACCAGAGACCCCCGGGATATTGCGTAGTCCTTGGCCTGACTGCCCTACCCCAACCAATACGAAAACGTTTGCGTTCCACTTTCTCCTTGAACAGTCCATCACAAACAGCTCTCCTGAATGGGGTAAACCGATTGGATGACTCCTGGATAGTCTCTCCGTCTTTTTTCTTTTTTTTTTTTTTAATTCTTTACATTTTTCTGTTTTGTTCTGTGTCATTTCATTTTACATCCAGAGTAGTTCATCCTTTTCATTAGCTTTTGTCTGTATACATCATCCCATAGTTGGAAAACCTGTTGTCCCATCCATCTCCCAACTGTTGTCCCACATATATTTATTTTACCCCATCCTGAATCCATAATTCTCCTAGCAGTCTTTTGCTGACTTCTGAGCCAAAAGTCTCTTTTGTTTTGTAAGAATATTGTATTGTAATTGTTTTTTAAGCCGTCTCGCCAACATGAACCGCCCTGCTGCAGTCGAGATTGCCTATGATTGCATGAGGTTCCTCATCACCCACAACCCGACCAATGCCACGCTTAACAAGTTCACGGAGGTATGGCCACATCTGTCTGTGTTCGTAGTTTAACGTTTGTCTTTTTGCACTTCCTGTGTTAAAAATAAAACAAATCCCCTCTTTATGTCTCCCAGGAGCTGAAGAAGTTTCACGTGAACACACTGGTTAGAGTTTGTGAATCCACCTATGACAAAGCTCCAATAGAGAAGGAGGGGATAGAAGTTGTGGTAAGTGTTGAGCCAAAGAAACACATGTGACAACCTTCCTTTCCCCCCCTCCCTTCATCCTTTCAGATTTGAATGTGATCTGTCTTCTGTTGTCAATTTGTATTGTAGGACTGGCCTTTCGATGACGGTGCCTCTCCTCCAACTCAGATTGTGGATGAGTGGCTCAAGCTGGTCAATACCAAGTTTCGGGAGGAACCTGGCTGCTGCATTGCTGTGCACTGTGTGGCAGGGCTTGGCCGGTGAGTGGGCTAAACATTAGTTTCTAATAGAGTTGCGTCTATTTCTAAAGGCATTGTTGGTTGCCTCAAAATTTGTATCTAGTCTAAAAATCCCCACTTCTACTTATCTAACAAACTCTTGGATCCCAGAACATGAATTGTGATAAAATAAATGCTTGGATACAGATCTTCCCACGGTGGATAAGAACGGGTTAAGGGAAATTAAGCGTGCAGACTTCAACCTGCTCCCCTTGTTTAAGCTCAAATATTTTCATTGAATTCACATCACTGTGCAGTATGATGAAAATGATTGTGGAGGTAAAGATGGAGGGAAACTTGAGCCACAGCGTGAGCTGTAACAGAGGAAGTGTTGTACTTTTCTTCCTTTGTGAAATTAATCTTGAAAACCAAGTTGCTTGTTAAGAACAAATCAAACATACCTTATAGGTATATGTGATTTATTATCTACTTTGAAAGGCAACAACTCAAACCTAACATCCCCATTTGTTATTTCCTGATAATCCAGAAGTATTACCTGCCTAATGGATCACCACTGTATTAAAGTGGCTACAGAAAGATGACACTTGTGAGAGTTGGGACTCATTGAGGGCTACTGAAAGCATTAATTAATGCCTACAAGTGTAGAAATACGTCTGATCTCCCCCCCCTTGCCTTCCTTCGACAGTTGCTCTCTCAGTTGTCATCAGGCGGCTTTGGTTTACGGCGGAACCGAATGTGCTGCTCTGTTCCAGTTACTCTGTTCTCATTCTTCGGTGTCTCATCTTAAACGTTTCATGGTGATTGATTTATCTGCAGTGGTCGTCCACTCTTTTTTGCTTCTGTAAATAGACAAAGACAAATCAGCTGAGGAGATAATCTATAATTGGTGACAACAGTCTGTTGCTTCTGCAGACTTGGAAAAAGGGACGGCAATGAAATTAGCATTTTATCTGTCTGTTGGTCAGGAGGTTGCGGCAGCGACGCACACTCACATTCATGTGACTTGGAGGGGGACGCCAGCAGAATTACCGCATGTGTGAAAGCAAAGAAGGCGGAAGCACATGACGTAGGCGAGCGAGTGCGAAAATGCCATTCCTGATTACAAATGCAATTTTAGACAATGACGACTTGATGACATCCGGTGTTTTGGGTTGCGGCGGAATTCCAGAAGTTGTGCTCTTGTCAGAATTGGTTAGACGTAGACTCTCTGGATTCATCCCTTCTGTTCTCACAGATGAAGATGTCTGAGTCTGATCTGCTCAGATAGTAGCCAACACTTTCTCAAAGACCTTTTAGGAAGGCTCCTATATGTCCTGTCTGTAATGCTCACCCTCCACACTATTGCACATTTCTTTAAATTAGCCTTCTCAAATTCTGTCATGCTTGGACTTTGTCAAAGAGATGATCACTAGTATTACATCAGCCAGTAGGTCCAGAAAGGTTATATATTTGCTTATTTTTATCCCCCTGGTGAGAAAGGAGAGTGTCCATCTGTAAGTCAACACAGTTCTGTGTGTCTGTGTCTACGGGTGTGCTCGCAGTGTCCCAGCAGGACAACGGCGAACCTGTACACCCCCTGTTGATTTCCCACACTTGTTTCCCAGGTTTGAACCCCCCCCCCCCCCTCCCGCCAGATGTATGACAATGGAACCATGTGAACCATGGCATTTAATTGAATCTTCTGTTCTCTCTCGACTGCCTCTCTGAACTGGCCCACTGGATTTCTTCACCTCGCAGAGCTCCAGTCCTGGTGGCCTTAGCCCTCATTGAGATTGGGATGAAGTATGAGGATGCTGTGCAGTTCATAAGGCAGTGAGTACCCTCCCTATGCTTCGACATGAAGTGTTTTTTTTTTTCAATAAAGACTTTAATGACTAAATGCAAGAAGATGTACAAATAGTGGTGAGGGGGGATGAAATAAAGCGGCAGCAGTCAGTAATATGTTTTATATATAATTATTCACCAAACTCTGAGGTTAAATGTTTTTCCTTTAAGTTTTTTGTGTTTACTATCTGGAATAATCGTTGCCTGAGTCTATAATCGAATACTACAACCAGAGACAAAGTGGTGTATCTTTCAATATCTTTAAAGCCTCCTGGTAAACTGAAACAGAGCTGCTGCTTTCAGTCAGGAAATTACACACAGACCCCCATAAAATAGCAAGTTGTTAGTTTTTTTTGGTTCAGATTGTACAAATAAGATATGTGTTAATAATTGATTTTTAGAGGTACTGGTAAGATATTTTGTTTTTGTTTTGGACAGAGCTAGACCAGCTACAAACATGAGGACGGTGTTTAATACACTTATGCGATTTCCATTAAAACAAGTATATTATGCAAAATGTTGAACAGTTTCTTTGCTTGATGCTCACCTGTGTGGAATTCTGTTTTAATCTGCCCTTTTTTCCCCCTCCCCTCCTCTCCTCTTCACAGGAAGAGACGTGGAGCCTTCAACTCCAAACAGCTTCTTTACCTCGAGAAATACAGATCCAAAATGCGTCTGCGGTTCAAGGATACCAACGGCGCCCACTGCTGTGTGCAGTAGGCTGCTTGCCAATGCGTCTTTCTTACGTGCATCTAGTGGGGGAATCTTCCAAAAAGGGGAGAGAGAAAAAAAAAATGAAGAGTGCTATCGTAATTATTGTGATGATTTGTTAACACTGAGTCATGACTAACTGATCAGAGAGCAAGAGAGCGTTTGAATGAATTAATCCAGATCTGGGGGATCCACCAGCTGAACCAATGAATGGAAGGTCATAGCACACAGACGGGCCCGCCTCCCGGTTATACTGTTCAACCACAGGCCAGAATTATGTCAACTCGAGTCCATCCTGTTTTTGTTTATTTTTTCTGTTTTTTTTTTTTCTTTGAAATTTGGTGGCTAACATTTTCAATTATGTGGATTTAAATGTTCACACAGATTATAAAAAAAGATATCGTGTTTAATAATATGATTTTTATTTTCCACAAATGATCAATATCATAATTGGGCTATAATGTGCATTTTTATAGACATTGTAAAAAAACCCGCTAAACATGAATTGTAACTGTCCAGTTTGTTATTGGGGTTGTGTTGCTCAAAAGCTCAGATGAGAATGCAGTACTATTTTTCTTTTTACCCTACACTTGTTAGAAGTCACTTTCAATTAAGGGGTTCACAGAGTTTAAATGTCTGCGGTATTTATTCACAAGATATGGTATTTGTGACCATTCAGGAGGAGAAAGGACACTGTTGTCCAATAGTTGTGTTGCTCTTTTTTTTAATCCCGTGAGGAGCCATGTCTTTCTTTTTTTTCTCAATCTTGTTGGAGTGCAATAAACCCACCAAACCCTGCTGAGCATCATACGTACATGCACACGTACACTTCAGACACTCTTCCAGGCATTAGACAGGAAAATGCTTCAGCCCTACAACAGGTACTACTCCTGCTTTTATTCTTAAAATGGGCTACAATAGGACCTCTTTAATTATGCATATTTAAAGTACACAGAGTCAAACATGCAGTTTGAACGATGACACAGAAAAGAATGGAAATGGTCTTTTTTTTTTTTTATTGCACCCATTTTGAAAACATCCCCAATTCGTATTGGATCTTTAAAAATAAATTGAATTAAAAGGCAGATTGTGTGTGCGTGCCTGTTTTTATGGTTGAAGTGATGTTTTTGGGTTGTAAATGTCAGAAAAACAACACCAATGGATTTGATGGTAGCAGCAGAATCCCTTAAAGAGGACATATTATGAGAAACTCTCTTTTCCCATGTTTCTAAATGCATAATTTAGTGGGTTTTGGTTATTATCAACCCGAAAACAGCTAAACAGTCAATCCTGCGTAGTTTGCGTAGTTCTGTAATCAAGTAGAGAAGCACTTGTGGAAGAAATGGCTCTCACTGTGACGTCACAGTGCTCCACAGGTACACACACACACACAAACTGTTTTAGTGTGTGCTAAACACTTGGAGCCTGACTGCTTTAATAACCTCGCCCAATTTGATGCTGGACTAGCTACAACACTTTTTCTCTGAGGGACAGAAGTGGATACGAGGCAGTAAATGTGAGTATTTTAATGTTATTTGTTCTCTCTGGTTATGAAGCTGTAACCAGCTCTGGTTAAAGCTACATGTTGTAACTTACACCAGTGATTAATTGCGTAGCTGCGTCTTTTGAAACTGTATATTTATTACAAGATACGGTTTCAAAAGCAAATCTCACTGTTAGTGTGAATAATGCGGCCATGGAAAGGCAAATAAATTACATTCTAAATTGTACAAATAAAATTCTGAATATTCTGTCCATTCACGTAGATTGAAGTCTCGTTTCCTAAAGAGTTAAAATACAACAATAAAACCAGAATGCAATCTGCTGCATTCAAGTCCTTCATTTCTTCCTTTTACGTGTTTGATGTGTATTCCCTGCATCAATACAGATTTTTCTTTTCACACTGAATATCAGTCATCAAGTCATTTTTTGCTTGTTTGAAGTGGGCTGTAGAGGAATTCACCTGAACACGGACCTAGAATGTAGCATTCTCGCCTATAAACAAGGAGCGACATCCCTTGACGTTAACTGCATAGGATTTTCTTAAGGGATCATTGTAACCAGCGGCACTGGGCACTTACTCCTTAAATGCATTAGACAAAATCTTCCTCTTAACAAGTGATTCGCAAAGCTTTGAGAAAGTTAACGACATCAAGAGCCCAAGGACTACTGTTATGTTAGCCGTAAAAGCCGTAAAGGAGAAAGTTTCAATTCTTTAACAGGAAGACCGTGATCCCATGCAGCCCTGCCTAGGCTGCACTGTGAATCTGGGCCCTTTAAAAAAATGCATGTGTGCTCATGGCTCTGTATCTTTAATGAGGTGTGTCTGAAATATTTGATGGCCTCGTGCTCATTTGAAAAACAAATACATTTATTTTTATTAATATTTGATGCAGAAATGAATATATGTAAAACACATGCATTAATTAGTCTGTTTTGATCAATTGTCTCTGTCTATTGCAGGCGGATTATTTCCGCTCGGTAACTCCCCACCGGCTACGCTGGTGCATATCATTCTCTGGTGTTTCATTTAATTTTCAAAGTGGGGTTTAACATCTTTTAAGGCTGCGCACACTCTGTGAATTTATAAAATGTTTCCTGCATCGAGGCACATTTGCAAATTGGATGTTTGTCACATTAGGATGTATTGCTTGAGGGATGAATGAATAGCAATGTGAAAATCACGAACCCGTTGCTTTAGATTATAACTGTGAGAAATGAGAAACCGTTGTCACTCAGAGGCGCCGTAACCGAAGGCTGCCGGGTCACTTAAGGTCAAGGAAGCCGATTTGACAAATTTCATACGCTGATCTCTGGATAAAAGAATTTTAATCCTAATATCAACAATGATGACAAAATATTTAAATTTTCTCCATCATAAATCTGTTCCGAGAACAAACAATAAGACTTGAAATAAAATTTAGGATATTATGTTAAAGTCTCTGTCCAAATAATGAAAATGCTCCCCCAAAATATTTAAGTTTTTGTTTGTTTTTATTTTCTACTAAACTTACTTCTGGGGTTGGATCTGCTGGGGTGACTTGGATTTATAAGCCCAGTGTTTATAATACCCTTATTGTGTTACTTATTGGTAATTTATTTTTGAGGAGCACATAAATTATCTGACAACGTGCTTCCGAAATAATGTGCATTAGCCTTTACACTTAAAAACACTTTTCTTGTGCTCCTATTTGGCAGTAAAGTGACTTTCATCAGAATCAGTTTGCCTAACTGTCCAATGTAAATTCCAATGTAAACTCACTCTTCGTATGTAGTCTATTGAGAAATCATTGGTGTTCGAATTTAGGCATCACAAATCTGAATCGCATCATACTGTAGCTCAGTGCTTCTCAATTATTTTCTGTCGCGCCCCCCCTAGGAAGAAAAAAACATTTTGCGCCCCCCCCCCCCCCAAAAAAAAACCTTTTGTATCCTTATTAATATGAAAAAGAAAGAAATATAGATCAACTTACAACAAAGAATAACTTTATTACCATTTTTTTTAGTCTGCAACAGAAAATATTTGAAGTGCATCAATTTGCCTGAAATTTTAATCCTTAAACTACAATTAAATAATAAATTAAATTAAATAACATCAATAAATAATAATAAATTAAAATTGATCAGCAACATTAACTAGGGAGCACAAAATATAAAACACTTTAACCTACAAAACCAAAATGAAAAAAGAATTGTGCTTTTAGCAAAATGAGGAAGTAAGCCCTTCCCTCGTCTCCCACCGTCGTCACGGTGAAGCCAAACGCTACGTACGCTACGTCATATTTCCTCCTCTTTGCTTTCGACCGATCCTCCTTTGTTTTATCATCTCCGTCTCTCTCCGTCTTTCTCCGTCTCTCTTTTACTCCGTTAAATATTTCTCCGCGCTGTGTCTTGAAGGTTTGTTTACAACCGCTCTTCCTCTGCTAATACTTCCTGCGCACCCTCTGACAATCAGGGCGCCACTGCCAACTACTGGAGTGGATGTGCAATTACACTTTAATCTCGCTCGTAAGGCAAAAAAAACATTTTCTCCGCGGTCACAGGCGCCCCCCCTGACATCGCACCGCGCCCCCCTAGGGGGGCGCGCCCCACCATTTGAGAACCACTGCTGTAGCTCCTCAATAAACTGGCATCTCATCCCGGGTGTAGCCCACCTCTTGCCCGTAGCCCGGCTGGGTAAGGCTCCAGCAGGACCCGTGTGACCTGTAACTCTGGATAAGCAGCTGGAGATAAGAGGATGATTGTCTTGTTGTCTTCCAGAAGATGAATGGATGAATAAATGAAATCTAGGATTCCATGCGATTGCCACCATTATTCCATCTTATGATTTTCCAGTTTGAGCTTCTGTTTATGCATTATCACAATTTGAAGTACATTGTTAGTTTCCAGATATGTTTCCTCCCTCTTTCCATGGAATAAGTCACAGATCTGTGCTGGAACACGGTGTAATGAGTCCATCCTCCACTAGATGGCGACAGAGACCTATGTGAATAATGTCGCAGTGAATGCAATGACCACTAGGAGGCAGTACGATCCCTCTGATTCCACTAAGTCTCTCTCTGGCAGCACCTTGGACAACACCAACCGAAGTGAGTCATGCTGCATTCAGGAGGCTTGGATCGAGCAGCAGAGGCTGTGCAGTAATTAATAGACACATATTTATAGGCAAATGTGGAAGATCTATGCTGTTTTATTTCTCTAGCACTCACCTGTACTGGAAAATAATAATAGTGTTTCTGATGTTACTGACATCATTTGATTTCATATTTGCCCAAAGTTCTAAAACTGATTGCAGCCCATTTATTTTATATTGCTACCCAAAGATGATGGCAAATCTAGTGTTTTCCGACATCAAAAGTGGCGGTTTCATTGTCAGACATGGATGTTTATTGAAGATGAGCTGAGGACTCTGGGAAATCATACCTTTTGAAAAGCTCCTTTTATGCAGTGCAGTCATTTGGCATGGAACAGCTTTCAGTGGGTGAATCATATTGTGCAGCGCTGCCTTTGCCCTTGGCTGCATCTCGGAGAGTCCAACCAGTGGTTGATAAATGTCCGTGGACGGTGAGTGACAGCCTGAGACACTGCCAGTCAATCGGCAGGGTTGTCTGGCCCCCGTTCCTTCACTCTCTTGGGTATAAAAAATATCTGTCATCCTCCCATGGGGCATCTCACCAGGGCACTACCGCTCTCCTCTCCTCTCCTCTCCTCTAGTCTCCTCGACTTTGTGCTCTCTGTCTTTCTCTCCGAGCTGGTAAAAAAAACAAAAACTAAAAGTGTAGGCAAATAGCAGATGAAAGGTTGACCTTCATCACTGAAAATGAAATGGTATTCACCCAATGCCCCGGCGGGAAAAATGGGGCTTGGCTGGGCTCAAATAATTTTCACTCTTTTCAACCACTTGTCAGCAGCCAATATTAATAGCTCGCACCAAATGGATGGTTTAATGAGTGCATCTTGTAAACGGCTTTGCGTGAGCTCTTCATTTCAGTAGGCAGGTGTGCAAACATTTAAAAGTTTTTTTTTTTTCTAACTTTATCCTTGTCACTCTCTGATTAGCATGAGGGAATAACTTGTACCGCCCGTGCTCCTCTTCACTTAAGCATGTATCTCATTAGCTCTTGAATTCATTAGCATTGGTTATTTATTATTTTCCACCTTGAAACTAAATAAGACAGGTCTGACCTGTCACAGTTTCTCTCAGCTGTAAAACATTCAATCCTATTCTCCAAACCAAGTTCTCAGTGTCACACCTGTTCCTCATTCCCTTCGTCTCCCTGCCTTCTTATCCCTCCCTCTGTCTTAAGTCCTCTAAAGGTTCTTTGAACCTCACAGTCACAGTCCAGCCTTTTTCCCCATCACGCCATAGCCGTAGTCTCGTTTCTGAACCCTTGCCTGATTTGTTTGACCTTGCCTTTTGCCTAACGATTTGGATACATTTGCCGGTCTGGACTGTTTTCTGTGTGCCGAACCTTTTTTCTGGATTAAACCCTTCTGTTGCTCTACCCTCAGTCTCTGCATTTTGACTCCGTGCCGTCTGTTCAGAGTTCTTGACAATTTTTCAAATCAAACTGTGTTTGAGGCCAAATATTAAACACAGTTTAGGTACAATTTGTCAAACTCATTCAGTTTTTTTTCTTTGCGAAACTTTAAACACATTTTTGAACACTAAACGCATCATAATGTGTGAATGTAGCGAGCGAGTGAATGTCGGTGGGGGTGAGGAGGGTTGATGGCGCAGATTGGCGGTCTCGCTCCTGTACCACCACCAAGTATGGGTTGAGCGCTTTGAGTTTCTCGTAGAAAAGCGCAATATAAGTCCAATGCATTGTTATTATTATTATAATGATACTGATCCGACTCACTAGGTAGATACAGGATAGAATGTGTGTGTGTGTGTTTACAATCTTCTCTAGCTTAAATTTAATACGTGCCAAGTGTATTCCTCTGTGATATGCTGGTGTTTCCTTGAGAGGGGGTGGTCAGCTGTCAAAACAGTCTCTGGAGACAGCATCAGGATCCCAGGTCTAATCTGTTCCGGCATACAGCTGATCCCTGCTCAGTGAAACAGCTGCCTCAGTGCCCGTTTTGAATGCCAATGCACCCCCCACCAACATTGTGAAAGCCAAGTCCATCTCTGGGGTCAAACTGCTAATCACAACAGAGGAATCAGCTATTCTTTCACGGCTCACAAGTGCTACTGCACTGATTTACAACCTGGTCTCACAAGAGCATGTCTCCTGGATGGCCCTTGTTTATACTCAGCTTTGAATTGCATAATGGCCATTATTATAATTGTACACTCGCTGTTTATCTATTGGTTCAGAAAGGATTTCTTTTCAGTGCTGTCTTATTCAACTGACTCTTGATGCAACACTTTGTTCATGTACTAATGCCAGAGTTATATTCCAGGGGGTGGATGAGAAGGGCTTGGAGAGGTGACCTCATCACTATCCCTAAGATGCTCTTCTATTTTGCGCAGATCAATGTGGTATTTATATAGTGGCTCTGGAAGTGTGTGTGTGTGTGTGTCTTACATCTTTGTGGAAAATGATATTTAAGTGTAGCAGAAGATTTACAGATAACAAAACAGAAACAAAGAATTCTGACACACAGATAATATAATATATGCACAGAACATTAATCCAAAAGGACGACTGAGGAGCTGCAAGAGGAGAGTCAAGCAAAGAAAAACACTGAGGAGAAGCTAGGGAGAAAGGGGGATGTCCAAAACCTGCAGCTTGAGGGAAACATAAACAATGAATGAGAAAAGTTAGACATTTAGAGTTGATTAAATGTTCACTGGAGGACAAATATGAAATATAAGCACTGGGCTTAAGAGATTTATTGAGACTGCAAGACCCACCTAAAAGGTATTTGGAACACTAAATGCAGCATTAAGTTAATGTGTGTGAATGTCAGAAAATGTTTTCAGTTTCACTTCAAAGGCTTCAAACTGAATCAAAGTAACAGCTCATAATGAGAAAACCCCCACATATAAATTCAAATTGCTAAAAAAAAGGTTGTAGAAATAGTGTCCAAAAAGTTAAAATGCAACACATGTCTCAGACTTTTAAAATGACTGGAAGGTTACACATTAGACTGTAATCATTTAGAGACTCTGGATCATGGTATAGTTTAGTTTCTAAAATAGATGTTCTATCCCACTTTCCAGGAAGTTAATATTCTGGTTGCAGTTGCTCAAATTTTACCTATGAACCTGCATTCTGACTCATTTTGTGTTTCTGTTGCCACTGATCACAGTTCCTCTCCTCATGTCCTTCAGGTGCGGCTGAAAACGAACCAGCAGGATCCCAACGAGCCGCACCTGAAAACCCTTACCAGTCTACCCTCTGTTCCCTGCCAGATGATGATTGCTCCCATATTGCTCCAGCCTCGTTGTGTTTCCTGCTGGTTTATCGTCATAATGCGTTAGTTATTCTTTGCTTCTTGACAGTTGTTTAGTTTAAGGCTGTGTATTTTTACACCCGTTACTATAGTGTGTTTTAGATTTCGAGGCAGTGTTCTTTAGTTTAGCATTTTGTGATGCCTGCCCGTCCTGTTTTCTTTGTGTTGGTAAAATATATCCCCTCTGGTTTATGTCTCTGTATTATGGGGTCCGTACTCTAGTTTCACCATCACATTACCCTTGTAAAAATGGTCTCCAAATTCTCAACTAAAGCTCAGCAAGAAAATAAAATGTTCCTAATCATAACTCTCAAAAATCTTTACAATCATTCCCGTTCATGTTAAACTTAACAATCTGTTTCACTGTCATGTGTCTGTTTTCCACCTGTTAAGTCCTTAGGCTCCCAATTAAGAAATTAAGTCGATGCTTTTGCTCTGACACTTTAAATCATTTGTACTTTGCTTTCTAAGAAAAACACATGCATTAAATGAACTGTGCGGGTATATTTTAATCCAGGCTGTAGCTGCTGTGGTTGCAGGTACATGTCGAGCTCATCTGTGTGTGAGAGATAAACGCATCGCAGCCATCACTGCTGCTGTGATCATTAGTGACGTCTGTCTGTTCGGGAGATAAAAGTGAAGGCAATGATGTCTTAAGTAAACGACAGACAACATGCATCTGTCTGAACGCTGCCTTTAATCTCAGCTGCAGAAGCTCTGTCATGGTTGCGTTGCTCTTTCAAAAAGTTACTATTTTAGACAGCAATCCTGTGAACTTGTTGAGCAATATTTATCATCCCCATTTTTGCAAGGTTTCTGAGGAAAATATCCCAAAGCCAAAATGTAACAAAATGTAAATTATTGCAGAATGTCTGTAATTTGATTGGAAATCTATTTCAAAAGCTTTTGCAGATACCAGGTCTGAATGCAGAGATACAAAATTATGTTGTTGTTGGGGTTTTTTCTAACTGGGTTGCACAAAAACAGATTTGTGTGCATGTGATTCTCATTGCAATGTCTTCACTACTCACCATTTGCCACTTTCTGTTTCTCTCCATCGTCAGTATTCGGTTTTCTATTTGCACGTTTTGGTCTCTGTCAGAGGAGGGCAAGACTGTCATTTGCTGATTGCGGACAGCGAATACACCGTGTGCAGAAAGGCTTGCATACATAATGCTGGAAGCCTTGAACTTTGATTGCAATCACGGGCACCGAGCGAGTGAGGTGGTGTGAGGGAACGAGGGATATTACATCCAAATTCAACAAGTGCAACTGGCAGAGGGCATCGGAGAAATGGAGCGGAGTGGGTGAATATGAGGCTAGCGTAAGTGACAAGTGATTCTACATAGCAGACCTCCGACCTCCGCTGCTTTGTTTCGCATTCCCTCTTCATGCACATACTCAAGCAATCTCCAAATGCATGTGTAATTCAGCCCCTCTTCTGCAGCAGAGCCTGCATAAAATGTACAAGCCTTTTTAGTATTCTGATCATCGACTGCTCAGGCTCACAGGAAAACACCCTCCACTGTCAAGATGTTAAACAGGTTTCCTGTTGGTGGAGGTAATAGGAGCAGCAGGGGAGGGAATCAATGGGTTTTGAGAGGTTGAGGAAATGATGAACTCCACGCAAATGTAGCAGTGGACTACTCTGTGCATGTTCCCTCAAATTTTGAAGGGAGCACCACAGAAAATGTATGCCGGTTTAATGTTTGTGAATATATACATACTCGAGATATGGAAAAACGCGATCAAAGTGTGTCCTGAATAACACCCCACAGTTACACTGCGTTCACTGTTAAATAGCCATTTTACATTCAGAGCCAGAAACCTAAGGTGTTCTCTTCAGCTGTCTCCAGTAATGAGAATATGAGGAGAGGAAAAGGTTTAACGAAAGGTCTGCTGAGGGCTTGGCCTCTTGTAGCTAATCAGATTTTCTCTCCAGGCTGCTTGTCCATTCGAGGAATTTGCCTCAATCTGACTACAAGACTTGTTCGGACGTAAACTTTCTGTGACAAACTCTAGTCTTACCTTGGGCAAGTTCACATGGTGAGCTGTGCATAGTTTGTGTACTCAGTCATGCTGAAAGTCAATGGTTTAACCAGTGTACTTTTTCTTTGCTGTCACGCAGCCCTTACCTACCGTTGATAGCATTCCTAGCTCTTGCTGTAAAGGCTAAATTGTCTATTCTGTTTAGCCATCTTTCTCCCTGAGGCATGCAGGCTATCCTCTTGCTTCATCACCAGTGAAGCAGCAGCAGCATGGATTAATCTTAAGCGACAGGATTCAGAGGCCTCGGTGTCCCGAAATGCCCTTTGCTGAACAAAGCGTTACAATAGCGTGGATGTTGGCTTGATCGATCGCGACTCTGACAACTCTAATTGTTTGCTGACAAGGTGAAAATCGCTAGCTTTAAGGGAGAGACTTCAGGGGTGAATGTTCATTTCAAGCTTGCAACATGATAATATGTCTTGCAGGGAATCTTGTGCTGCTGGACCACACGCGATGGCTATCTGCATTCAATCAAACCCCCGTGAGAGCGAAAATCTAATCGAAACCTAGTTCAGAAATGGGGAAACGCAAAACATGAAGGTCTCTTTTGCACCGCTGTTGCTTCCACAAGTGCTGCAGTCAATAAATATCTGAGACAATCTCTCCCCTCCACACTTTATATCAGACAGACACTAAATCCAGTCCTGGATGCATTCACTGCTATCTGATCCCTTCTGTCACATTCTCTTCAACACACACACACACACACACACACTTTCTCCCTTATTTCATAATGCGTCATGTAGCTTTGTGCGATACGGTACCTGATTTCATTTATATGTAGCAGTGGTGGCTCGCTTATCTGTGCCAGAGTGAAATAGCAGTGGATCCCAATGCTTAATATGTCAGTGTCAAACTGATGGTGTGTTTACATGCTGTAAAGAATCTACAGTGGAGCCGTTTGTACAGGCAGTTTTACAGAAATGTGCACATTTATTCGATTTTATATGCCGACAATCTTTTGGGCTTGAGATCCAAGTGTCATTTGAAATGATCAGAGAGGATTTAGTCAGAGGTAGATTCTCTATTGGGCCAACATAGCAAGTGCAAAAAGGTTGTCCTTGACAATTACCTTTATGGTGAAGGGAACGCTTTCATTTTGATATTCATGTTGTTTTGCATGGCAGTTCGCAACCTTGTCTTTTGTCGCAAACTATTTCAATCTGTGACAAATGTGTTAATTATTTATTTCAGTTTTCAGTTTTGATAAAAACAAAGATTCCATTATTTCTGTTGCTATTCTTGAAAGTTGATTAATTTTTTAATTAATCTTTTTCTTTATTTGGAGTCGAACAAGGCTTTTTAATGTTTTCAACCCACATTTCTAATTTCCTTGATGACGATGAGATTGTATTTGTTAAAAAATAAATAAATGGCAATGCATCATGATTAATCCCTTTTTAACCCTTTATTCCCATATTTATTTATTATTTACGTGCGTTGTTGAAGGTTGTGGCTAAAATACCTTTTTGCAGCCACTCTGTTTCCTTAGCATTAAAATTTCCGCCATTCCTCAGTCCCATTCCTTAAGGGTTAAGTAAACTGTGTAATAATGACTGAATACCTGATATGGAGTTTTAACATTTGAATTTATTCCGTAATCCCTGACTAATGCGTGACTAATAACATTCCTGCTCTCTCTGTCTTCCAGGCTAGCTCTTAGATTCGGCATTTGCTGCTTCTTTCCTGCAGTTTGTTGAGAGACGTGAGTAAAAAACAAAAAAGAAGGAAAATTGAGGGACAAAAGGCCACCACTTTGCCAGAGGAAGTTTTAATTGGGGCCCAGGGGAGAAGTGCTTCTCCCTGTTTTTTGTAACATCTCTCTGCTCTTTATGGCAGAGATGAACAGCAATCCATTGCCCAATAGGGAAATGGGATACAGTTGCTCTGACAAAATGTAAAAAAAATAAATGATCTATGCACATTCATAAGATGCCCGTGTGTACAGTATTTGTATTTATAAAAAAACAGAATTACTTTCTTTCTCTCCCTAAATGATGCGGCGCTTTTGAAAACAGTTCCGCTGTCACTCAAGATTTCATCATGCAGTCTTAATGTCTCAGAAGACTTGAATGGGGTTAACGTGGAACAATATGCTATGCATGTGAAAAGAAATTAAGACATTGGGATGAATAAACCATGGCAACAAAGACTATCCTTCAAGTCTTTGGGAGTCACTTTTATCTGCCTCTGTGTCACTTCAAAAGCTATTGTCTTCCTCCATCTCTTTCTCCAAGTTCGTTCCTACGAGCGCCGGCCCATATTGAGTTTCTGTCCGAGCGCAGCCACAAACTGCCAACGACGCTTGGCATAAACTCTAAAGAAATGTCCATCAAAAGTCAGGCAAGCGGGAGGCGCAGCACATAGCGACAATAGTGGTGGGCTTGACCCCTTGACAGAGCGACATCCCCAAGAGTAATTGCCTGTCATGTGCCGTACTGTTTCACGTTTCACATAAAAGCCCTCTGCGTTAGTCATTGTTGAGCTAAAGTGGCCAAGGTCACAGCACTCGTGCCATAAAAAGAGGGATAATTGAACAACCCACTTTTCTTCCGGATTGCTGCGGAGAGGCACTGTGGAGAATGACTGGAGGTAAATTACCCAGGCATTAGAATTTGAACACAGCTTACGACATGCGTCGGTGTTGATGCAGCGTTTGCACAGTTGTGTGTGAGCTTGAGGCAACTTTATATCCAGCGGCTCTCTTTCACTGTCCCTTCTAGTTCAGCCCTTTCAATGAAAGTCAAAGCAGGTTCCGGAGTTTTCAGCCCTGTCTTCTAACTTTTCCACATAATCCATTAATTCACACGGAAAGGAATCTGATTTTATTTTTGGTCACCAGCCAATGCTTCCCATTATTTGCTTGAACCGACAAATGCAGATGCATCACTGTTGTACTCCTTAAAGTTATGTTTGCGTAAAATGCTTGCGACAGCTGCGTCAATATTCTTTGTTTCCTCTAAGACTTATCACATTTTGCATTGATCGTGCCGCATAGCCACTTGAAATCACTTCTGTTCTCTTTCATATTAATCTCCTCGACTGCTATACATGTCAGACATAAATGCAACGTGAAATAGCTTTAGCGTTGTCTGTCAAAGCGTGCCTTAAGTGCGTAACTACCGTTCACAAAGAATTGCAACAGAGGTCTGTAAATGAAAATAAATCAGACCCTCAAGCGATTCATGACGCAATCAATGGACCCAGGAACTCACCACATATATACAACACACTTTTAAAGGGATATATCAATTGTTCATAGTATGTGTACTAATGTTCTCATGAAGTTCCTTATGGAAATGACACTAGTGCATCATCGTTAGCATGGTCTTGGCGGAGCTATTTTCTAATGTTCTGCCTTTTATGGAGTTATTTTTGCAGCGTGATGGTAGAAGAAGGGCGATGTTTGCAGAGGTCCTGTGCTAAAAAATTCATAGTGTAGCAGAGACCAGGTCAGCTAGGGCTTTTGCAGCCTCCCTAAATCACCAGAAGCAGCGCAACCAGCTCTCCAAGCAGAGGCAGGAATTGTGTGTGTTATAAAAGAAATATTGATGGAAAGACGGGGTCGTCTGTTGAGAATCTTTATTCGCAACATATCAATGAACTTTCTCAGTTCATTGATTTCTTTTCGCTTTTGACAATCTGAATGCATTTGAATTTATTTTAAAATCATGCACACTGTCCGTCCAGTGGACACGTCGCCAGCGCATCACAGGACCACACACAGACGGGCAGACACTCACGCACAGACTAATGCACTATGGGCAATTGGGATCAATCAATTCACCTAAATTGCATGTGTTTGGAGGTGGGAGGAAACGGATGGGATTCAGACCCGGTACCTTTTTATTTACTATTTTGCGACAGCACTAACCACTACGCCGCCGTGCCGCCTCATACACATCGTTTAAAAATAATACATGTAGGGATTTTGGATCGGGCAACACATTTAAGAGCACGGAGTGACACGCCACACCATTGGCTCATAACGCAAAGTGTCTCAGGGCGTCAATGAATATGTCACCAAGTCCATGAGATTAAGAGGGACAGGCAGAGCATTCTGTATCAAATCAGGTAGAAGCCATTTCCACCTCTGCCATCCATTTATCATCCCATGTCAGAAGTTTTTTTTTTCACCTCTCTTCCGCTCCCTCACACTGTAAAAACAACACCTTTCGCATCTATTGGCTTCCAGAGAGAAGCACAGAATTAGAGCGGGGGGGGGGGGGGGCAAGTGGGATTTATAATAAGATGCTCCAGTGCAAAGACCCAAAAAAAGAAGTTTCATTATCCAACGTGTATATTTTTTTGCTCGGGTTTCTGTAATTGTGATGTGTTGCCAACATCATGTCCCCGTCTCTGAGTTGACACTGGCGTGAACAACTGTTTTGAAAATTGTTTTCTGGTTCTTTTCCTTGCAGTGGAGATGGAAGGGGGAAAAAAATGATGGGGGTTCACTCCCAGTGAAATCTCAGGGCTTGCGCGTTATTTTTAGGCCGACAAAATCTCCGTGGCAGGCAGGAGAAAATGACACAGGGTTCTCTCTTCTTCTTTTTTTCTTGCCATTTGCCATGAGGAAGAACACAACCTGCGGCTGGCAGCGCAGCAGAGCACGTTGGAAAGTTGAGTTTGACATATTTTGATCAGACGCAGGTGGCATCCTGCTGACACTAAAATGCGTATCAAAATGATTCAAAGATGTGCACGTTTGTTTGTTTTTTGGTGCATGTTCACCTTTTCTAGGTGGGTGGCATTGTAGATACAAAGCACCAGAAATAGAACTCAAGATTTTGACGTCTATCACAGGAAGTGTTTGAGATGTTTGAGATGGTGCATGTGCACCTTCATGTGTTGTATAATCAGTGCACATATGTGTGCGCTCCCCTGGGTGTTTGCATGTGATCAAATATCCATAATGCTGACATTGTGCTGTCACTTGTTATTATTATTTTTGAAAATTCCTTGCATTTCCTGAGGCCTCCTGCATGCTCTGGTTCCTCTGTTGCCTTCTCCCACTCATTGTCCTTTTCTTCATTACTTGTAAGCATCTCTTCGTGGATCTGACTTTGTGCTGTAGTATTCGTACTCAATTGGTAGAGGCGAAGGGAGAGAAGTTGCAGAAACAAGAACTCGCCGTCTTCTCACAGAGTCTGTGGAGGACTTTAATGATCAACTTGAGGATTAGGAGGAAGGGCCGGGAACACGCAACAGATGGCTCCACCCTCCTGCTCTATTGTCGCTGCACTGCCTGCCACACCCGTCATCAGCTCATCCACATCACCTGTGCTGCTGTGGACACCTGCTGCTCATCTCCTCATCAGCCCCACTGCATTTATAGTCGGCTCAGTCGTCTGCTCTCTGCCAGACTGTCAGTGGCTTGTTCCTACTCTCCAGCACTCTAACCCTGACTCTGATTCACGTGTACCTACCCTGCTTGCTTTTTGGGGTTTTTGTCTGTTTGCCTGATTGGTCTGATTACCTGGTTCTTGAACTCCGCCTGTTTCCAGGAACTTGTCTTATTGCCTGCTCCTATCCTGATTGGTCTGCTTGTCGGGGACTGACCACCTGTGCTGGAACATTAAAGTTGTGTTTCTAGATTCCCTTCTCCTGTCGTGCGTTTGGGTTCTCCCTGTCTCTGACCTGACATAGCCAAACATTTGTCGTATTATCTTTAATGATTTAGCTCGCCAACTATTTTTTATTACCAATAACTGGGATGTTTATTTCATTCGTTGGTAAACAAATCATTTATGCTGTGATATAGTAGTGGAGAATGCTCATCAAATTGCCTTGAAGTCGATGTTGACGTTGTGACATTATTTATTTTGTCCGACCAATAAACTGCCAAACATTTTAATTTACAATCACATAAAAATAAAAGAGCCCCCACACAAACAAAATAAAGAAAGCAACAAGGGACTGCTGGGCATTTGTAAAAGATGACTCAAATATTAATTTTCCAAATAGTTAATCAGCTAAACGGCTGAAAACTTGTACTCTGGTAAAATCTCTAAACCGTTGCCGTTAAACTGGCTCAACGATACTTCGTTTTACTCGCGCACGTAAAATGTTTCTAATGCCCTATTTATCCAGTGCACAGGAATCTCCGCAGTCTCTAAGGGAACGTAAACGTGTATGTTCATATATGTAAGGAATGTACACACGAGAGAGAGCGGTGGTTCATTTGAGCCACACTCGAGGCATAAAACACATTTTTATGGATACTTTTGATGACACATCAAGACATTAACGACTACAGTTTGTTTCCCCAGTAATAAAAAAATCACACTTTCTGGATCTGCTTAGGGTAATCACTCTTCATGAGAGAACGGGGAAAAAAAAACACTTTGATAATGATTACTCCCATATTTCATTTTTTATCTTACGAGCTATCTCTGTGGGGAGCGAGTAAAATATGCTGTCAGCAGCGCATCTTGAGCAGACCGTATTTTTCCAGCAAACTTCAACATAATAGATCCCTGCTGCTGAGTAGTGGAAAGGATTCGCTGTGTTGCATCTGCTCAGAACCAAGACATGCATTTACTCTGCAACTGTGAACACTGGGGCTCGAGGGACTAACAATTGGTTTCTCCTGCTCATCTCGTCTGTGAATCGGAAGTCTGATCCTCAACACACAACAGTTTGATATTTTTCCTTGCTGTTCCTTCAGGAATGTCGACCTTTGATCTGTCTGAGATGATCGGTGAACATTTTTTTTGCCCATCTATCCATCCATCCATCCATCCTGTTGTGACTACGTTGTATCATCAGAGACGGATATTCCTAACAAGACATTGATTTGAAAGAAACCTTTCTTCCAACTGCAGCAGTAATCTATTACCTCCCGCTGCTCCTTCACACTCCTGTCTGCAGATGTCTCTCACCCCTCACCTACAACTGAGCAGTGCCACTCTGTTCTTCTCTGCTTCTAACAGCAGTAGTTTTTTTTTTATCTGGATTTGCAGCTTGATCACCTCATCAGGGATAACAGTCACTGTGTTGTCTCTGTGTTATCAACTTGCATCTGATATCCTGTGAACGACACGTTGGAAAGGATGGATTTTCTTTGAAAAGTGGGTGTTTCAGAGGGGCGTAGACCCACATCCTGCTTCTCCTGTATCCCATGAGTCTAGCTGTGCATTTGTCATGACTCTCATAAGGCTTCAACATTAGTCAAGAGACTGTGATGAGACTGAGAGCTCTGGTGTGTCTTCAAATGTCAAATTATATATATTACAAGGCATATTCCACCAATCAGTCATCCACAGTGCCCAGCTTTGACCAAAAATACGACAGCCCTTTACTGAGCATCATCTCTGATACACTCTAATATATTCGTCATACATTTGCTGCAATTGTTTTTATCAGCCAGTTATTTTTCATTATTCCTTTCGTGCTGTTTTTTAGGTCTGCTCTTCAATACCAGTATTTAAAAACATTAAAAAAATACCTCTGAAGTAACAAAATAAAAAAGTCCACGCTGGCTCCAGTGATGCAAAACAAATTTTTTTTAAGGGTTCATTTATGTGCAAGATCGTTCCAATAGCTGTTGAGCTACTTGAGTCCAGATATAAATGTAGCGAAGGCCGACGGACAGCGGTGTCCTCGGAGCCACATCACCAATGCCGGAAAAAAAAGAACAACAAATTTGATTCATTTCCCAGAACTAACTTTAAAATAATGAACAACAAACGACTGCCTGGAACTCTGCGTCAGATTAGATGAATCACGCTGACTTCTTGTTACAATCCCCATTTTATTACATGATCCTGACTGAAGCATTTGGCTGCACACTTATGAAAACCCATGTTTTTCAATGAGACACTTGTAATCAAATGAATTCCATGATTATTCCACCACAAAAACAACTGGGGCTGATAAGACCATGCCTCTAATCTACGGCGTAGCTGCGCCCTCTTTCCTCACTCTTTTCCGTTCCATCTCTTTTCCTCTATATCTGCTTCATCCTCTCCCCAATAATTTTTGTGTTATTTGATTTCGTCTTCCAAAATGAGCCTCCCCTAATGCCTGACTAATCTCTGACTCACATTTCTGTTCTCTGTCACTTCTCTACAGCCGCCTGCCCTCTCTCTCGTTCCCTCTTTCTGTCTCCCCCAGCGTTCATTATTAATTCATGTGATGCAGTGCAGCAGCGTCTCAGTGAGTGATACACTTCAACCATAACAAACAAGCCCAAATATCTTCGCTCAGCAGGAATTACCTTCATCAAGCGAGAAGGCGGAAGAGAGAGAGAGAGAGAGAGAGATCAGGATTTGACTGTCAAACAGCAGGTTTTTCCTTTTTTCGTCAACTTGTTTTGTTCGATTGCCACGTGATTTTGAGGAAAAGGATGTTTAACAGAATTTGATGTCTCGACTGCTAAAAAGGTAACAGAGTTCTAAAACTTTAGAGTTAGAGCTACAACTTAAAGCATGAGTAATAGGAAACGGTAAATTTTCAAATGAAAATAAAAGCAATAATTCCTAGTCATGCAAGGATGGCTTATTGTGAAATAAATGCTTTGTGTTCTGTCATGATTCTGTTCTCCCTGATGCTTTTCTCTCTGTCTGAGCTGGAGCAGGAGTGGCAGCCCTGCGCAGCTGATTCCAATCGAGCCTAGTCTCCTCACTCGCACCATAAAGACTCGGGCCCTTGCTCCACGCCTTGCCAGATCGTCAGCGTCTCCCAGAGCTCCTGACTCCACGTGCTCATTGTCTCCCTGGCTCCACGTCGCCGCATGTTCTCCAGTCGTCTCCTTGGCAGTTCTGCAGCGCCTCCCCGCCGACGTCCTCCCAGCTCGTCTCAGAACTCTGGCTGGATTCCGGCGAGCCGCCGATTTTGAGTCTTCCCCCTCACTTCATTGCTGCCTTGTGGGCCATTAAACCAGCTAAAGCCTGCATCCTGTGTCGTGCCTGTTTAGAGCGTCCAGTTCGGCCCAGCCCGCGTGACAACTACATTTGAATGAATTCTCTCTCAACTCAGTTTGACAGCCAGCAAGGCTTTCATTTTCCCCAATTGATTTAAAATATAACATATCCGTCAGCTAATAACAATAATAGTTATTACGACTGATGCGCGCACACAAGTTAGCATGTTTTCAGTCATTTAATCAGCGAGATAAAGAGTGTAAACATATAGAATTAACGTCATCATTTCATCATGCCCTCTTCTCGACCTTTGGGTCAAGGACTTGTCGCCGTTGAAAGCTGAGCTTAACAGTCGCCGCTCGGATATTCAGCAGGTTCGGATGGAGGCTCGTCCTTGAAGTTGTGCAGCCTTCTAGGATACTGAATGCATTCCATCCCCAGAGAGGAGCGATGCCTCTGAGCAGTTCCTGTTGGCCACACTACCCTCTCTCTGTGGATGGATCAGTTTTGGCAAGCTGTTTGTCAAAGTGTCACAATATTCAGTGCGTCTACAGACAAGATTTCAGCCAAACTGAACGACTTCACTGCAAAACGATTAGCCCAGTCGGCCATGATAAGGTCTGCATTTGTCCGCCGCTGTCTGGGGGAAAAACTGCTGCATCATGCTTACACAGAACCTAGTTCATAAAGTAAAAGGTCAGTGAGGATTTCTGCTGCTGGCTCATCGAGAGCCACTTTTATTTTAAGAACATTATCCCACTGCGCTCCAGACTATGGGCTATACAGAAGTCATACTGCATCCATAAGCTTTTAAAAAGCTGACAATGTAAGACTGCGACTGCAATGGTATTGCTTTTTTGACATGCAGTACGTTTTACGGTTTGTTCTCAGTATTGACTGTTCCGACAGTTCTGCTGTCGGTGAGCTTCAAAGATCACCGCTTAAATTCAGGTGTTAATTCCAATAATTGGTTAGGATCTATCATGATTAATCTCAATTCAGAAATTTTAGGGAGAGTTAAAACAAATGCTGATGTGGTGTTGGAATAAAGAAATGGGTAGAAGGATGCTGAGGATGGAACTGCCAGGGAACAGGGCTAGAGGTCAACCCAGGAGGAGACACACGGACGTAGTGAGGGAGGACATGAGAGTGGCTGGTGTTGGGGAGGACGATGCAAAGGACAGGGTGAAGTGGAGAAGGGTTGGGTTGCTGTGGCGACCCCTGGCAGGACAAGCCGAAAGTACAGTAGTAGTGATGTAGGATGAACAGAATATTTTTGTCATTTTTTTTTTACTTCATAACATGCCGGTTTAGCTCATCATTTCTTAATTAGATAAAAAATTGCCTCCATAAATGATCTCACGGTCTTAACAAAAGTTGTTTTTGGCCAAATGAAATTAAATCAATTTTATAAATTGAATATTATCTGTGAACAAAATCAGGAAACCAATCTATTTCGTAATCAGACTTCTATAATGCGAGGTACCAGCGGTAAAACAATTAGACTTAGCAATCAACAGTATCAAGCATTAAAAACATAATCCAGTGTGGTACAGCTGCAAACACGATGCAGGTCAATATGACGGTGGAGATCCGAGGAGAGGGGTGTGGCCAAAGGGTGACTGAATTTAACTTGATTGTGATCCCCTCCCCCAAGAAAAGGGGGGCAGGGGCATGCAAATCTCCAATCCAACAGAAGGGTCTGCTTCAATCATTATACTTCTGACATTCTATGCATCAAAGTGTTGAATTTAACATTTTATATAGTGATTTAGCAAAGAAATCAGAATATCGAGAGACATATATATTGTGTATTACAATAAAGCATAAAATTATGGCGGTATTGGTTTTAGGCCACATCGTGCAGCCCGGTTAACTAGGTGAGTTACTAGTTTTAAGGTTGGAAGAATCCACTTATATGTGCACCTTCGTGGTAAGTCCTTCACAGAGTGGTTGTACGGGTGCTACACTTATATTTGTAACGCTGCAAAGGGCTGACCTCTGTGCAGCTGAGAAGCTTCGCAGTGACGCCCCGCCGATGGAAATTACCTTCGGATTTGCTCAGTAGTCCAACGCTAATGAACGATAAGCTGCTTTCCCTACTGAACCAGCCTTTAGGCCAAAACAGGGAATTGTTTTAAATAAAGTTAACCTCATCATCAACATAATGTTTGGAAGAAAGATGTTCAAGACAGAGATGTGGGCTGACCCATTATCTTTAAAACATTTGTCTTCTGGTCCATTTAATGTTCTCCTTAAGGGGAGCTCGCCATCGGAACGTGTGCTCTTTCTACTCTATTTTTCTTCCTCCTCCTTTTGTTTGTTCCTAAACACACATATTTTTAGCAAGCAATTTGCCTAATCGCCCATAAAGAAAATCATTGTCCCGTCCCTCAGGAGAGTTGGACCCTGTGCAGTGTGTTTGAACAGTCATTATCTTAGCTCCAAAATGAAATGCTCAATTATCCAATGTGTATAACTCCTCCCTCTTGTTCTTTTTAACCTTCTTCAAACACCAATCAGGGCAGCATGGTGGTGCAGTGGGTAGCGCTGTTGCCTCACAGCAAGAAGGTCCTGGGTTTAATTCCTTTGCCTCTCTGTGCAGAGTTTGCATACCCCCCCTGTGTATGTGTGGGCTCTCTTCGGGTTCTCCGGCTGGGTGTTTGTATTTATATGTGGCTCTGCAATAAACTGGTGACTAATCCAGGATGTACCTGGCGTCCGCGTGTTAGTAAACTAGGATGGGTTTAAGCGGTGATCATGCACTCGCTGTGCCATCCCAGCCTCCAACACTACATTCACTGATGCATCCACCGTATAATCATATGAACTCTTTTAGACAAGGGTCTAAAAAAAAAGACAAACCAACTTGCTTTACAAGGAAAACAAACAAAAGAAGAGCTGGAGTTTAAATCTGAATCTTGTTTTCTGAGACTGTTTGCAGTGCAAACAGTTTCTGTGATTGCAGACTTTCATTACCGCTCCCTCTTTATCACTTTTACCACGCAAAACCCTGAGAGTTGATGTATAGAGCAAGTAATCAAGACTCAGAAACAGGGTCTCAGATAAAGCGCTAAAGGGGACACAGGATTCGGGATTGAAGTAGAGGGACCGTAGAGATTTTTGTGTCATCCGCAGGCAAGACAACGTTCACGTCTCAAATGTCAGAATGATTTGCTGTCAGTGTCAGTTAGTGTCAGCATACTGGTAGGTTAGGCCTTTATTTGTGTTGTCATGAGAAGGTATTGAATTGAGTCGGTGCATTTATATTAACTCGATGTGTACAGAGAACTGTGCATGTGTTTGTGACACGTGCGTTTACATGGGTGGGAGGAAAGAGAGTTGGGAGCAGTGCATTCACGTCTCAGGTGCACAACAGGAAATTAAAAATGAAAACAGTAAAAAGAAAAAAAAGGAGGGGGGGGGGGGATTTGAGCAGATGGTTATCATAGAAGAAGACAGCTGTTTCTGAATTAAAATGTACTTTGCCAAATTTGTCCGCGATATTCTGGGTGGAAGGCTCTTACTAGCATGGACACCTGCAGGTTAACGGAGTATCAGCGCAAGCATGTACACGCATACAGTTTCAAAAAATGAATGAAGTGTGCATATAGAAAAACATTTGTGCTGCAGTTATATCCACAGATATACATACATATACACCTGAGTTTTATAATTGACATTAATGGATCATTGCAGCTGATGTGTTTTCTCAGCGATGAGAGTCGATATAAAATATATTGCTTTTCCAAATGCAGGAGACCTCAAAGGAAAATTATATTGGAGTGATGTGAGAATAAAAAAATGACTGAGATTGCATTCAACATGGCGCATTAACTCAATCCTCCATGGCACATGCTCATCAGAAAAACACACGTGGTCAATCACTGGATGTATTGCATTTTTATTAGCTCTGTGGCCATCGGCTTCATGCAGGCAGCTGGAAAGTGCAGGCAAATCCATCACATAATAGGTACTTGCATAAATGGGGGTGTCTGTGTAAGCTAAAGACGTCTGAAGCTGTCTACTTATTACAGAGGGTATGGATTAACATTCTGGGCTGTGTCAGTTGAATATTGCTTTACTCAAAGTCAAAGGTCAGCTCACATTTAATATTTCTTTTCTAATATCCTCAGGCCCACTTTTCATCTTTTAAGCCCCCCCCCCCCCCACTGCATTTGTGTGCATGAAGTGCTTACAGGGGCTGTTGCAGTGTGTATACGAGCTCTTCAGGCCTCCATTGTTAGATCAATTTCACGGCTGGTTTCATCGTGGCTCCACCAATGTTTTATACATCAGCTTCACCGTACTGTAGTCGTAAGAACACAGCGGTGTCACGGATACCGCCGCACATGCAGACAATTGCAGGCTTTCATATGAATGTCCAGTTTTGAGCGCCTGCTTCAAATGTGCAGTTTCGTCTTCACATTCCCTTCCAGGCTGTTTTCTTTCATTCGTACTCCCGGTTTTAAAATCCCAAAAAATCCTCTCTTGCCTTTTTGTTTACCGTTATATCTTGCTATGCTGCTTCTACTTCTGTCTGATGTGGTCCATTCCTCTGATAACTGGGGTGGCGTTAAATATTAAGACTCCTTGTCAGAGACGGTCTGCTTTCTGGCCTCCAGAGTCACGTCTCTTACAAGATCTGAACCTGCGATTTGAAGAAAAGCAGAATAGGAAGGAGATGGAAAGAACAAACAAGACCGTCAGACGGGGTTACACAGCATGTTATCACTCTAACTGGAGATATACATTAATTATTAAGACACATGCCTTGTCAAAACATTTTATAGTCTCTTACGTGTCATAAGGGCCGGCTCAATCCACACGACAAAGAGAGTTCGAGGACAGGAGACGGCGTTGCCTCCCGCTTTGATTCAACCATTGACTCCGTCACGTAGAGGAAAGTATGGAGCTCAACCGTCACACATGAGGCTTCAATCCCAGATATCACATGGCAACCCCGTGCCAGACAGGCCTGCAGAGCCCCTTTAGCAGCTTACAGTTATCAGATCGCTCCTGCGGTGCCATTATCCCCTCCTCTGTGCGTCCTTCCTGCTTCGTTTTCCTCATTACATTGTAACAGACGGTGACTCAGAGAGCGCAGACCTCCGCCAAGCAGCTCATTCCCTTCATAATTAGAATAGAATCGCACTTTATTGTCATTACACACAGTGATGCATTGAATTTAGACAGGCTCGGCACAGTGCAAAATCAGTCAAGTAAAATGCAAAAGACACTAATTTTACACCATCCACATAATGATCTGGATCATCATCAAAAGGGTCTAAATTGTTCCTGGTATATTTATACACTGTGAATCGGAGTTGAATTTTTACTGACTTTTGAATCCGTAAATGTTTTCAATGTTAAAATATAATATTGTTTTCCTGACCATTCTGGACAAGATCTAAATTAAATTTAGTGGTAAGCTAGACGTCCCCCCACCCTACGTGACAAATCGGTCAATAATAAATGCTCGGTGTTTTGAATATTCCTCTCCTGATGCTCAAAAAGTCATTTCATCTGGACTTTAATGAAAGTGAAACAAGGAATGTTTATCCTTCTTGTTCCCACTTCCAGTTTGTAGAAAGCGAGCGAGTGTCCATGCAATGTGCAGAGGGTAATGTGTTCTGGAATGACATTGTAGACCGTGTTGTAGGGTGCTGGAAGAAAAACAATGCTCCCAGTAGTCTTTATGTTGGCCCGTTGGGAGCCCTTCAGAAGCTTCTGCATCGATCTTCACTGATGACGCAAAGTGAAGCCCCATCACTACCTAAAAAAAATACATAGAAACCAAACATAAATGGCCTTTTCATTTTATTTCAAGGGTTTCACTTAAAAGCTCCAAGCATAAATATTATGACAAATAAAGTCAGCAGCACCGTTAAAAGGTGTCAAATGAAAGGGCAGCTGTATTAACGCCACCTCGTCCCAAATCTTCTTACTGGCTCCATTAACCCGCACCTCATTGATTTCTTTTCACCTCTCACATACGCCATGCATCCCAAGGTCACATGCAGTATTTGTCCTTGAAATGCGTAACAGATATTACAGCTAGATCACGCCGAGAGGATTCGTCCCGTTGCATGTGTTTTAGCTGCAAAGTAGTAGGGATGAGAAGCAAATGGTCTGAATTGCATGGCTAGTTGCGTTTCTCTCCATCCCTCTTCTTTGCCTCTTTTTTATTGATCTTTTTTTTCTATACCTCCCTGTTAAATAAATGTCTCTATTAAAGGAAAAGGGTTTGTGTGGTGAGTCACACTTATTCGTAATGGCCTCTGCATCTGAAACATTCTCAGTTATTGATTATGTAAGTATAACCACGAGCCAAGAATCATGCACAAACACGCCTCCGTAAACATCCTTGATTTTTTTAACCAATATGCATTGAATGTTACAGTGGAACAATTCATTTATTTGATTCTTCTTGACTCATCATCATATTGGCAGAGACATAGTAAAGGCAAAGTTCTTTTCCAGAAGACTGAGTAATAAATTGAGTTCCTGGTTTTTCTTTTTCTGCATTCACAGGCTCAACGTTGTGTTGAAGCTGCAGATATACAGACATATATGCCTTCCTTAAGCACAGACCTTTAGTCGCTTTTGTCGCCACTTACTCGACACATTCCTCCAGCTGTTGCGGAGAAGCTCTGACAGTCTATATTTGATTTTTGATTTTTTTTTTATGGGTGTCAGAATCCTTATTTAGCTCAAATTCTGAACAGCAGTGTGCGATGACAAGAGGCTCTGCATGAAGTTTGTTATCCCTGAATGCTAAGTAAAGATATTGTTTCGTGAAACGACTGAGTGTAAATCTCATTTTGGATTAGAGCTCTGATTTCTGAATAAAGACAACAGTCAAAGATCACATATTATACCCCGTTTCCACAAGTTAACGCAGTTCCCAGACACTTGTATGGAATATCTGTGACAGTCTTTGGTCAAACTAGCGAACAGATGCCTCTTTTCTGTGTCAAACAGCTCTGAAAACAAAAACTCAACTAAATTCATTTCAATGAGTGACCATGCATGTGCACACACATCTTGTGCACATTTTTGTAGTGTGACATCACAGTAAGAGAGATTTCTACCAGAAGCGATTCTGTACTTGATTACAGAACTACCCAGGATTGACTGGATGGTGTGTTGAGCTGTTTATGGGTTGATAATGACGCAAACCCTCCATAATAGTGTAGAAACATGGGGAAAAGTGCTTTGTTTTCACAATATGAGACTTTTTAAAACACTAGAAAATAAAATGTTGTGTCCAGATGGGACACTTAGCTTCCAATCAGGAGCATAATAAAACCAAAACACAAGAGACGACAGAAGTACAGAATATAACTCTCCCAGTCTCCCACCCTCCAATTTAAAAAAAAAATGCAATAAAACAATAGAATGGAAATGCCTCCTTAATGCATTAAAAAACACAACAAAGAAATGTCTTGAATGCTAAACTTATATGTTGAGATTTGAGCAGGGTTGACTCATGCAGTAAACAGAAGAGTTTTGTTTTTTAGACTCCTACTGCACTTTAACCACGGCTGTAAATATCCTGAAGGAGGACTGAAGTAAGAATTAAAAAGTCTAATACACACCTGGTTGGTTGAAAGTAGCTGCTCAGTTTATCTGAGTGATTTTACCAGCAAACTTCACTACGTAATCCTTGTTGGCTTCTTGTCCCTCTGATACGTTCTCATTGCAATACCAAGCAATCATGGAAAAAGGTAAGGATAGTTTAAAAAAAGTCATTGGATGATTATTTTATTTTTTTAATGTTCCATCAAATCTCAACCAAGTACTGAATGACTCTTATTTGAATGAAACTTTATGATGGAAGAATGTAATATCTCCAAGACAACTGGGGAAAAAAATAATAATATCTGTGTCGTGATATTACACTGGAATGGTTAAGATGTGTTTGATGGAACTGGATAGTAAGCGCGAGTTCGGGAAATCGTGGTGTGGCCTGATGTAACAACACTGCTGAGCTTTATCTGGAATGAAGTTCGTCCTCCATCCCATCGCTTAGTTAAAACTCCCCTTTGCAGAAAGGATGTCACGGATCCTGCTGAGTAATTTGAGGTACAGAAGCAAATTCAGAAAGGGTAGTTTTCTTTCTTCTTCGTCCTCATCGCTCTCCTAGCTTCGTCTCCTCACGTGAACGTGTGAGGAATAGTGCAAAATAGCCTCCCGCATTATGAGATCCATCAAGTCCATTTAGACTTTAACATCATCTCACGTTTCAGTTATTTATCTGATACTCTTATTACAAATGAAATGCTACAGCAATTTATTTCTTACATCACCCGCACATCACAAGCAATAAACGGTACAGTCACACAGCCCTGGCTGCGCAATTATAATAAAACATTTGTGAGAAATGGTGCCAACGTTAAAAATACATGTGTGTCAAAGGGTAGATGATGATGAGAATTAAGCTGTAGATGGAAGAGGCTATCTGGGGTAGTCATCTCTCCAGGGACAGGCTGCAGTGTTTGGCTGAACAGGGGCACACCACCGTGAGGCGGAGTGAATGGTGCCTTGCTAAAGGTTAAGGGCAGCTGGATACATGCAAAGAGCCATCACACAGTCTGAGGAAGGTTAACCTTTGCTTCCGTCTATTGATTCTCCTCACCAAAGAATCCACATTGATTTGGCCTGCGGACCTTCTGGGATCAACGACTTTCACGAACGCAGAGCTTGCATCATCGACTTAAATTTTCAAGTATAATCTTTATTTTCAGATGATATGATCAGTCCAGGCCGTGATTATCACCTGCAGAAAATGTTTCTTTTGATTCCTGCTAAAGGGGTTTGTGTAGAAGGGAAGATGACGGCAGATGAGGCGATGCTGATCCTGTGGGAGTCAAGAAGTGTACACGGTGTCCTGTGTCAAATACATTACAATGTGAGCACGTCTTTAAAAGGTGTAAGGTGACCTTATTTGTACCCAAAGCATGCGCCCAGGCAATGTGGGTGGAGTGTCTCGCCTAAGGACACAACGACAGTGTACGCATGTGCCTGAGCCGGGGATCGAACCACCGACCTCTCGACCATAGGACTACCCTCCCAACCACTGCGCCACCGTCGCAGTTGGAGTTGGTGTAATATTGACAGGATGAATGGTTGCCTGACCTCTGTGTGTGTGTGTGTGTGTGTGTGTCACATATTCAGCTTCTGTTTTTATGCCACTCTTCACTTTTAAAATAACAGTGAATTTGAGATTGGTGTATTATAGTAGATGCTTTAGTTTAGGAGATTAGAAACTTCTGCAAAGGTGTTGTTAATAATTGAAATTAGAATTATGCATACTTTGAATAATTATATCTTTGCTCTTATTTTTTTAGCTTTATTGTCTATTCCAACAACAGTTGGGGAAGAATATGCAATCATTTATTGAGAAAATGTTGAACTGAAATGGTGCCACATCATGCAGCTCCGCAATATGTACATTGCATTATTTTCCAACAATGATGTGATTTTGAACTCAAGCAAATATATATTGCTTCCCCAGGCAGCCAGTCACATTGAAATATTTCTGTCATTAGAAACTTTAAACTTACAAATAGCTGTTTCTTATCATCTTTCAAAAAGCGGATGCTTTTCAGAATTGAAATTCCCCTTCATTTATAGGTTAGGTCAAGAAATCCTCCAAAGATCATAATGTAAAAAGTCAACTTTTAACCTCTGGCAGCTCGCCAATCGATATCATGTGCGTGACTAATTCATTGTGATGTGCACTTTCCAGTGATATACAAGAGATATAAACATCGTGCTGCTGGAGCAGCACGATGCATGTTTCCTTGAAAATCTTGCAAACTTCAGACATTTAGCCAACCTCTGTCAGTTTATTAGTGTAGTTTTAATTCTGAGTCGCCATTCTACATGCAAAAACAAGCAAGTAAAATGTCATTTTTAGACATCGTCCTGGTGCTATGGTATAAAAGGTAATATTCAGTCAAGAACTCTGCTTCTGTAGGTTCAAATATGTGGCCAAATATAATCTATTTCCATTGAGCTCACCCTTGGGTCACATGCTCCTCTTGGGCAGTCAAGGTTAGGACGTTATATGTCAGAGAGCCTGAATCCTCGATCTGCCCCGATAATCCAGACAGACTGTCTGCATTTCAGGAAACACTGCAACGTTTCCATCATAAACACATTACCTAATTTTTAACATCTCTAATTGCCCTGGCTGTGTTGGATGATAGCTGGAGAGGTTCTGGTACACCTTTCTGCACTGCCGATATGCCGTTGAGCAAGGCACCTGATCCCTAACTGCTCCCAGGGTGCTGCCACGTGGCCATCAATTCACCATATCTCTCCAAATTTGCATGTCTATAGGCTTTGTGTGTGTGTGTGTTTGCAGCCTACATGTGTGTAAAGAAAGAGTGATAAAAATAATTTCCCCATTGAGGCATTCATAAAGTTCTTCTTCTTATGTTTTATGGGGCATTTCATACTCTTCATGGGATATTAATTTCCCAGAGACCAGGAAGTGTCCTCCAGAAATGTTGTAACACTACATTGTGCATTCATACATATTGTGATTCTCTTAAGTCAAGCTTTATAAAACATGTTAGTGCAAGACATTAAATCGGCTGCGTCTCTCCTTCTTTAACTCAGTTGACCTAATCAAAGGCGTTTCTTTTACAATGGCTGCCCCAACAAGCTCCTTCTCATTTGTTGTCAAAAGGTAATCAGTGTCCTTTAGGGCTGTAAGCCACACGATGCCTCAGGCAAATGTTGTCATTCTGTCATTTTATAGAAGCGAGATCAATACACACCAGAGCTCAGAGGTCGCATGCAGCATGAGCCAAAGAAGGAAAACTGGTTACATTAGCTGCCTGCGAACAGAGGCTGAGTCTATTTTTATATTCTCTCTCTCATTTCAGTTGTTCCTTCTCACATGTTCATTCAGGATCTCATTCTATGGACTTGCCTCTGCTGTCAGCTGTCCTCATTAGCTGATCAGATCCTACTAATGCCACAATGGCACAGAGGCTCCTATTTCAACAAGTTCCTATCGCTGACTGATTTGTTCATCCTTTAACTTTTTTTTCATTAGCCTCTATAGCTATCAGCCTCTGGTGGTTCATCGGCCACCACCATCACCCTTTCAAAAAGTCTGAGGAGATTCTTAACTCATAAACATTGCTGATCATCTGTAAAAATGGTGTCAGAGCAGAACGTACGAGTTATAGTTCCAAGGAAGTCAACTTCACCACACAAGAGAAGCACGTTTGCATAAATATCTTTTCACTAATATTTTATATTTATGTATTTATAAACACACGTCACACATGTTTTGTATTTCACTATGTTCTTTGTAAAGATGCTAACACTACAAGGAACACACAGCAAATAAATGCTACATGTGCTGCCCGGTGACAACATTAAAAACACAAGTTTGAATCCACTCAGAGCTCCTTACAAAAGCACTGCTGAAGTATCTGACGCTTTATTATTAGATTAATGTTATTAGTTCTACTTAATGTAAAATGTTCAGAGGACATTTGAGAGTAATCTGTTATCCAATTTCACAGGCAGACTAAAAACAGCTTTTTGAATCTCTTGTGTCTAAATCTGCTCCTCCCTCGTACTCTAATCTCCTCTCCTCCAGCTGGAGCCCAGGGAATGGGGGGGACTTCCAGTGCCACTCTGAGGAGGGCTAATCTGAGCGCGTGCCGCCCAGGATCGCTTGCTCTGGTTCCAAGCCAGTGCTTCTGGCTAGTTCCCTGTCCAAATCATGAGGTCTATTCTGCTGGAGGCCCGCTTTGCTGGATGGCATGGTGACGCAGTGGTGGATGAAGGGGTCAAGAGGAGAGAAGGAGTGGAGAATGGGTGGGAGGCGGAAAAGAAATAATAGAATGGTGATGAGGAACGGCAGAACGGTGGCATCGAAGAGAATGTATTAATCTTCGGGAAAATGTAGGCGGGAGGTGAAAGGGGTTGAAACGGAGCCATTAGAAGGGAGAAGAGAAAGAGAAAACCATCACCTTCACTTCATTCAGATAATTCATTCCATTAATTGACAATTGATCATTGCAATGTAATGGCTGCTGGTGGACTGCAAAATGTGCTCTGCATGACATTTTGTGTAGTATTTAACAGTCAAGATGCTGTGATATAGACACTAAAATCTATTTGATCTTGCACGTTTAAAACAAGTACCTGACACGCGTTACATTATATGACCTCAGAGGAGAGTTGTAGCTTTCCCCCAGACGAGATGAGTGCCAGTTTGTCGAGTATTAGCTATGCTATCTTGCACCAGTGATGCAACAGTGATGTCTTCACTGCAGTGAACATGTTCCATTTCACCCATCTGACTCAGCTGTGCCAAGACTTAGGGAAGAAGAAACATAATGTTTCTTCCCTTTCTAAAGATGTTCTCTACATATAAAATATTCATTCATTCATTTTCCAACCACTTTTATCCATAACTAGGTTGTGGGTCGTGCTGAATCCTATCGTAGCCGGTCTATGGGCGAGAGGGTGGTACACCCCGGACATTGCGAGGCCACACACAGCCAGAAAGCCATTTATGCACACACTCATGGACAATGTATTGTGACCACTTCACCTAATTTTGCATCATGTTTTGGGAGGTGGGAGGAAGCCACAGAACCCAGAGAGAACCCATGCAGACACATTTGCATCAGAGATGTCGGCAGAATACTTAAACCACTGCTTCCCGTAGCACTGGTCTTTATTATTCTGACAATGACAAGTATGACAAAAATACAATTCGTCATCAGAGTGCAAAAAGGCCTTTTTCAACTGGGTGTTTAAAAAAAAAGTCAGATGCAATACGGAGAGGACATAACAACAGATTTTTATTGGTCAGCAAAGTCCTTATGTTCCACTTCATCCACCAGAAATCGGGACATTTACCAATTTTCTCCATGACCAAAACTAGGACACACTTTATGGAGATGATGAAAATCCCAGCCCACACAGAAAAGTGTTGATGGAGCTGCCACTTTCTCTGACACTCTTATCAAGCAAAGACATTCATGTCTGCTTGTTGAAAAGATGTACATTATGGGATAAATGACTTCCTTGTTAGCTGTTCAGTGTCATCAATACTGTCAATGTGATTTATGGTTTTCATAGCAGATGGTGGTGAGCATTTCAGATACTATGCTGAGCAGTTGCCTATGTGTATGCACGAGAGGGTAATTTGATTTGCCACACAGGTGGGATTTCTTTTTTTTTTTGCCAATTGCCTCCTATATACATTAATGTTCTACTGGTAGCAGTGTGCCTCAAGCAGACATGTAATTTCATTTGCATGTTTCAAGTACATCCATCCCTAAACTCTCTTAGGAACAAATGGCTGCATTGATTAAACAGCAAGGCAGAACATTCCCTTCAAAGGGGCTCTTCCCCCCTACAAGTTCCAATCCTATTTATATGCAACACCTGTATTTAGATTTACACACTGACAACTCTTGGATCCATCCTTAGCTTTTGATGTAGAAAAAAGTCATTCCAGAGGAGTTGAATTTTCTCAATATTAAATCATTTTTGTCCTATCCCAGATTCCTATCTCTTATAGAAATGTAATGAAAATCATCCGTAGCATTTTAGCTGCTCTGCCAATAGAGAGATACATTTATTTATCTGGATCAAGTCCAAATTTTAAAGGTCCAATGTTATATTCTGAATAACTATTTTATAATAGCCCACAAAATATTTGAAGTGACTTGCCTGGTTTAAAAACAAAAATAAGAAGATGCAGACAGAGAAGATATGAAGAGAAGGGCATTGAATGGAAGAGGGAGGCATCCTGCCAGATCCTAATATAAATAAAAGTGTATATAAAAAAACATTTTTCACTGCTGAAACAAAATGCAGGGCTGGACAAGAATAGGCTTCAGCTCAGAAAGGAAGAGCTAAGGGAATACCTGTTTCCCCTGCTAGAAGCCCTCTCGTTAATCATCTTAAATTCATCTTTTTACAGATGAATTCTCTGTTGCACATTTGGTCAGCCAATCATTTAAGCCTTATAAAAGCACTTCTGACAAATGACTTGTGTCAAGATTCCAAGCCAATCCTCAAGAGAGACACGGCCTGTTTTGGATCATCTCACAGTTCTGCAGAATGAAGACCTCTGAGGAGGAAGCTCATCCGAATTCATGGGTGCTTTCTTGACCTTTGATGTTATTGAGGACGATATGTAATCATCAATTTCCTTCATGCCATCGGTGACAAAATGCATGATTAGCATTGTGCCTAGTTATTTGATTTTGCTTCATCTACTTTGAAAGTGTTCAATATGTAAACCTGATTAAACATTTTCCAACTCTGATAGTTTTTCTAGATTTTAGTTTCCTTCATTTTCACACTGAAACACATTTACAAGCGTATCAGAAGGCAAATTAAAATAAGGGAATAGGGACAGCTAAAGGCTCCGTCAACATGAGATGGAAATCATTTTTGAATCAGTGCATTATAACACTTGTCTGATGCAGACAATTTTGATAGCATTGCACTCCGCTGCAAATGAAGTACTCAGACGACACTTATGCATGAATTTAAATGGAAAAATACCAAGCAAGCAGTTTCCATATGTTTTGCTTGGTTCATTGAGTCGTCTCAGTTCCTTCAGTGGCTGAAAAGTACTCAAATGACATATGTCCAGCCCATCCTGTTCATGTTCCATCACGCGTGTTGTTCTCTGAGATTTATGCAATCACTGTCTTTTCCAAAATAGTGCATTAATCCATCATGATAAACAGCCAACTGCTCTCTTCTCAAGCAATTATCTGTTCACAGCCCCGAAATGATCAAATCTGTTCATGACACGTGTTGTAAAAACTGCCTTATAATATTTAATCTGCAAAAGACGAAGTGTTGGGCAAGTATAGGATTTCTATACAACGACATTCTCACCAAACGGTATGAATGATCGGAGAAAAGGCTGCACGGTGCAGGCATTGGTTCTGTTGCACATATTCCACTTTAAATATACCGGTAATCTTAATTGATCACATTAATCCCAGTTCTCTTTGTTTATAATCCGTTAGCCTTTCTCCACTGGTTTTGTGGTGCTTCACAGTGTCTGGTAAAAGAACCAGTCAGGAAAGATTAATATCAAGCTTGGCGGATAGTTTCTAGATAAAGGTTGGATATTTTTTCCTCAATCTTTTTTTGTCTCTGCCACAGAGAGAAGGTCAACAAGGCAATGTTATTTTCTGAGAGACAGAGGATGCTGGATGAACAGCGGAGACGGTGTTTGTTGCGACAAAAGCTGAGATCAATCACTCACTGTCTCCCAACATGAATAAACAGAAGTGAGATATGCTCTTTTTTTGGGGCGTCATAACCAAAGAATACAAATGAAAGTCAGCATCACTGACAGCGACCAAGACAACACTATTGATACGATGCCACCGGGCACATCGATGGATTTAACATTTGATTAATTTGTCTGCTACTGTTGCATGTCAATGACGGTTGGATCAGCATTCAAGGATGAGGATAGCTCAGAGAATTCAACAGTTCAGCTGCTAAAAAAAGGAGTTCCAACCCAAAGATGAGAATAATTCTTTTTAGAAGCAAGAAAAGATGGGTCCTGCTTATCAAATGTGAGGATTTGCTTGATTTCTCTGTTCTCCTTCAGCTGGATTCTGGTTAAGACAGCACTTTCTTTGTGTGAGTCATTTTGGAAATTACGCCTCCACTTCAGTCCAGCGTGAAATAGGTTACAAAAGAATGTTTGAATGGGCTGCTATGAAATTGCTTACAGATTTTCATGCTCTCCAGTAAAGAAACTCTACTGACGTTTAAATATTATAATTTTTTTACTCCAGCGTGAAGTCATTTTCACAATAACCACTCTATGGTTTGAAATTTGGCACAGACACTCATTTTCCTTTATTCAATGTGTTTTCCAGCATCGAAACTAAACTCTACACACATAATTTCATGCATGGACAAATCTCTGCAACCCCACGCCTTTCTGGCCTCACCTGTTTGTGAGAATAGGCCATTAACTGAGAGCTCGTTTGAACTCTCTGTAAATGCTCAAAATTTATCATTTTGTGGACAATTGCCCAGCGGTCGGGAAACCAACAGTCTTGAATGTTTGAAAGAACTTCACCTCTTAAAGCCGTAAATCTAATTTGGAAACCTCATATGGTTCTTTTTTTCTTCTTGGAGTTCAGAAGCAAAGGAGAATTTCAGCAGGAATTATTTTGAAGAGTATGTTTGATGTTGACTTCCTTCAAATACATAATGTAATAGTCTCATGTTTCTCTCCCTTTGATCTTTGGCCTTTTTTTCATGGTTAGATTAATTCACTCTGACCCAGAGTGATGGCCTGTGGAGAGAAAAATGAAAGTAAAAAAAAAAATGAAATGATAACAATGGAAGCAATTCAAACCGTGATTTGAAAGTAATGACATTAAGTGGCAATGGCAGTAAGTAGCCATGTTTCTTTGGGGGATATCTGTCTCTTTGGCAACATTGGACTTGTCATCGTGAAAACTACTGGAGGCATTAAATGCCAGAGCGTAATTAGGAGGCTAAAGGATTTGGCTGGGGTTGGAAAAAATTGAGGAATGCTAATGTGTGTGTTACCGAGTGTGCGAACCGACACAAACAAACCGTGTTCCACAGTTTAGTTTGCATTGCACACTGTCCTTTTTCATTAAATCGCCCTTTAGTCACATTAACGCTGCCGGAACAACATTCATTTTAGTGTAAATAGATAAGGAATTATTGTCAGACAACACACAGGTGGTGAGGTGTGATGCAGAGACTTTAGATCCTTTTCATGGCTGTTTTAAGAGCGTGCAATAATTTGAAAATCATGAAAACATCTTCCATCTTCAGAGGAAAGAGGAAAATAACACTAGGATATTGCTCAATCTTGGATAAATGGATTGCTCCCGATGTAATTTTCTCAGACGCGGTGCAGGTTGCAGATTTAAGCCTCCTGTGATAAACTCTGAAACAAACGGTCTGATTTTTCACTCATTTCTATGTGGTTGCTGGTAGCTTGGTAATTGATGCTGAAAACAGATAACTATTGTAATTTTTCTAACTGATTTATTTAAAAATGGAATGCTTTCAGGTTCTTAAATGTGCAATTCGTGGCTACATATGTGAATAAATGCTTAAAGACTGCCGTTTCCAGCAATAGGCCTCCTCAGCATCCGATGGCACAAAAGAAAGAGAGGATTTTTCTGACAGTATTTTTAAGTTTAAGTCCAAGAGCAAAGCTTTGAGGAAGAAGACTAAATCTGTCTTGGGAAGCAACTTTGGTAGGATTTGCATGAATGACCCTGAAATTAAGTCAAATAAATGCACAGCAGGAGCTGCTCACGTTTGCTCCCGACGTGTAGCTTCAAATGTACAGCTGTGCTGTCGGATGCAAGTTTGCCAGATGGGCATGTTCACATTTGCTATTAAGGTAACACTGATCCCTTTTTGCCCTAGAGTATCTGCAAAACAAGAGTGAGGAATTAATTTGAATTTACACAGAACAAAAGTAAGTGTTTTATTTTAAATGTGATCTTTAAGTTTGATTTTCATTGGACCATTCTTATCCTTTTTGTAGAGGAGGATGTTAACTTTAAAAAAATAAGTTCATTTCCCTTTGAGACAAAAGAAGAACAAAAGAAGAAAGTAGCTCCCTCCCTTCCTTATTATATGGAAAAAAAAGGCTGACATGAAACGATCTGGGTAACTTTGAAGATCTCCAAAACGCTATCTCTCCGTCTACCTCCCACTGTCTCTGTTTCACACGCCCGGGGATCTGATGACCACAGAAATAATGCGGCATGACCGCATTCCCTCCACACTATAATTACAGAGACAGAGGAAAAAGAAGTTGACCTATAACTAGTCCTGATTATAACTAAAATACCAAACGCATGTCACGAGTTCCTTTATTTCACCTTGGTTAATTCTATTTTCATGCAATATGCAGTGAGTATGCTATACTTGTGTGCATGAATGCATGGCAGGTTTTCAGTGGGTGTTTGCATCAGTGCAGGACTGACAAAAAAGGATTGTAGAGGAAGAGGTGGGCTGGTTGCCTTCATGTAATTTCCTGCGAATGTTACATTTTTCTGATTGTAGCTTTAAAAGGAATTGATTCATTCGGACTGTCCGAGTGGATGTCGTCTCTTCAGTTCTTTAGGATGGATAAGCAGAGCTCAGAAATCAAAGACATGCGATAAACATCAGGAAAAAGAAATCAGCTTGCTGTTATTATCCATTATAAATACGTGCAATAAAGGCTAAAGATGAAGCTTCTGTTCCTGACGCAACCTCACCCAGATAGGAAACCCCCTCAAGCCATGCCTGCTTCAAATGAACTTGTGCAGCAGCAGGATGGAGATATGCCTCTCACTCAGATATGAAATACAAGAAATGGGGAAACTAAAAACCTCTTTAAGAGATGAGATTGAAATTTTTCCTTTTATTATTCACATCCCTAAAAGGCAAAAGAAAAAGCGGGGAAGTGTCACAAATCCTGATCAGACGTGATCAAAGTGCATTATACACCATAGCTGCAAAATGCAGCATCATTCCTTGGCACTTCTAGGTCAGAGAGAATTTTATTGTAGCTTTGTGTGAAAGAGAAAGAGACTAAGGGGAAAGAGTCAGAAAGGCCTCACGTAAAGAAATAATTGGCAAGACCTCAGCAAGTCATTAGCAACTTGCACGTAGCCTCCTCTTTCTGCAATCTTGTCCATTGGTGTATCTCATATTTATCAGAGTGCCAGTTTTTTCTTCATTATGAAAGTCTTTCAGACACCTGAGCTTCTCCTGCTTCAATTCAGCTTCTTGATTGGCATCAAATGTCCATATGGAAATGATGTCAAACCATGAGTGCACTAGCAGCCCATTTCTTACAATTTCTGTCCTCTAACTCGACTGCTCACTGCCAGGAAACGGACACAAGGACAGGCTACAACAATCAAGCCAGCAGGAGAAAAAAATAAAGAAACACAGAAGAAATGATGGAGGTTTGGCGAGGTGCTTGCTGCATAACTGAGCGACATTAGGGATAAATAAGGTGGCTCTGGAATAATGCTGCAGAGTCTGACACAAATGTAGGTAGCAGTGTCACGCCGGGACAGAAGTCTGGGATCCACGAACGGCAAAATAGTGCGGGAATCAGCTTCCTGGGTTTCTTCGTGACATTTGTGCAGATGTAACACTTTATAAGAGCTCGACAAGAGAAGAAAAGTCAGCTCCTGAGTAACGTGTGTATGGGCTGTGTGAGGAATGCTCAATTCAAAGTGCAGACAGACAGTTTAATATAGCTTCGATTCGTCACTGAGAGCCAAATGTATTGTCCCAAACAGGAGAGTTCATGTAATATGTGATGAAGCGAAAGATGGATTTTAGTTCATTTAGATTGACTCATGCTGGGTTTTGTAACTCATGGCAGGAATGTGAGCTTTTATTCATCATTGATATTTAAAAACAAATATCAAGTACTTATATGACCACTAAACAGAGCTGAAAAACAATAACAAAAACAACACCCATTGCCAGCCACAGCATTGCTATCTCCTATGGGCATGTTCTAAAGGGTGAGAATGATGAAAAGCAAAGTAACAACCGCGGGCCAGCCTCTGAACACCGCCTAGAGGCTGACAAAGTACTGCAATCTCAGCAATTCGCCCAATACAGTACAAAACACTGTGGCCTGCTGCCTCAAAGTCTGGAAGAAAGTTTCTCAATAGAATAAACTAAAAAAAACAACAACAACACTTTGAATAAAGTGGGGAAAATGAAATTGCCCCATGTTCTCAGATATTTTTGAAATTATGAACACAAACTGTAACGTTGCCATGTTTGCACATTCAAAGAAACACGAAGACATCCAACGCTGTGAAAATAACAGTTACATGTTTTGTGGTAGGTGAGATATACTTGAAACGTATATACTGTTTCTCCTCCAGCCGTGATTTGTTGCCTGTTTTTCTGTACTCTGCCAGAATTGTGATGTTTTCAGCTCTAATGAAGGCTTGGGCAGCCGCGATGACAGAGTAATTAAAGGGATTGATTACAGCAGAGGGCGAAGCATTGTGAAACACACACACACACGCACACACACACACAGAGACGTGTGGTCAGTTTTCCGCAAGATGCATCATTTCCATTCAATTTCACAGATGTTTACAATTACAATGCTAAATGTGCCAGATCAACTAGACATCTCTTATGTGATGAAAACCATGAGCTCACATCTTGTGTTTGAATAAGAGTGTCTAAAGTTGCAATTTGATGATATTACAAGGCTTCCTGTGGTCACGAAACAAGTGGTGCATTTCTTCAGGGTGTCCTTTGATGAACATATCACAGTATATGTACGGAATATTGCGACAAAACAATTCAATTTAACTAAATTTGATTTATATAGCGCCAGATCACAACAGAAAATTACCTCAAGGCACATTGCACGTTTAGCAGGAAAAGACAGAATCCAACAAGAAGACAGTCGATGTATTTATTCACTTGTCTCAAACACACATTTCTCAGAGCTGAGATAAAGGGTAATGTGATTAAAATGAAAGGCTGCAGAAAGGTTTACTAGAACAAGGGCAATTTCCTCATTAGAGACAAGTTTACAGTTTCGGTTTGTGACAAACTTACTGGACCCAAAAATGAGAAACTGGCACAGGAGAAGGTTTTTAAAGGTTTCAATGTGACTTGTAGTGATGGTTGAGAATGCTGAGGTTGAAGACTGGTCTGTGATCTGAAGCCGCACAGAATTGAGCTAGTTTTTTAATGAGCTGACCGCTTGTCTGGTCATGGGTGAGAGAGGGTTAGTCATTATCGCCGTGGTTAACGGAGTATGATGATTTGAAATAAACCTGTAATAAAACCTGTACATGATGAATTTGATAAATAATTGGATAAAAGTTGATTGCCCCGTCGGGCGGCCTACATAAGTTTAGCGATTGCCCTAAAGGAGCGTCTACATGACCCGGGCAGTCGGGCAGCCGTTAATATCGAACCTGCCTTACCATCCAAAAAGCCCAACAGATCAGTTATTTCATTACATTCACGAGTGCCACTGTCCGCACAGCCAAGACTACCAAGCCATCATTTGGAGGTGGAAAGTGACAACATATTGCATGAACCATTCATCATGTCAGAGAATAGCAAAAAAAAAAAAAAAGAACATTATCAAAGGCAAGAAGCATCATCTACGCATCAAGTTGCCTCAAATCCTGGCACAGAGAGGGCTGTCAGTTTTCTAAACGCTGGAGTATCAAAAGTGTGAGACTGCTGTGATGTTGTCACGGCTCATTTCTGTCACGACAAACACAGAGCTTAAATGTCTGAAGGGCACAAGCATGTTTCAACATTGATTCTTCTTCATCTCTTGTCAGATGTTGAAAGACACAGTTCCACTATTAACTTTATCAGTGACGGCGTGCGCCACGGATTAGTCAATTGAATCAATTGAATTCCAAGGATGGAAGTTATTTCTTGTCCTGCACTCTCCTGCTGTTCTTCTATGTTAGACAGAGCGTGGAGCTGTGCGCCGTTCCTTCAGGTGCCCTTTGATCCCGCGCTAATGAGGTCCGTTAATGAAACACTTTGATTCTACTCTTTACCCCTCATCCTTTCTGTGAACATCTATTCTTTCTTGGCTTTGTTTTTAATTAAAGCAGCATCTGGTAATTTATGAGCAGTAGAGGGGCAGAAGAAAAAAAAAAAAAAAACTGGCAGCCAAACTTGATTGTACAACAAGCTACAAGGCACAAAAGGACATTGCATATACCGGTAAATGTCTTCTTGAACATGTAGCAGACAGAGCCAGACAGTAGGAGTGGGAATCCAAAAACAGAGCTTTATTTCCAGTTACCAGGGAGTCAGTCCAGATCAGCAGACACAAGCAGGGCAAGGGCAGGCACAGAGACAGTTCTAGGGATCAAGGCAAAGGTCATACACCAGGCAGTCAGGACGATCAGGCAGACAAATCTCAAGGAGCAGGCGAGTGGACCGAATCCGGGTATCAGGCACGGTCAATACACAGGGAGGTCGATCTGTAACGCTGGAAAGTAGGGATCATCGCTAACAATCAGGCAGGGGTGTGGTGTCTGAGCCGAGTACATGAAGGGACAGGGCTGATGGGAGATGTGTTGCAGGTGTTGACAGGAGCACAGGTGACAGGGAATGAACTGATTGCAGGAGGTGGATCTGAGAAGACAGGGGATGTTAGTGCGGAAAGGACACAGGCCCACCTCGAGGTGTGACAGGATACTGTCTGAATGGCCAGAGGACGGTCTCAGAATAAACCAACGTCACATGCAATCCAGTGTCTGCTCAGCTGGAAGAAAGCCGTGAAGTAAAGTTCAGTATGGACGATGATAAGGTTGAACATGAAACACAGCTATTTCCAGCTTTCTTTTGACAGTACCCTAAATTTAAATATCATTTTTTAACAGAAATTTAAGAGTAGACTCAAGACTTTCCTTTTTTAACAAAGCTTGTAATTAATCAATACAATAATCAATATGTTGTCATAGACCAACACTGGTGGCATAACCTCCTATAACACACTGAGCGCCTCCTTTTTCATCTGGTTAGTCACGTTATAAATATGTGTCAATATTGGCTCTTGTCCCCGAAGTGTTGTACTCTTTTTTTCCCTCGGTTTGTCCCTCTTTCTGTCTCAGTCCACTTGTCCTTCTATCCGTGGCGCTGCAGAACCTGGACCTGTGGCTGTCAACTTTGATGTCCCTGTCGCTAGCATTAGCATTTATAGTTTTATATCGCACCTCTTTAGTCAGTGGTTTTGCTCGGCAGCTTATGTGTTGAAAATCACTGGATGTAGAGACATGATGTTTTTGTCTGCTCCTGTTCTCTGTTTCTATCACTCTCTCTCCTTTATTTTTGACTCTCCTCCTACCTGTCCTTGTCTGTCCTTGTCTCTCTGTCTTTCTACCGCTGTCTCTCTCTCTCAACCCAACCGGTCAAGACAGACGTTCGCCCACTATGAGTTTTAGGTTCTGTCCAAGGTTTCTGCCTGTTCAGTGGAATTCTTTTCTTTGCCTCCATCGCCAAAGTGCTTGGTTTTCCAGTTGTTTCTGCTGCTATGAAGACTCACTGTAGCCTTTGTCTCAAAGCTAGATATCATTGGAAGGAAGTTGCTCTGGTTGCTTCGTTTAAACACACATTTTTACACACATAGAGGCCTTTGAAGGCTTCAATAAAACAACCAGTCATTCACAACAAACAAGTCTTGGATTTGTAAGTGTTATAGGTTCTAGGAGTTTGTGTGCGAGCGACTCAACCTCATCAACTAGAGATTCGGTGAATTTAATGAAAATGAAGGTCTGGTGAACTTTTCAGTTTTTTCAAACGATCCTGTGATTGCATTTTATTATTTCATGCCACTTTTATGTATGACCTCCACCACCCCATCTGTACCCAGTATATGGAAATGTAATCAGCTTAATCATTTCGTAGGCCTCATCAATCTCAGCAGAGTCATCAACTGCCACCAACGCTGGATTCCATGTCGAGATTTATATTGTTGATGCTCATGGTAAACGTTCTTCAAAGATAACATTTTTGCTTAAGAGAAAAAGCAGCAAAAATAATCTGACAGTCTTAATGATCACAAATTATCGTCTCTTAATTCACTTGTCTCTCCTGATTGAAATAAAAGCTTGCAGCTGGAGCTCCCCCTCGTTATTGTCCTCGTGGATTTCTTCATCGCTCTTCTTCCTTCCCTCCTGTTTTTTTCATTTGCAATTTTAGTTACTTTCCTCTTTCCTTGTGTATTCTGTTTGATGACAGTGTCACCCAATGACACACTGAATGAATGGACCATCAAGGACTAGCACGAGTGCAGTGAGTGTTGTGTTGAATAAAGTCGACAGAATCTGTAAGAAAAGCTTGAAGACGTTTTGCTATCTCATCCAAAAGGCAACAAAGAATAAAAATAATCCATCCAACAAACTTCACAAACATGAACTTCACTCATTCAGTTAGTCAGTGGAACCTAGGAAACATCAGACGATCATTAAAGTTGTTATGGTTCATTCTCTGGGAAACATGTACGTTTTTATCGAAATAGCGGATACGTGATTTCTTTCTCAGGACGGTTGCGGTTGATAAGTAAGGGGATTGTCAGGGGTTTTGACCATTTGGACTCAATCATATAATCTGTCAAAACCAACTACTGAGCTGAGAGCTTCTAAAAGCTACCGGGAATTTCAGACTGAGAGGACGGTCAGCAGCACTATCGCTATCTCATTACAGAGTAATTTCAGTCAATGTTGTTCTCAGCAAATTGCTTAATGGAGCATCTTTTCAGAAATTGATTTTCTTTTTCTGGTTTCAATTTTGCCCAGAGCCTTCTGACATTTTGCTTGATCTTCATTGAGGTCAGCTCATTGTGGGATGTATCACACAAGTCAATGTTAACTGTGCTTCTGATTTCAACTACATTCAACCCCCCCCCCCCCCCCTCGACTGTTCATCTCAGTTATTCCCTGATCTTTCTTTCATGCTGAATTAGAAATTTGCCAACAGCGAATATTTACACGTCTTGTAAACGAACACGGATTGATGTCGAAAACGAACAGTGGAGACGTTCTGACACAGAATGAATAATATATGTGACATTTCTCAGTAAATTATTGGCAAACCATTTATCATAGTTCTGTCTGTGATGGAAACACGGATTCTGACAGCTACGCGAGCTTGGAGCCACTGGAGACTCACAAAAACAGTTGGCGTTGTTTGACAAAGTTGTCTGGCCTGCACAAACTTGGTGCCCCCCGGAACTTAATTTAGATCTCCTCTGGGAAGTTGCAGTGCAATGGCTGTAATGGAAGCAGGCTTTCTTTGTGGCTGGTGGTGGCTGGTGGAATTAGATTTTGTCTTCACTGCTCTCTGTCCAAGGTGTTTATTATTCTGAGAGAAACCCATATCTCAGACTAATACATATTTAATGCTTCTTGGGACTCCTCATCTGCGAATGCATGAGCCCATTCAATGATGTCCTTCATTCCTTCAGGTTAGATTTTATTTTTAATCCCAAACAGTTGCAATAGCTCTGGGCCCTCACCGAAACCAATTCTATCCAGTGTCCTTGGCACTGTTGTTGTAGTTTGTGTTCTACATCACTCTTTATGCTTTTCCTACCTATACACCGGATAAGTGTTTATGGTTTCAAAGGACGAAAGGTTAATGGAGGTCTATAAGCTTGGAGCGTGATATCGTAGCTAGTACAGTATACTGAGAGAAACTACAACTGACATGTGAGTAGACCACCAGCGGTAGAAGATCTATAGTGTTGACTTGAATACTCTTTATTTTGTTACCCTTTTTTAGAGATGACCTTTAATTAGTTGCACAAGCAGCTCTTAAAACCAGAAGTGTCTCCTGGGTTTCAGTATATTGCTATTGTTAGCCCCATAACTAAGAAAACTTGTTAAAGGTCCAAGTTTCAATTTTCTTTGGTCACAAAGCACAACTTTAAGAATAATACATTAAGAAACAAAGAAGTTATTGTTTGATAAAAAAAAGAAGTATTTTCTCATCCCTAATAGGCTGCTAAAAGAGATTTTACCCTTATTACACTAGCTGTGTTTTCTAACCCTTCTTGAATTGATCCATTAGTCCCTCATTTGTTCCTCTGTGTCCTGACCCTGACCTTTCCTTTTCACCTCAGCTCTTAATAACCCATCACCTCAGTTGGCTCATCCCATTTTTCTCTTCAGTTGAAGCTTTTCTCACCAGGGATGTCTGTGCAGTGAAGCTACATTGCTTGAATTCCCACAGGAAAAAGTGAACAAATATTGCAAATACACACACACACACATACACCAAGCTGCTTTCTATAAAGACCCTGCAACTTCTTTAGTCCCACATGGACTCCTTCTCTCCCAACAACAGTTGAGATAGCTGTGGGGAGTGATTTTAGGATTCAGCAGTATAAAAGGCTTGCTGCTGAATCCGAAAGCCCCTCCCCGAAGGTCACCGCTCTGAATTAATTAATGAAATACACATCTTTTACAGCAAGGCAGATTTCCCCAGAAGGTGTAGATTGGCTATTTGAAAGCAGATGGATGAATATGCGCTACAAGCCGGGACACGCACAAGAAGGTGCTTAATGCAGCACAGGTTTGTTTAGACGCCATTACTGTCAAGAGTGCAGTTCCTCCATCTTCATTACAAAGAAAATGGCTCAAATGTAGTTTTAATGCCGAGTCTTTATCAGGTTTCTCACAGGGTAACTCATCTTCCGGAGTGCACAGCAAATTTTAATACGGGCTTATGTGCTGGATCTCCGACTTGAAGATATTTAGCTGATAAAGCTTCCAGGCGTGAGTAAAGACGTGTATACGGATAGAAGAAAGGTGATTTGTGTGCTGAGACATGGCAGGAAAGATTGTGACACCATTGTCAAAAAGGACATGTTTACTCTCTGTGGAGTCTCCACATTCAGTGCGCTTATATGCATGGATTAAAGCACAAAGAGACCCCCCCCCCCCCCCCCCCCTCCCTCGAGTCTTGGCCGAGGATCGTCATTACAGAACGATCGTCATTAAAACTGCTGGGGAGCGGTCAGATACACGGGAGACCAAGATGGAGTGTCAGTGAGAAGGGAGGTTTTACTCACTTCTGCTTTTAATCTTAACTAAAGTGGCAGAAAAAGGAGCACTTAAGATGAGAGCATGCAGAGAGTAGATATTAATGTCTTTTTTTTTTTTTTGCTGGGAAAGTTTTTTGAAGTAAAATACAAGGGGGATAGATGGGGTGGTAGGTAATTAGCTCCTTATATTAGATTGCCTGGGGTGCCTGGTCTCTCAGCATTTTTCAGTTTTATTTGGTAATAAACATTAACAGTTCAACTATAGCTCAGGAGGAGTAATTTGGAATTGTGCGCCTTTTTTTGGCATGTATAAATTGCGATAATGGCATTCCAGTGCAAATTCCGCTTATTTGGTATTTCACAAAGACAAACAATGGATATTTTTGTCAGTGACTGCTCTGTTTCCATTCATGAAAGATCTTCTGTGTGTTAATTAATTGGTGCCCACAGGGATTTGACAAACGTCCGGGTCATCTGTGTCAGATGTTAAAAAAAAACCCAAGAACATCCAGAAGATGCGGCCGATATCAATCTCTCTTATTTTATTGTGACATTGTGATCATAAATTAGGGAGGGCAAAAGCCATTGAGCTAATGACAGCCTAGCAAAACAAACACATCTTCATAATCTACTGAACTAATGAATGAAGAACCAAACAAAGATCCATCTCAAACACAGGAGCGCTAATAAAGACACAGAGCCACAACTAAGATATGAGTATTGATCGGAGTAGATAGAAATTTACATCTGGCTAAAAATAATCAATTAGAGCTGATCAATGATTTCATGGTCAACACAAGTGTGACTGGTGCTCGTGAAGTATTTGCAACTATCCTGTATCATGTGTAACTGTAATTGAACAGTGTTCAAAGTAACCTGCCATTTTTATGTTTTATTGATTATTTTGATCCTTCATGTTAGAATTGGAAATTTCTTTAACCACTTGCATTACAGGTAAAAAAAATTCCATTTGATGTGTGAAAGCTTTAAAATGTGCTGTGTCCGAAATAATTAAATGTGACACAGCGGTTTCCTTTTTTTTTTTCAAGTTACCAACCATGACTTCTCTACATATCCATCCATCCATCCATGTTCTTGTCTTGTAGATGTGATGCCTTGTGGGCCACAGGTGTTGCTGGAGCCTATCCCTGCTCAGTTTCTAAATGAAGCATGTTTCATGGGGTCAACCTAGTTAGCTTAGCCTATATCATCTCCACTTGTGATTTTAAATGACACAATGAGCTCCTTCTTTGAAGTAGAAGGTGTGTGTGTGTCGACGTGTTTTGCGTGTCGGAAATGGCGAGGCAGCACAACACGCTGAAATTGTGGAACTGTTTCTTCCTGTAATCATCTAGAAATCATGAGATGGAGAAACGTGCATAAACAGTCTCACATTGTTGGAGGAACACACACGAACGCACACACACACACACACAGACACACATATATATACACAGTACAATATCCAACACTGTTAGACAGCCAATTACAGAAGCAGCCTGCGGGGGAGGAGATCAGGGAGAACAGGATAAGGTGGTGAGAAATGAAAAGTGTTGTTGCAGAAGAGAAGGCATATGAGAGTTGAGGGACCCTGATGCCCATCAGCTGCTGATGTTAAACTCAGAATCTGATCATTGCCTCTCGGCGGGCAGACAGTGAGTGCCGGCGCCCCCCCCCCCCCACTTCTCCTTCCTCCCATTTTTAATAGGCAGCATGTTCTTTCCCGACTCCATCTCCTTTCCTTGTAGTGTGTCGGCTGCTGTGCACAGCAGAAAAACGGCGCTTTGACGGACACGTTCTCCCTCTCTCTCCATAACTCACTGTTCTCCCGCTCTGCACGCCTCGCACTCATAACAACCCACATAATGTGCTCCCTTTCTTTCTCACAGCGTTCTGTGCTTGATCTGCTTTTTGTGTGTGTGTGTGTGTGTGTTTTTTTTAACCCTCTCAATGACATTTGTCTTCACGCCTCCTCAATCTCCACTTGCTGTTTGATATCCGAGGGAGAAAATAGCAAGCCAAGCTTGACCTGCCGTGCGCAGTGTTGTTCTCTGACTTTGAGAGAGAAGTGTGAGCAACGCATGTGAGCATTTATTTTGTTTGTGGACCTTTTTGCGGTGAAGTTGCTCTTTTGTTATCATGTATTTTTAGATAAACTTCCCAAACTCACGCAGACCTTTGAGGAAAGTGTGGTCAAGCACAGCAGATAAAAGGCGATTCTCTGGCTTTGCTTTAAGCATGGCTAATGCCACTTTATTGCATGGGTGAATATCTATAATTGCAAACCGGCAGTGAGTGAAAGTGTTTACGGTACACGTTTACCTCTGTTTACTTTGTTCATTTTGGTGTCAGAAATGATATGCCTCAGAGAAGGATTTCATGGCCAAAGAGGGAGTCGGGGGAGCAGAATATCTGCTAAGCCTCAACTGTTACTCAGCCCCTGCAATTTTCCCCTGAAGCATAGCTCATAGGAGCAGTCAGGAACTATTAACTGAGGTGGTGCATTGCATGTCGGATGCTGAAATATTGCACCCTGCAGGACAGTGGTAGCTCACACTGTGAAGAAGTGGGGGAAGTGAAGGAGGAATCTGCTCTGCTGCCACGACTAAATGAGTTGGCAAATTTTATACGAAAAATTACTGATCCTCGTTCATTTTTGCGACAATCTAATTAATGTTTGGAAGAGGGAGGCATCATTACAGCAATAAACGTGACAAGAGGTGAAAAGCAATGTCAACATTTTCCTCGTAACCCGCTTTGCATTACATTCCTTCCACCTTCCATATCCACATAATGAGGGCACTAACATGTTGGAAAATTAACTTTCATTTGATTTATTCGTCCTTGTTTTTACTGATTTTATTTCATTTAGATACTTATTTTCATCAGTGATTATGTAATGCCTTTTGAAATACAGACAAGGCTATCTGAGAGATGCTCTGTGGACACTGTTTTCTGTAGGAAGAGTAAGTGCATGGCATCGTAGGCACAAAGGTGGAGCTCAGTGAGGTGCTAAGTGGCGGCTTGGGAGAGACATGAGTGAACCTTGGCATTCATGTTCTCAGCTGTCAGTGGAAAAATTCCACTGGGAACTCAGGTGACATTGCAAAACGACAAGAGAGAAGAGCGGAAGAAGTGAGGGGGGGAACGTCCAGGTATCTGTTATTATTTCATTACTCGTGCAGCTTAATGATGACTTTTCATTTTATTCCATTTGATCTGATTGTCAGGATTTACTACATGCAGGGAAAAGCTATCGTCTTCTAATTTCTGTTTGTGATGCCACATGTCTCGCATTTTTCTTAGATTATTTACCTGCACATAAAAAGAAATGTACGATCGCACTCAGGAGTGCAATCATAAAATGCAAATTACAATACTAGCAAGAGAGAAGAAATAGTTTTAACAAATTGTTTTGCACATAATGAGAGGCCAGCATTAGGCTAGCTAGCCACTGAAGTGCTGGTCGATGCACAGTAGAAGGGAAAAGAGAAGCTAAAGTTATATCGCACTTTCTGGAATTTTTTGTGTGTTTTCTTGTGGTGTGTAACTTTAACTCTATGACTGTGATTTTTAATTGCTGGGTGAAAAATGACCTGGAGACAATCTGGTGTACCCTGGTGGTGTACAGCTTTCATCGTAACATGAGGCAATATAAAGCAATGTTTAACTTTTTGTATTTAGGGGGTCACTCCAGGAACAGTCATCAAATACGAAATTGAAAAATGATTATTTATGCAGATTTCTCTACTGATAAACATAGCTGGACAACACAAGCGATAAAGCACCTGCTTCCCCATTTAATTAATGTGTATGCATTTGTGATAGCTAGAACATAAAATCATAATAATGTCGTACATACCAACATTTGGTCTCTTTGCTGTGCTGATTGCTTCCACCTATATTCGGATATAGATCAAGAAATCATTACATGGCTGTTGATATAATATAAACAATTCTACCAAAAAATGTTTTAAACTTTTGTTGTGTTTTGGCCATCAATTTGAAACAATGGCACACTCAACTTGACATTCGTGTTTATAATGACGGACGTGTATTTACAGCTTTAATCTCGTTATGCTCTGTTGAGTTTATTAAGCTTCTCCAAAATCCACTCCACTGATCTCACTCTGTGGTTTTGGTGTCATGTTCGTGTTTCTTCTGGTATTTTATGCTTCCATGCCTTGCCTTCTGTGTGTTGCATTATTTTGTGTGTCTGACCTCTTTTCCTCTCGTTGTCACACCTGCTCTGTTTGTCACACCTGTTCCTCATTCCCTTCGTCTCCCTGCCTTCTTATCTCCCTCTGTCTTCAGTCCTCTGCCAGTTTGTTGAAACTTTTGGATACCTTTGCCAGTGTGGACTGTTTTCTGTGTACCAAACCCTTTTTCTGGATTAAGTTCTTCTGTTGCTCTACCGTCAGTCTGTGCCTCTGCATTTTGAATCCACACCATCCTGTTCAGGGTTCTTGACGGTTGGTTTGAAATGATCAACCTCCAAACCTCCAAATCACAAACCCAACACAGATCTTATCCCCTCCTTTTGAATCAAGACCACAGAGTTGAATGAGCAGTAAACACAATGTGTTTTCTGATTGGTTCACACGTTACATTCTAAACGACGGCTAACATCTGCCAGCACAGTCAAGTCTTCAAATGCAGAACTGCAAACATAGAGCGCAGAGACAGTGATCCAATGTGGTCATCGTGTTTTCTGCACCAAACCCTGCATATTATTGACTGGATGCTGCAACTTCACCACCTAAAAACTAGTTACACTGAAAGAGTTGAAATAATACTGCTAGAGTAACAAAAGGAAATGGGTTCTGCAGGTACCACCACACATTTCTAAATGGTTGCAAATGACACATGCCGACACCTCAGCCAAACAAAACCACATTTTATACATCATAAATAATCACACCTATAGGAACACAGTGCAGTTTTCCATCTTATCTGAGTTAAAGTATCCGTGTACAATCAGCAGTAATGGCAGGCACACTACACTGGAAGTCTTCAACCTAAGCATTGTCCATTTAGGTGAAGCACTACCATGGCTGAGTGCATTGTGTGAGATTGCCTGTGCACAATGCACCATGCATTGTGCACAGAGCTGAAACTATTGCAATTTTGACCTCATTTGGCGCTGACCTTTAACAGTGCAAGCAATGAGATAGTTGATGTGAACTGAAGTGGCTACTCCGTTGATGAGCTGGTCCATGTTTGCTAACTTTCCTTTGGTGCCGATGATGAGTTTCACATTACAGAGTGACTGATGATGTTTGATGAGGCAGATTAATGGCATTAATGCTAAAAAAGAAAAGAAAACAATAAATGTTGCTCAAAAATCACAGTGTGAGAAAACGACAGTTTGTGTGACTACAGTGAAGATGTACAAGGCAGCGGCCCGAACACATCGCTCTGTGCCATACCACGTGGTGAGCGTAAAGCAAATTTAAAAGCACAATAATAAAACACAGAAGTGCAGGTCTCATTGCAAACATGCACATACACACACACACACACATGAAAAAAATACACTGACGGAGTGAATGTTTCAACAGTTTATATGCATCTCATTTTCTCCATTTCAGCTGCAGGGGAAGAAAGTCCTGCTGCTATTGACAGGAGAGGCTCTCTATGGCTTCCTCACTTCCCTGAGTCTCCAAGTCCAGAGCTCAGTGGCAGGGAAAAGCACCACCCTTGAAATATATATGACTCAAAGAAAAAATAACTTGGGAGGAAGAGAAGAGAAGAGAGGGTGAGAGTGTAGCGCGTGTATGGATGCTACACTTTCCCTATGCGTCATTATGCCATTTTGGGATTCATCATTTTCTTCTTCTACTTGCCTTGTCACAGATGGATACATAACTTAACGTGTCACAACAGAAGCCTTTAAACGGTTTTGCACTTCCACTCTTATGGAAACACACGTGCAGGTACACCAACACACACTCATTTTTACTTTTAGTAGGGCAACCCCTTCAGGGTGACCTAAACTTACACTCAGGTAAGAATATTTCGGTTACAGATACATACAGACTAATTAGGCAAAGAACAAAAAGATCACATTCTAATGCACCTAGGGTCTCTAATCAAAGGAAATGCCTCATTTTCCTCTCATACCTATTCATGACTAAATCGACACTGATGTAGGGGAAAAAAGGCGTAAAGTACAAAGTAGACTTGTGCTCTGCCTCGGGTGATTTACCCCAGCCCTGGGGCTTAAGCCCGCTCTCTCTTTAAAAGTTTCACTAATTATTTATTTTTTATTTTTTGCTCTACAGTCATCGGTATCCCCTGATCATTTTAAAGAGGCAGGAAGATCAGAAGGAGAAATAAGAGGAGTCAAACGGGCAGAAACCACAGCTTGCGTGGGAACCGACTTCTCTTTGACAGAGAGCCATGGGCAGCGTTGGCTTGCGGGACATTTTCATCACACATTTGTCAGCTGTGGAGAACTGCGTTGTGAGTAATACCTGTGGTGAAGATCGCACATACTAGCAGGCCGGTCATTACAGCCAAGAGCAGAGAAGGGGGGGAGGGGGGCAAAGCTCTGCCAGGCAGTTGTGGCAGATAGTTATCCAATGTTTGTGATGCTTGCTGGGGGGCAGTAAAGGTGTCGAGGGATGGATAAATACAACACCTGTGTGAAATAAGTATCATGAGATCATGTAGCCACATTGAAAAGGCTGTGATACCGGCAACATTTGTTAATGACATTCACAGAATGACTCTACATTAGAGAAACATTATAACATGTGAGCAAACATGATTATATGTTTCCCACATCAGCATTGCTACATCTCTCAGACCAGGTCATCATTATTTTCAAGAGAAATACCCGTGGATTGAAAGTGATTTTTATAATAAAAAGCAATCCCATAATGAAATAAAGTGAACAAATAGCTGGACATTTAAATTTGGGTATGGCAATCAGCTTGGACTGAGAGGAGAGAAAGAAAATAGTGGAAAAAAGTGATTTATTTTTGGGGTTTTTTTTTTCTGAGTGTGGGCCATTGAAAGGAGAAATAGTGACTTCTCATTCACCAATTTAATTTTTTGATTGCCACAAATCTTTTCCTGCCTACAGCTGACAGAAGCGCATGAAAGATCTAAATTAACACGGGCAGGTCTGAGGGAATCCTGTAGTTAAAATACCTTTCTGATGGCTTGCCTGATGCTGAATTACAGTCACGAGATAGTGTTAGGGTTTGGTTTTGGTATTTTCATAATATATGTTCCTGGTATTTAATTTCATTCATTCTGATCTCTCCCTGATAACAGCAGGCGTGGCGGAGGACAGATTGGCAGAGAGGACTTGACATCTTCCCATCATTGACTGCTTTTAAACTCACCTGATAACCGGATTATTGCTTTGTCTGTTGTGCCTTCCCAGTCTCATGCCCATGGTGTGTAGCTCTGTGATGCCAGTCTGTGCTCTGCCGAACTTATGTTTGTGTTTTTGGCTGATAATTATTCTGACGATGATTTTGGGTTTTGCACTTACCGTCTTGCTCGATTGGATTCTTTGTTGGCTGCGATTAAAATTAATTTTTTTTAGATGTCCAGCCCGTTCCCCCTCAGTACTTCTGCTGAGAGTTTTGTGTTTTACTTCATTAAAGACTTTGAATGTTTCTTTGCCTCTGTCTCATTTTGGGGTCCTCTTGCCTGTCAGTTCCTTATTGAAACCTGACAGATGGTCCTAAAACTGTGCTGGTTTTCTTTATACTTGGCCTGTTTCATGGGATGTATCAAAGCTCAATCCAGTTATGTTCAACTGTTTGCGACACCTTTTATTTTCTTTACTTCAAAGGGGATCAAACATACAATCTTTTTTAAAATGGGGGTTAATTGATCTAAGTCTTCACTTGTCAATTCATCAAGGACATATATTCATGGCCAGGCATCTCAAAGAGTGCTTTGATTTGTGGGGAATCTGTGAAAGAACTGGATCGACATCAAATCTAACTGCTGTCCGGATACAAAAATAAAATCTACCCTCTTATTTAAAAGTCTTTATTCTTTGGCCATGACGATGATATAATCAAGATAATGAGTATTTTGTGAGGTGATAGCTCAGATTACAACAAGATGCCCATTTTAAACTTCACTGAAAATGATAAAAACATTTCTGATAATTTCATAGGGTGACTGTTTTCAGCTGACAAATTTCAAATCACTGACTGATACACACTGGCAACCGCGCTCGCCAAACTTTCTGTTGGCCTTTGTTGTTGAATTCCACCCGATGGCACGATAATGAATCATTGATGGGTGAACGGGATAGCTGAATCCTTTTGGGACTTGGTTTGAGGAATACCAAGAGCCTAGAAATGAATTCTGAAATGTGAAGTCAGAGAAAGGAGAAAAGGGACTTTACTCACCCAAAGTCAGGGATCAGAGGCCTACTTCAAACACGCAAGTACAACATCCACTACTCTTCCTACTGCATCATTCCCTTTTTATATCATGTTTATTCCGGCTCTGAATTCAGAGCGGGCACCATATCAGTGATCTAAACATGAAAACGTGGCTGTTCTTGATTGGTTTCAGAGGCTTTGCACTAAAGAGTGTGAAGGAAATGTGAAACAATGTGTACATTCTTTTTTTCTTTCATAGCCAAATGTGCGTGGGATGTCAGGAAACAAAAGGAGCACTGCAAAGCCAGAAAAACAGAAGGAGGCGGTTTATCTGGAGAAGAACACAAAAGTGCAATTGATAACAAACAGGTTCAATTTTTGGAAGTGTAGAAAAATGAAGATGGGAAAGCAGACGATGGGAGGTCACAGGTTTCACTTAAAAGTCAATGAGGCAGCTCACTTAAAGCAGGAATGCACGGTTTCCTATGCGGGAAGAACAGGCAGAAAATGTTTCAAAAACAGTTTGTACAGATGTCTCAGGTGTATAAATCAGCGGAAGGATTCACATATGTTCCTTTCAACTTGGAAGCAGAAAAACAACAACAAACAAAACATTTGTCTTAATTTCACGGCCATAGTTCACGTTTTGTCTCAAAACTAAATGGCACAACAATCCGTTCTTTCATTTTCCATCATCATTTTGTTTCGGGGCAACATTTTTCATCATTGATGATAAAGTTGAGGCAGATTTATGACGTCAACAAACCCGTAAAACATACTTTACAACGAGATGACAAACTCAATCAAGCCTAACCCTACACAGGGGAGAGTTCATCGCAGGCCATCCCTGTTTTTTTTGGTCTTTGAATTATTTCTTGGATTTTCCGTTTAGACTCTATTTTTTGTATTAATGGATTCTGATCAATAGGTAAGTTATATTTAAGATAATTACATACATTTATGCATTAGGTCCAATTTGTTAACTTCATCCAGATATATTTGCTTTTTTTTGTATGAAACCACTGAACATCATTCCCACGTTCTTGGTTTGTGTCTGTGCCTCTTTCTTTTTTAAATGTCATGGTCATCTGTGTAATCTTCATCTCAGTCTGACTCATATTGGTACTGCCTTTGCTGTAGAACCTGAAAGGAGTCCACATGAGGAGAGCCAGCGATTAGAGATGTGGTGACAGTCCGTATTTGGAAGGCATGGGAGGTGATTATCCACCCTCTTTGTGTGTGGGATCAGGATCAGTGAGCTGATCCTGCACTGGGAAAGGAGAGTCGACTGAGGGTAGAGGATGGGCAGCTTAGGTGAGGCGATCAAAGACAATGAGGATAAGGGAGATGGGAGTGGGGGGAAAGGGTGGATGTAGAGGTGATGGAGAAGGAAATGTGATTTTTTCTTTTTGAGCTTTGAGTTGACATTTACAATGCAATCAAGTTATTGTTTATGCTTTGCCGTGGATGATTATGTGCATATATAAATAAATATACTATGATTTTTAGCTTATAAGCCATGCCTTTTTCTTTCTTTTTTTTTGCTGAAAACTTACTTTGTTGTTGTTCCTTGTTTCACACCTCACAGTCTCTAATGATTAGACAAACTCAGAAATATCCTGCTATAACAACCCACACTATTCCTGTTCATCAAGGGAACAAGAGCAGCCAAACTAATTGCATGCGCTTCTGGATTTGTTAGGTACTCATTGTGGATGAATTGCAAGGTTTGTTTTTCTTTTTTATGGTTGTGCATGAGTGTGTTCAAGTTCATGCCTGTGTGCGTGTTATTTTTGTCTTGCTTCTAGTTTCTACTTTCCAGTGTCAGTTATCCCTACCTCTCTTTGGTACCTGCAGGAATACAGAAGCCATTAGACGCTCACTGAGTGATGAGACAAAACAGATTTCATTAAAAAGACATTTGGTGAGGACTGGGGGCCTTGAATTGATGTGAAGTGGAAGACAAGAGCGTGTGTTTGTCTTGGGGGGAGGCTGAGTGACTCATATGTCAGTGTTTTAGACTGCAAAATTGAAAAGGATTCTGCCACTCAAACAGCTGAAAGCAAGCCAAATAGAGGAAGGCCATTGTGCATGTAGGTCTGTGTGGTGGTGAGTGTGAGAATGAAGGACAGAAGTCAGTGCAGTTGTTTTTGCGAATTTGCAGAATTCCGTGGGTTTAAACTGGGACATTGCTCTTAGCATCCCTCAGTGAGCCTTCTATTAGCAAATAGCAACACAGAGAGAGCTCACTGCCTCCACAGCCAGAGCCAGAGCATGAGCTATGTGAAAGTAAAGCAAAAAATATCTAAAATAATCTAAATTGCAGCCTTGTGGCTGGCTGGTGTTAATTAATGCTGCCCACTCCATGTTTGCAGACAGAACATAAATGCGATAATTATCATGTTAATCTCTGTTTGAGCGTTGGTTTCTAATTATTTATTTAATGCGGTAAAAAGAAGGGGAAATATCACGACATAACAGCTCATCGCTGCTTGCGATTCAGCAGACGGGCGCATGGGTGAGAACTGGATCCTGTAGCTCCACTTTCTAATTGCTCCTGAGTCGACGGCAGATGGCAAGGCTTGCATTGAGGACATGTTGGCGTCATTTATGTATAGTGGGAGGGAGTGGGGATGTGTTATCTTTCTTTATTTACCTCAATGATCCAGAGACACTGCATATCAAAGAGTCCAGATAACTCTATTCTTGGAGATGTAAGTGAAATATGCCTTTAGCTGTGAAGCACCTGGAAGATAAAGGACTAGTGAAAGCGAAATTTAACAATGACACCTTTTCTTTCATTACCACATGTTGGATTTATCCCATCACGGAGGATCTTTTGAGGATGAGGGAACCTCAGGCATTGATCTTGTTAAGCTGGGAAAACCTCTTACTAGAAGCCTAGATGCAAAAAAATAAACGTGAATAATATGGTGAATTATGAGATTGAAGAAGACTCTCGCTGGAGACATCGCCATTGTATGATAAGTGTTTTATATTTCCGGATTTGTGTGGGCATGTAAACAAAACATGATTCATCCGTATATTTGAGGAGGGAAGTATATTCATCGATATTAATGTCTTCATCGAGGAATCATTTTAAGAAGGCGACAAACACCACTAGAAACAGATTGAGAAACCCACACGGTGACTGAATGTTCCTGATTTACTGATGATTGAGAAACACAGTAAGAGTGAGGAGGGTGAGGAATGCCATAGCTCGAGATTGACGAGAGAAAATAAGAACATGTGACAAACACGTTACGCAATGAGGCGATAAACGCCACACTCATGCAGCGGGCTTGAACTGAGCATAGATATGCCCCAGAGAAGGAAAGTTAGCCGGTCATGAAATGACAAAACAAATGGAGACTCACGGACTCCCCAGCTCAAACATTTAACGTAGGCGTCAAGGCTTGCAGATTGTGATGGAAATAAATACTTCATTATGCGTCTCCTGAGAGCTCTGCGCTCCCTCGTTTTTCCCATCTCACAGATAAAGTGGATGTATCTCTGCCTTCTGGATGTGAAAGGAAAACTCCGATGATGTTTGATGATCATAATCATAACGATGATGACGATGAAGCTGAATGTAATTGCTGAGAGATTGCCTTCATGAAAGTGTAACCGTCGGTCAAGGTGTGATTAGGAGGAGATTGTGATTTCAGTTTAGTGTGTTTGTTTGTTTGTTTGCAGATCTTCATGCATCCACAAGACACAGTGATAGTAACCTCGTCGCTTTGGCTTTCGCCTCCAATCTCGTGACAGACAGCTGCTATTGGCCAATGCCTGCAAGCCCATGCCCAAAAGGCTGATGCTGCGGAAAAACAATTCCCCAAGTCAGCACATTAATAAAAAATTTAACAACAAGACATCTATGCATATCTGTGTACTTCTAGTTGGTCCTGAGGGATATTCTGACCGGTAGGGATGTTGTTTCAGCACTGTGCAACAATATCTTGAGGTAATTCTCATACTTTCTGAGGAATTTTCCAGATGTTTTTGGTTGCACTTGTGGTTTTGCGCATCAGAGAACAGCCTTAGAAAAGGATGAGCCAGCATTCTTGATATTTTTGTTTGTTTGTGAAAGGCTGAAGGCTTGGCTTTCTATTTTACCAGCAAAACAAGTTGTATATGTTCATCAAGTTGCCTTTAAGTATCTAGCTCGTTCGTGATGTCATGAGGCCATGGGATGTGGTTGAAAGCACTGAAAACTGTGTTTTAGAACTGCAACAACTCAAATAAAGTTGAGCAAATACTTTTTGATGGCCCCTTTGAGAAGCGCTCACAATTTGCGATGCAATCAGTAAGGAAACACTTTTATTTCCACATGTTGTGTTCCTCGTGTCATGAATTAATGACCCACAATGATCCACACTTTCCTCGCTCAAGCACCTCATGAAAACATTTCCATCCATCCTCAAAGTTCACTCATTTTCTGTAGGCTTTTTATAATTTTTTTCTGCTCCAGTCTGATTATACCCCCAAGGAGATCTCAGCTTTTGTCTTGCTTTGTGGGGAAGCAGAACCCGGGACCCCGCGCTTTAATCCCCTTTGTGGTTTGTGTGGGCGATGGGAGAAGAGAGGGCTTGTATTTCAGCCCCTGGGGTTTCTAGCCTGGATGTAATGTAATTACTCTTTGTGAATGACCTAGGTGGTCGGCGGTTGCAACCCCAGAATCTACAGCACGATACCACTGTCCTTTCTCTTGTAACTCAGAAGGAGGGATGAAAAGATACACACTTCAGAGTAAAAAAAGATAATTGTATTATGCCGGTTAGTTAATGATTGGAGGAGGAGGATTCACAATATCTTTCTAATACAATGCAATGCATGTTATGTTTTTGACGGCATTTGTCTGTTTGCATATCTTGTAAAATATGCTTCAATTTTACTTTTTGTGGTTGGTGTATAATGATACCAAGAACAACTTAGAACATTTTGGTGATGATCCAGGTCACCATGTGGACGGTGTAAATCCAATTGCAAGGAGAACGAGCCACTTGGTGAAGGTTTTCGCTCTCCAATTGCTTCTCTAGCACTTGTTTGTCTCATCGTGCCGATCCTCTATCAAGGAATATTAGGGAAGGGTTGCAGGAGGCAGGACTTGATGCGCTTTCATATTTCTTCCACTGTCTGAAACCCCTTTTTTCTTTTACAAAAAGTAGTCTCTTTGGAAAGGATAAATGCTTTTCACCCCGGCACACTCCCTGTCCTGAATCTCACTGCCTGTATTTCACATCACACCTCAATGTGTCCAACAAACGGGACACAATTAAGTTGTAGTGAATATATCATCTAACAATGACTTTCATATTCAAAGCTTGCAACACTGAGCACTTCTTATCACCTCTGGCAGTTTAACAAGAACTTGGAAAATGGTTACAAAAAAAAAGAAATACAAATAAAGTACTAATGAGACCTTTACATTCAGCTCAAACCTTTACCCCTCAGTGATTATTTTGCTTGATGATGAGGCGCGATGAAGATAGATAAATCAGCGCTTATTTGAGTGATACTGAAGGATTTGGGAGTGACAGACAGTTTGACAGAGTGACTGCTGATGAGCCTCAAGAGACAGATTCACTCACACACAATTAAGATCAGACATGTAAAGTGTATCACCCACAGGGAGCAAACAGATTTTCTTCTCCACACTTCACAAAACCAATGTATTATTGGACCTTCCGAGTCAAAGGAATGTAATAATCCAGCACAATGACAGACATAATGAGTAAATAACCATCCAGACAACACAGTAAATTGCTGGATGAGCTTGTTATCTGAGGTTATTGAACCCATAGTAACTCTAAAATAACAGAGGACATGAGTGAAGTACTGAAATGCTCACGAACAAACACATGCACACACAAGAAGTCAAACAGTTTGCTAGGTAAGGACTTTGATTCATGTACAAGTACTCCTCTTGCTGTCAATGCTGTAATCCATTATGAAACCTTTTATTTTGAAGGATATTTGTGAGATAAATTAAGTAGCTTTGTGTTTTAAAAATGACAGTCATGCTGCTCAACCACCACAGCCATCCTCAAGCTAAAAAGGACACCTGGGGTAAGACGTTCTTAACTATTGATTAAGAAGCTCTTTGCAGAGAAAATAATTAGATATATATATATATATATATATAAACTATAGGTACTGATACTAATGCAGCCTCGTAAGTAGCACGGGTAGCAGGAGCTAGCGTAGCTCATTCATTAAGGTAAGACTTTACACTTCTGTATCTGTACTATAAAGTAGCTCAGTCTGTAGGGACTTGTCTTGGGATCCGCTGGCCAGTTCAAGTCCAACATGGACCCCAGAATGGAGTGTGAACTGTGAAGTGCCGGCCACTCCAGCATCTCTCTCCGCATTCGCATGTCTATATATATAATCTTTTCCAATAGTGTTTCTGAGTGAGTAACAATGTCCCAGAAGATATTTCTCAAGCTATGTCTTGCATGCATTGTTTTTCTGACCCGTCCTTTCCTGCACAATGAGTTTAAACTGCATGCATAAGAAGAAGAGCTCCCACGGCGATTCATGGGTCACATATTGATTGCAATGTCCGATGACGGTGTCCGGATACGGCTGATGGTGGCGAGCTTCAGGCAGTAGTAATCAGAGATGACCCCCCCCCAAGCCGCTTGCTTTACTCTGCTTTGATCAGGGGACCCAGATGGATCTCAACAGTGCTGTGGGTGTGTGTGTGTCAGTCAGTCAGTCAGCAGGGGTGATATAAGGACCAAATCACAGAATGGTACACACCAGTAGCCCAAAGGCAAGGAGTGCACTTTGATGGCGGTTGCTCACACAGGCTCACCGCTCCATCAGCTGATTGGCAGAAGGCAGATGGAAACACAGGCAACATGTTATGAGAGGAGACTGGGACATCTTTCCCCCTAACATCTCACGTCCCTCTCTGGCTCACTTAATCTTGTGTTCAACCAAAGCACAATTTCTGACTGCTCTCATTTCACACAGTATCAGACCTTTGAGGTCTTTGGCAGATGGATGCTCTGTGTCCCGCTGTGATGTTCGCATGCAGTAACATGGAGAATCGGTCAGCCCGCTGATCAGTTATCTGTTTGAGCTTTCATGTCACACATTCAGAGTTTTAATACGACAGACTAGACCATAAAATTCCCTTTGTGTGGGCTTTGAAGAGGCCGTAAGACGTCAATGGGGGGCTGAAACAGCTGTTTTTTTTCTAAACCAGGTAACAGGGGCATTCATTCTTCTGTCTTTGGTTTCACATGTTCGAGTATTTCATTCATTCATTCGCTGGGATCACAAGGGTTAGAAATAGATTATTGTATGCTTGTGACCTTTCATCTGCAGCATACAGAAGAATAATGCCAAGTATTGTCCGGGGCAGATGATAACCTTTTTCTGCCATTAAAGATGATGAAGATGACACTGAAAGCAAGATCAGGAGCAGCCGAAGATCAATCGCGGTTGAATACAAGAAGAAGCAATAATTTCAGCCCTAAGGCAGCCTGAAATTTCCCAATTTTCTCCTCAGATTTTCAAAAGCTTCCTTGTTTTTCTAGGAAAAACCTGCTCGTCTGTATGTTTTACCCTAAAGGTGTCCATCTGATCATTGGCTTCTTCAATTTGATAATATGTAGTCACAAATGAACGTCGGGTTTCTCATATATTTCTTCACGGAAACATTTTATTGTTTCTAATTAATTCCCGTTTTGAGGGGGTAAAAAGACATGCAGCAGATTTCTCCTCTGGACTGTTTCCCATTTTAACGATATTACAATGCCTTAACTAAGTATGCACTACTGGTGAAGTGCAGCTATTATGTCTACACTTAAAGTGGTGTTACTGAGTTGGACATAAAATCACAATACTATGCTGCAGTACATTGAATGAAGTTCTCCTAAGGACAATACTCAGTACCGTATCTCGCTCGCGCGCGTGTGTGTGTGTGTGTGTGTGTGCGTGCTAGAAAGACAATAAGTCACTGTTCGTGGAATAAATGAATAAACTAACCAATGAAAATGGATGCTTTAAAGTGTGGATGCCATCATCTAATCTTTTAATATTAACATTTACGAGTAGCAATAATTACTTACACTAAAATCTCTCAGAGTAAAAATCATGTCCTCAGACTTTTGATATGATAAATACTGCCGTATATTATCGAGCTAATGCCTTTGATTTTGAGACGAAGGAGCAGTTTTACTGTAAGCCTCACCCTTAAGCCGGTAACATTTAAATTATTCTGATATTATTTTGCACTCTGTCACATATTTTGTGCATATTCAAGCTTGAGTTTGCTTGAAGCAATGAACAAGACTGGTGCTGCTTTTGTTGATGATGAACTATGTTGACAAGGCTCAGGCTTAAAGCTACATTACATGTTCTATGCATCTATATATGTTTTTTTTTTGTTTATGTCAGGTACCTCATTATTCCCAGTGGTTGTCTAAACTACTGTAATCTTACCTCGGAGGAATAACTTTTGTTTAACAGCTATAGAGCCGTTAAACAAAACAAACGTTCCAGAGTTTAGTTCTAGAGGTGACGTCAACTGACGGAGGATTTGCCTGTGAAAATGACCCGCTCTATCCTCATCATTTTCCCTATGACCTTCCCCGTCCTCCACATCGCCACTTCCTTTACGCTTTTTTAACCCGCTCATAGCTTCTTCTCTATAGAGATAAATGTTTTTTCCACAAAAACAAAAACACTATAGCACTGCTCTAAGCCTTTCTTTCTCACACCATTTCACTCAGCAAAAGTGTCCCCCCGCCCTTATCTCTGCATATGTGACTGCCACATATGCAGCCACATGAACCGTGTGACCTGACACCATTTTTACCCTTATTTTTCTTCTCTTCTATTTCCCACCCAATCAAGTGTCTCTTGAGATGGAATGATAATTGGCTGGATCAGTATGCAGGTGCCGCCTCTGGGAGTTTAAGTGAGCCCCTCTGCATGCATTTGCACCTGCCAATAGCCTTTGTGCAGCAAAGTACATTTCTTCACAGCAAATTCCACGTGGAGCATTATTCATCATCGATGACTGACAGGAAAAGATTAACCCTCACCACCTTGTGTCTCTGCCTAAAATCCCTCTTAAAGGTCTTGTAGAGATTACAGACAAGCCCCCTCTTTTGTGGTAATTAGTTGTAAATGTGACACACACATTGCCAGCACTCATCCAACATCATTGCTCCAGTGAAATTGAGAATGGAGAAAAGGAGTATATTAGCTGCATGATTGAGATGGGGAAAGGTAAATGGGCCTGCGGGAAGTTGATTGATCAAGCGGATAGTTTAATATCCTCAGTGATTGTTTGAGAGTGTTTGTGTATGAGAGGAAACAGAGAGGAGATAGGTGTAAAGGCGAGACAAACTCCGTCAGCCATACCAGATATTTCCACTGTTGTAAGTTTGAAGGATATTAGAGTCATAGAGTTCCAACCAAGGAAGAGAAATGGGAGACTGGGGGCCGGGTCATCTCGGCCACATTCACAAGGGCCAAAATGGCCAAATCTGTGCGGCCATGGGGATCAGGGATTTTATTCCCTCGTTACGTTAGTTTCATCAATTGGCAATCAACAAGGGCAACAAACATAATAATATGAACAAATGGGGGTTGCTCACCAAAAATAGCAAGTAGCTCTGATTAGAGATCAATGTATGTGTGTTTTAGAGATCAATGTGTGTGTGTTTTTGTCTTTACTGTAATTGGAACATGAGTTTGCCATTGTACAGTTGTCATGACAATGATAGCAACATTAGCATGGTGGAACAAAATAAACATAAATAGTGACAGTAACGTGACAGGAGTAATGATTAAATCACAGATAAATTGAGCCTTGTTGAAAAGAAGAGGGAGTGGAGTGATTCTTATCTATATCTATAAGAAACAACAACATTTATCCTCATGGATAGAATCTGACAGAAAACACTCAAAGGTTCTACACCATCAGATGCGTTCTGGGCCCGTCTGATTGTTAGCGATCCACTCAGCTTGCAAAGGAGGATGTAACACAATTTAAAGGAAGGAACTTTCATGAATTTGTTTTAATTTATGGAATTTACTTTCAACACATCGCCAGTGGTTCAGTGACATTTCCAACAGGTGACGGGTTCAGCAGGATCTCCCCGTTAAACCTGCAGAGGCACATAAATGAAATCCTTTGCATACACTCCAATATTTCGGCACAGAATATAAAATTATATTACACTGAATTCCATGTAGATTTGTCCATATGCATCTTTTACAGATCAAGCTAGAAAAAATCGCCACTTAGAGATGGAAAGGGGTTGCTTAATTATGAGAAAACGAAACATGCAGCTGACTGACCCAAACAAAAAAGCCTTTACAAATGTCTGTAATTATATAAGCATCAGGATGAAGATACAGTGAAACCTTCCCAGGTTTGATTCAAGGCCACGGTATCTGTATTTGTTTGCAGATGGTGCGACGTATCACTAATTCATTGTCATTAGCTGGAGTTAATTGCTTGTGCAAATACCTTATTCTTTTAAATGATGTTTTTAAATAGTCAGGGAAAGAGAAACACAAATGAGATTGAGGTTACTTGAAGAGATTACTGTGTTCTTTTTTCCCACAATAGCGTTTCCAGACTGTTTAGGTAGGTAAAAACTAAGTTTACTTAACTCATTTACACGCCTGACCAAGCGGACTCGGTTCTATTCGGGGAGCTGAAAGTCGCAACATTGTTGCATTTATCTCTAGTTGCGGTTCTGCTTTCACATTGTGATTTCTGAAATCTCTCCTTCTCCCATGCTTGTTTTGGTTTGGAATGCGCGCTGTACTTCTTCTACCCAAGATGCAACGCGTACAGTGTTACTACATACATTTGGTCTGGTGAGCTTTTACACCGCGTACGAACCGAACCAGGGTTCACTTTCAAGCGAACCCATGTTTTCAGGCGGACCGAAGTTCGCTTGTTTGATCCACACCAGAGTTTGGATGAGCTTTCACAGCTGCCCAAATGAACCGGACTATCCGAGGAAATGCGGACCAACAGCTCTGGTGTGAAAGCAACTTTCAATGTACTGTACTTTGATTTACATATCACTTATCAGTTTGGAATTTTTCAGGTTGGCTTTCTCATGTCTTTTAAATATTCCAATTAACTAAATTCCATTCAAAAACTAATGCACGATGCTTTCTGCCTTGCTTGTTTTCTTCATGTCTACAGAACCTATTGATTATTGTCATCCTCACAGCAAGTACTCTCGTCGTGATTCTAAATATGCAAATTCGTAGCAACACAGACTCCTGATCATTTCAGTGAAAATGTGTTTCTGTTAAAGCTTTTCTGGATTCAAACAATGTTTGCTATGTGAGGGGACATAAACTTGTCCATCATGGTGCATGTGTGTGAGATTTAGGAGTTAAGAGAGACGGTGTGATTCCAATCCACCGTCCTGTTGTTGCTGAGCAGAGGAGACAGGTCTAAGCCTGCGGTGGTGAGGTCTAGATGGATGTCAGTCGTGTAGGTTAAAATGTGTTTCTGCCTCCTGTCCTTTTTCCTCAGCGCACTGAGCAGAGCACACAGTCCTGGCCAGGGGGCACCATTACTGCCGCTGTGTGCAAGAGAAACGTGGCAAATGTACCTGGATATGATCCACAGCGGGACTACAGAAACAAGACATGACTAACTCAACAACTTCAACTTCGTTTTGACCTCAGAGCCTGGAACATGACCCTAATACAAACACGAATCATGTAGTGTTTTAGGGCAGTTTTCCCAGCACAAGCCTGCATTAAGCAGCAATCATCACCCATGGCAGACTGTTATGCGTCCTCAATCCACATTCATAGAACTAAAAGCCCTGGAGGAACTGGATGCAGTAATTGCATATCATTGGAGGCTCTAAATTTGGTGTTTTCTTACCCCAGACTACTTTAATTCAAAATCAGTTTGTTAGAATATTTGCAGAATAGCTTGGACTCATCCTGCTGGCTTTGCCCTTTACATGTGGACTTTAAAGCCCATAGATTTTGCATCAAGTGCAAAGCCATGCAGTGGCTCATCTTTCCTTGCCTTTTCAAGGTTGCCCGTTTCATTCATTCATTTTCTTAACTGCTTAACCCAAAATCCGGGTCACAGGATCTTCTGGAGCCTATCCCAGCATGGTCTACGGGCAAGAGGCGGAATACACCGTGGGCAAGCCGCCAGTTCACCATCTTGCTGAGAGGCAACAGCTACCCACTGCACCACGTGTTACTAATACACCTTATTCAATCCTGGAATATTCAAACCAGTATTTTATGTTACCCCTGCATGAATAGGTTGGCTGTGGTAGTTATTCTGACTGTATTTGAAGAATTACTATTCATTCATCCATCCATCAAACCACTGTCTTGCAGACGAGACAACCTCAATCGGCTCGTCTACAGACTCTTATCTGCCTTGTAAGTCGCAGGTCTGCTGGAGCCTTTTCCAGCTGGCTACAACCAGGTACTCCCCGGACATGTCGCCAATGCATTACAGAGCCACACATAGACACACAACCACTCGCGTCTCCAGACAATTTCGAGTGAACAATTAATTTAATTTCCATAATTTTGGAGGTGGGAGGAAACCGGAGAACCCGGAGAAAACCCACGCAGAAATGGAGAGAACATACAAACTCTGCACAGGTAGGAATCCAACCCGGAAACTTCTTGCTGTGAGGCAACAACGCTACCCACTGCGCCACTGTGCTGCACTGCTACTATTCAATTTACTTTAAATTGGCGCATATTTATCACTTCATATCACACAGTTTTAGTATTTCTCGTAATGAGGCCATCCCTCAAATTCCTCATAAAGCACTTTGAACTGTTTGTCATCACAATGTGATTATGAAATCATTGTGTCTTAATGACAAAAGAAAAACCATCTACATATTTTACCTTAGTGCAATTTTCTTTATTCTTCATTATTATTTTGGTAGAATGTCACGCACAATGATGGGTGACAGAATTGACCCTTAATAAATCACACTGTCAATGACTGTGAAATTGAAACTGCAGAATATGAGAGAGAAAGAATAGTTCCAGAAAAATATACTGTATGGCTGGAGGAGTGGTGCTCGTCGATGCAGCTAATCATGTAAATTAAGAGGCTTGCATAGAGGAGATGAAGAACCAGCTGAGATCAAAATGCGCATCCCTAGAAGAGGGGGCCGCAGCAAGGTGCGGCGGCAGCTACTGTGACCAACTTCATCCACAGAAGAAATCATTATGTAAAAAAAATGTATGCCTACTGTTTTGTCCTTAAAAAGAAACTACAACTTAGTTTGCAACAGAAAGAAAGTGTAAATCAATGCAGATTGCATTCTGGTATTAAGGATATTATTTTTATGAACATACTGTTACATAGCTGGACATTCACAAAAATGTTCTTACTCAGGGTCGCTGCCAAATATCCAGCAGCATGTTTAAAGCATCTACTATTTCTCCACAGGAGTAAAAAACACATTCCGGAATGATAATTTAGTTAATTTGGTATTCAAATATATTTGCTAATCTAAATGAATATTCACCGTACGAGCTTGCAAAGTTACTGAGAGCTTAGACAACTTTTTCAACGAGCTCTTAATATTTCATAGGCTGATTTTGGCATGGCAACTAAAACCGTTCAGTCCATTCTTTATGCAGGTGAGTGTCAGGGAGAACACATTCAATTTGATGTACTGTATCACATAATCCTCTGACCATCTGCCACCCAAGTCATCATTTTAAGCTTGTGAGAGAAAAAAAGTCGTCTTTATTTATGTCACAGTACAGTGCTGCTCCGATGACGCCACGTTTGTTGTATAGGAAAAAGATAGGAAATAGACAGAGGCCTGTCTTTGGAAAACGCAGTAAAACGCCTTCCACCATGTGAAACATGTCATACTTCTTTTCTTAAAGACACCAGCAAAAAAACTAGAAATGATTTTACCGTTTCATGCACAGACGCACACAAACCTTCACAAAGCTGTGACTAAATGTGAATAAGACAGAGGACTTAATCGGCACTGAAGCCAGTGAGAAGCTTAAAATCGGCAAACTGAGGTGTCGCCATAGTTTGTCTGACTCACATATTACTCATCCACCAGAATAAGAACAACAAGCCTACTTAAAGTTCTTATAATCAGATGATGATATAACCATGATGCTCCAGAAACTGAACATGATAACTGCAAAGTGTTTCACATAGGCTGCAAAGGTAGCTTTTAACCTCCAGGACTGTCCGATCTGTTCATGAAACAGCAGCTTTCCTCTGCAGCAAGGGGTCTGCAAGAAAGATTAATAACCTGCTGAAAAAAAGAACAAGCATGTATGTCACGGCCGGACACCCCAGAGGCAGCAAAAGATCGGGAGGATCAGGTCGAAAAGCAAAGTCCATTTTGGACAAAACCTTCCCGACTGCGTGCCCTGAGAGCAGCCGGGAAGCAGAAGACACCCCAGAGGTGTTACATTTGAGTGCTTCTTTTTGTCACAGCCTTTTCACTGCTTGATGCTTCATGTTCAGATGACCCAGGTTTTAGCCTACTGGGAGGGGATTGACAAGAACACTGGACTGCACTGTTACATTCCTCATCTCTTCCAACGCTTTCTGCGAGGCGATCCATTTGATTTGGTACAAATGACACCAAAAAGCAGGAGAAAGATTTTAATGGATTAATTGTTTCCCAGTGGATAATTAATTACATTGTTCAATATGTGATACATTCTAATACGTAACGTACATTTGCATGCAGCCTGTGTCATACTCTTATTTTTTTTATTTGATCTTTATTTATATTGCATCCTCTATGGTCTATACTGTTTAACACAGCATAGTAAATATAGATGCAAGCAAAGAATCATTTGTCATATTTGTGAAGTTGCCATTTACTGGATTTTTGTATAATTTTTACAGACCTTATTCTTTTGAATATATAAGATTAAATATTACTCTTCCCAGCAGAATGCATTTGTATTTGCCACCTCTGAGAGATGAATGTTTAGAAATGTGGTTATTTGTCTTTCTAGTTTTGGCCCTGTGGTGAACTGGCAAAGGTGTCCCACCACCTCCCACCCAAAGTCCTTCCTAAAATGACCTTTCTGAATAAATGATGAAATACTTGAAGAAAACATATTCCATCTTCAATTTCAGAAAATCAAGAGTTACTCTCCTGCAACAGTCAGAAGTGAGGGGAAACTCTTGAAGGCCAGCTGCCTTTTATTTATGCTCATTTAAATAATACCAATTTGAAGGAAAGCCCATCTTTAATAAATGCAGCACGCTGACCAAGTTTTTCTGGAAATGATGGCTCACTTCACCTCAAAGCGGATATCTACAGTCGACCGGTTTAATCTCACTTTTCCACTTATTCCCCCTGCAGTCATAAACTGCGGATGTGAGGTCTGATTAGAAAATTAGACCCACTTGAACGCAGCTAAAAACTGCATTTAACGAGATGCAGCATTTAAAACTTCCAGAAATATTTTAATCATAGTTGGAATTACTTTTTTCTCTCAGTTTGACTTTTAAAATGTCATACCTAAAACAAGGGTCAGCCATTTCATTGGGTGTAAATCTTTTCCTCCTCTTTGGTCCGCTGCAGCTTTAAGTAGGTCTCTGTCACTAATCACCATAAATGCAAATATAAGTACTTGAACACACAGAGACTTGTATTATAATGACTTTCAAACTCTGAAGAGGGAGCTCTAATTTTATTAAATAGTTTTTCCGGGGTGGTAATGATGCAATGTTTTTAATACGAGCAACATTGAGTTAGAAGTGGCCTCAAGGGACATTTTATTGTAGATGTGCATTTTTTACATCTCATTTTTGTGCTGCATTTCTATAGGGACATAATGCATAAGTCTGATGACAATAAGAGTTGTCTCCGTCATAATGACTACTCCTCTTGGCAGCTAAAATAAGTATTGATCATTTTTCTCAGTAAATATAACGGTGCCACTGATATGAAATTTTCACCCGATGTCATTGGGGTTGATCGTGTAGCAAATAAGTGCACAGCAGTAACTTTGTGGGCACGATCCATGACAGATCCATCTATATTTATAGCTTTGGACTTTTGTACTGGTCAAAAGAGCTCAGCAGTTTAGAAATGTCAATGCAGGATGACACAAATCCTTACAAAGTCGACAACGCAAGCAATATCATAAATACCATGGGGGGGGGGTCAGGATGTGTGTGCAACGACAGTCGATCAAAGCTGTACAAGGTGGAAATAATTTTACAGCTCACTATTTCTGCCTCCTAAATATGCTTTGCTAATGTTGGGTTTAGGCTAAAATTATTTCAAACTATTGTCTGCCAGCTCACGTGTCTCATCCCACCTGATTTATTTTCAGGAATGTTTTGGCATTTAAGAGACAACTTAAGTTAAGTGTTTCACAAAACTCAAGGTGCAAGCGATATACTGGGCTCAGAATCTCCCGTCCTTCCAACAACCACGTAATCGCATTTATGACAAATGCAAAGAATTGTCATTTGAGTACACATGTTTCGAAGTGTACACTGTTGTAGAGATGTACAAATTGCGTACAAATACCCGTGTCATCTCCAAAAAGTACAATTTTACCCCTCAGAGCAGTGATGTATGCGTTGTGTACAGTGTCTGTGTGTGTTTCTGTGTTTGTTTGTGCATGAGTGAGTCGTGGTGACGGGGGGTTGCTTGTGAGGCTGTTGCTCTGGCACAGTGACAGAATGAGGTCGCCCTGCTGCAGAATGACACGCTCAGCGCATCAGCCACTCTTCTGTGCACATACACTTCACCCTGTCCCCGAATAAGTCCGCTTGGAAAATGGTGTCGCCTTTGGCGTTGGTACACTGCCCCACTCTGAAACACACATAGACACATAATTGAGATTGTGTATAGGTACACAAACGAGGACATGGCTATGCATGTGTTACTGGGACTAGACCTGGGGGGAATCTGGAGCGGCAATAAGATTTGCACAGGCTCGGACAGCATTGTCTACCAAAGAAATAAATCGCCCACAGATTGACAGAGAAAGCACCGAGGTGGTTCGAGGCAGTGCATCTGCAGTGAAAGTTACATTTAAGAACAAAACTTTTCATGAATGGAATAGCAATTGGTGTGCAGAACATAAAGATGAAAAAACATTCCGTTGGGGAAAACATCAGTTTAAATGACGCCAGATAAACGTACAACATTTCTAAGAGAAAAGAGTCAACCAAAAATTTCATAATTCAAAATGCACACACTGTAATACACACTGTTTGTTGGAATAAAGCTATAAGAGGAATCATGATTCTTGAGAACAGAAACAAGTGAGCAAAGCAGCATTGTGCAGGAACAAGATAGGCTGCCAGGCTTTTATTGAGCTAATTAGCCACATTGTTTGCTACTATGAGGCCTAAAATACCAATACATTTTTAAGACCCCTTTTTTTGCAATATTTTTGTTATCAGATTCTGCCGAATTAAAGTCAGCCGAAGACTGACCGTGTGTCACTTCAGGGGCTGCATCCCTTGAAATCGGTATTTGAAGAGAACTCAAGAGCCACAGTGAGGCACAAACGTGACCCTCTTTTGCAGGGATCCAACAAGTGTCCTGGGACAGGCTTACCCGATCCCCAGATCCATTGTCATTGTTGCTAGGCAGCCAACAAGATTCCTTGTGACTTGAGAGTGAGGACAGCTAGTCCATCAAATTCGAGCTGTTGGAGTATGTGATTAACTTTTTTCGCAGGGCATTATTTCAAACAAAACCGTATTGTTTCACAATAAAGCATCTCAATTGCCTTCACTGACTTTATAAAACGTGGATGGAGCTTCATGTTCTGTGAGGCTACTTACACTGCATTCTCTCTGTTTCTCGTTGTCTTCAGCACAACATGACATGCTGACATTTAGACTAGAATAGACAGCAAATATAAAGGTATGCCTTGAAGCACAGCCACCTTGTGAGGTGATATCTTTCTCAAGCGTGGGGCCTCTACAGAAGTCTTTGGCGTTCGAGAGTTCTGCATCATAGTGTAGTTGATCTTATGACTGTACAATTTGAGATCTAGTTATTTTATTTAATGTATTTATTTTTTTTATCTCTGGGCTAAAAGAAATACCAGGAGTGTATGAACAATTAGCTTCTGATTCCTTATATGTCTCCTATATAGTGTCTATTTGTGCCACGCTTCAGTTTATAAATAAAACATTTTTCCTCTGATTTCTGACCTGCTGCCCTGATCCGGACCTCGGCTGGCTCCAGCTCAGTTCTCTGTTGCTCGCTCTTCCCTATTCTTTCTCTCACACTGGCTATGAGTATTTTTCCACTCACTGGCAGGCTGGACATCTTTTTGGCAAAAGAAATCACTGAATATCCACCTCTCCTTTTATTATTACACTTTGCATGCCTGCTAAACATTACAGCTAACACTATAACATAAAATTACTTTACTCTTGAGATGTGAGTCATATCTCATATCTCACAAAAATAGTCTTTCAGAAATAGGCTGCAGCGTGAAAGTAACACAAAGGTAAGTATCTTAGTAAGGTGCATCTGTCCTTAGTGGTCAATGTTAAATTGTAAGCTGTCTCTTTATAATATAAAATTAAAAAAATCTAAGCATACATTCCTCAGATAAAACAAAGTGCATTTAAAATACAACACCTTTACTCATGGTACATGTCGGGTTCTCAGCCAGCATTCATTTAGAATACCAGTAGATTTAATTGCACTGGGTTGATGTTACTGTGAATTCATAAACCCATCTGGGACAAACTTGTTTCTGGATGCTCTTCAAATGCATGTGACCTGAGGGTGCGCTCTAATTGCTTGATTAACATTTTCCATTTTCATGGGACAGAACTCTTTGCGACCCTCCCATTTTGTTGCCAGTGAACTGGTATTGCTTTCATTATTTTATGCAATGTGATTTAGGAATTGTCTGTGCCGTATTTCTTATTAACACCCACCATTAATACGTCTTTGGATATGCCTTTCCTACTTAGTTGGCTGTCCAGAATGCTTTGAAGATGACAACCGGAAGTGGAACAGCTCAAATAAACTAAATTCTGGTTATTTCCTTGCAATAATGCACACAACGCCTTCAGGGTTGGGATACCTATTGACACTTATGCCCGTCAACCTGGTAAGATGCTTGGCCTTATTGATCTATCTGCATATTAACAAATCACAGACATCTTCTAATATTAAGCCTCATTTCTCCCTCTGTATGCACAGCTGGATGAATAAAGCCTGACTCCACTCTTTTCAGTCTTCTATCTTTGCTATTGGAACATTAATATCACTACTTGGGCAATATTTCAGTGTACTCTTTTTGCCCAAATGGTTTAATCACATGCTGACAAGCTATTGACTGCTGACAAACAGCTGGAACATAACGCAATAACTGTGATTTGATGCTCTTAAAATTCTTGTTTTACAAAAACAACAGTGCTGGAAGGTTACTTCTGGTTTCAAACAGTGTGACTCAAACTTTCCTGCCCTCATCGGATTTTTCTTTTTTTGCTTTGTGCACTGGACTCCTCTCTTGGCCTATTATCTAAGGGCCCCTGAGAATGAGTCAAGTTGTAAAGAATAAAACATTAGGCGGCTGATCTTCAGCAAATAATAATGCAGGAACTGGAAAGGAGAACTCCTCTCTTGTGCTTTTTTATATTTTTATTTCAATTTGTGTTTACATGTGTGTTTGCGGGTGTGTATAAGTGTGTGATTGTGCTAGCAAAGCTTCAAGTTTGCTATGTATCTGGCCAATTTGCCCTGAAGCTCTGCAGAACAGGGTTATATCTTCATTACTTTTTTACTTGTAATACAGTGAACGCTGTCTTTGCATAGGCTTTATCTTTGACAGATGTCTCTCTGTATATGAACATTGATTTGGGCAGATTACCAAAGGATATTGCTGCATATTCTTTTTGGTGGGGGGAGAGATGGATGCTTCCTGGAGGAGGGAAGAAAGAGAAAGGGATCAGGGCACCACAGCAGATGACGGGGCCAAAACACGTCTCAAGACATTCCATTATAATTTAATAGGATCGTTCTGTTCCCTGGCCTCTGAGGTTTTGCATTTCTTTTACAGATACAATAAAGTATTGAATAGTAATATATTGAACAGTAATGGGATGGATTCCAATGGAATTACTGAGGATAGTTGACATGACAGTGTGAAGTCAGGGGCGGGGCTTGCGGATAAGCAAGCCAGACAGTTGCTTGGATATCCATCATTAAAGTGATGCATAATGATGGATATGTGACGTGTGTACTCCGAGGATAATATTTAAACTTAAAACATGTTGAATTATGATGTGAAATCATTTTGAACTGACTTCATAAATGTTATAAAACATTTATTTCTTATCTCTCCTCAGGATCATTACTAACATTTTTAAAACCAACAAAATCCAATGTTATTCCACGGCCATTCCACTGTGAATTTTGCACGAGCCAAGCCTAATTTCGTGCTATTTATTTCATTTGACTTTATTTATTTACAGTATTTAATTGTTTTATATATATTGTGCCAACTTAATTTTTCTTTTGATGTGGCCTTATACATTGTTTACTTATTTATTGTGCATTTATGTGTGCAACAAATAAATATTTGCTGTGTGCACGGGTGGGGTGGGGGCCTCAGGGATTTCTTGCTTGGAGCCCCAAGAGATCCTTGCAACGCCACTGTGTGAAGTAGATATTATTGTCATTTTTGCATTTCATCACATCTTCGGTGTTCAGCTATACTCGTTTCGTGATGGTAATTTTGTTTAGTGTGGATAAATGAAGCGCAGTGGTAAATTAGCAGGTGTTTAGGCCTTAATTTCTGACAACAAATATACTGCAGTTTCATTTTCAGTCATCCGTCTCATTTGCGCAGAGAACACATTCACTTAATATCAATAAAGGTGCTGTGTAACAGCTCTGCGGGCTGTCACATCTTCCTACATACAAGTGTTGTCAAGCTGCTATTGTGTAGTCATTGTTCATTGACGTGTAAGAGCGAAGATAATGTGATACCTACGCAGCAGGATGCACAGAAAAGATGCGCTGTGCGAATGTCAATTTGCAGCCAGTGTATTGTTCAAAAAACTGAAGGAAGACTTTTCGTTTATCACCCGTATAAATCTGGGATGGACACAAGCAGTTGACGGCTTTACCATATTTTCTGTACCCATTTATCTGAAGGTAAATGTGAAAGCACATCGGAAACATCTGTAAAAACTCTCGCTCTACTCAATGATGGCAAATGCTGTGGGAGGTTGAACAAGGAGGTCGGTCTGTGAACTACAACAGATGTTAACAACAGACTGCTCGGCTTTTAGTTTTACCATTAGTTGTTTTGTTTAAAGCCTTTCTGATCATCTGGCAGCTCTTAATGAGACGCTAGATTCGTGCAAAGCTAGTCGTATTTCCCCACGTAGGTAATTGTGGACTATTTTTATGGGTGTTGAAAAACAATACAATTTAATTTCAGTAGCCTAAAAAGTAATAATGGTCAATAATAATTATCATTGTTAATATGTCAATCCTGAAAGAAGCAACCTATTTTATTTATATTACCAATTTTTTTTTACACTGATTTAATTTCCATGTTAACTTTTCAATATTTGTTCTCCACCATGGCCAGTGCTCTCTCTCTCGCTCTCTCTGGTCAGTCTTTCTTAACATCATCATAACGCTGGTTTTCAATAGATGGTCTCACCTCTGGTCCCAATGTTTGGTCCAGATTATCTGGTGTGAGGTGTTTACAGAACCAGTGTTATGCTGGATTCAGACTACATTCTACTTCTTTCTTCAAAATAACATTTCAAGATTCCACATCTCTTTACAAATGGGGGAGAAAAGTGGTCTGGAACATTAACATGTTGCAATGTTTGATCAAGTTTACCTGGAAATGTAACCCCCCCCCCCCCCCCCCCACACACACAGACACAGACACGACACACACACACACTTATTAATAAACATCTTCAGTGTTCAGCATCCTCTATGTGGCACATTTACTTACGGTACACATCCAACGCATCCTCTCTCTCTGTGACACACACACTCCTCCTACTGCCAGACCTGATCACACTCCTGTGTGTGTGGTGTCTTGGAATATGTCCGCCACACTCCTCGCGTATTTTCAGGTAATTTAACAAATTATGACAACCTTGTCTTGTTCTGTGTAGGCTCTCAGCATTCAGAACCCGAACTTATGCATATCGTTAATTTAAAAAAATCGTATTAAAAATAGAGTACTTTCCAGGACTTGTACTTGACTTTTCTCTTCTTTGCAGGGACTACGTATTAATCACCAGCCAGACTTGCCTTAGGCTACCCTGATTACCAGTCAGCTAACCAACCAAAGCTAAAATAATGCTCGGAATAAGACTGAATGGTCAAGTGTATTAGTATAAGTTTGTTTTAAGCATAAAACCGTAGCAAAATCCCGGGTCATTGCCACATGTAATTTTGTTTTTTTTCTCATTCCAATGACCTTTTGTACTGGTATGACCGTTATAATGACATCATGTTCTGTCTCCGGAATTTGGTCCATCATGACTTCATTGTGAAACAGATATTAAAAGTAATAATCACAAATCCATGTAATGTCCACAAAGACACAGGGTTGTGATGCAGAACAGAGCAGGCATTAATGGAAACAGGAATGACATAAATTTAGTGAGACGCCCTCAAACAGATGGGGGAGTGTTTTGGCGGGTTGTGAAATAATTTTTCTTTTTATCCTCTGCCAAATGAATAAAAAACATTCCATAAAAGCCCAAATAAAGAAAACATCTCATTTTCACAATGGCATAATTAGACTTCAAGCACATCACTCTGAAGCAAAGCAAATTGTCTCAAACACATAAACAGACATAAAATTAGAGACTCATGATGGCAATGCAACAGGATGCCGTTTATTGTAAATTGAATCTTGATATACATCCTGAAGCACAGTGCCGACAAGTTGAGCATTCTTAAACTTTACTACCCCGAAAACATTTAAATGCACTTATTTGGATTTTCTCTGCCTGTAGATGTTTTCCACTTTAATTGAAGTTGGTAAAAAATACTTCAAATGAAAATGAGAAACAAAATAATTGACACGTTGAGCAGCTTCTACATTACTTTTGTAATATAGGTAATTTCACTTTAATTAATTATGTGAAGAGGAGGAAACACATTTCGTGTAATGTATTTCTGAGTCACCGCTGAAGCGTTTATAGTTTTGCCCCAGTACACATTTTTTCTCTGCTCCTACCCCCCCTAACTTATTTCTGTAATTCCTAAAGTCGCATAGCTTCCTATTAGTGCACATGTGCAGGAATTTCCCTTTGGGGTTAATAAAGCATTCTTAATTCTGTCAATTTATTGCTCTGTAGTTAGTATAGCTAAGTCACATCTGTGTCATTAAATGTAAATTTATCACAGCTTCCAGTAACATCTGAATGAATCTTGAAGGATCTTCGGTGTGGATTTAAATACAACGAATAATTTGATTGAATCACCATCACCAGCACAGCTTTCACACTTCTCTACATTTCTAATTTGATATGTGATTATTTCTGCAGTTATGTAATAAACAATGTGCTTGATCCATAGAGTGACTAAAACAAATAGTACGTCAGCAAGTGTACAGTTAGCTGAACAATCATTACCGGTAATCATAATCATCAGAAATGCGTCTAGATTATTAATCTTTGAATAATTTTTGAGCCTTTGTAATGGGAGATGGAAATGGTCAAACATGTTGTAATGCGCCCAAACTAAGTTAGAATCTTCAAAGATATACTGCGCATGAATGAATAATACATTAATAAATTCAATTTATTTTATTGACTCAAAATAAGTCAATGGAGTCAAAAGAATGTAGTGTGATGCAATGCAGTATATGAAGCAGGGATAATGTGTTTTTATCTTAAAATGACAGAGCAAAATTGGAATTTTCTCATAAAACCACCAGGTCATTGTGACAAATTAAGTGGTCCCCCAGTATGTTGTGTGAATCCCTGACTCCCTTAGCCATTGCTCTTTGTTTTGGATGTTAACATGAAATTTACAACAGAAAAATCAGACCTGAATTATGCTATAAATCCAAGGCTGCATAAAGTCTGAAGGTTCTTGCCAGGACTCATAAAGGTATATCAAAGTGGTTGTTTTCATCAGCTATCACAGACAAACAATGGCTCTTTTCAATTCTCTGAAAAGCAAGGTTTCTTAAAAGTTTCTAAGTATCCCTTAAAACAAAAACATACAAATACACATTTTTTCAATTTTCTTGTTCAATACTTTATCAGTTACAATCATCACAACAAAGGCAAAAAGAGAAGCTATCAAACTGGCTTCTCCCTGGAGCGGGGTGTTAAAATGCTGCAAATCTTATAACCCTAAAAGGGTTCATGCAAAAATCCCATTGGGCATTGAGCCAAAGCTTCCAGTCATCACTTAAGACCCATTCTGTGAATGCTTTTAGATGATGGATTACAGTTTTCCATTTCAAACCTTGCTGTTTTGATGGCTTGCATCCAAAGAAAAGTGTTTTGCATGCAAACTGCAGCTGCTTCCTTTGGTCATCAGAGGAAATAGAAGATTTTATTAGATTCCTATTAGTTTGAATTCAATGAGATATCATTTTTTTCTGAGCATGCTCACTAGATATAAATCTCTCTCTCCTCATATTTTCTATTTTTTCAAGACAGAGCAACTGATCCCCCAAGGAAAATCACATGGCCAGAGGGGCTGATTGTGCTATTCAATGGATGCCTTATTACAATCAGTCCGTGGCTGGCAATGCAGACAAATTACTGATAAGGGAGTCTTAAAGAAAAAGAAGGAACCAAAGAAAAGAAACCCAAGGAGATGCTGTCAAAGCCTGTAACACATTCTGCCTTCGCCATTTAGAACTTTTGATTTGTCCACACTGTCGCGGCTGACTGCGTCTCTTTGTTTGTCATCAGAAAAAGTTAAATGCATTTGGACTCCTCATGGATACCCAATAGGTAGATGTGGGAACGTTTTTTTTCCCTCTCTCTCCCACTCTGTTATTGAGTCAATGGTGTATGATAGCAGTTAGTTTAGGTTATGTATACAGAGCTCTGTGTGAATAGCATGGGGGCGAAATGAAGGGAGAAATTGGACTGTCTGGCAGTACTACAGCAACTATCAAACCCCGCTGTTGCAGTAGTTCTCATAATCAGAGCCCGGGAGGCAAATTTACTGCTGAATAGATTTTGAGTTTTACCTCGAGCCGAGATGCCCTGTCAAAATATAGAAAATAATCCCAGCTCAAGGCATGTAACGTTTTTTTATTGTATTTTTTTTATTTTTCTAATGTTATTTTGCATAAATTGAGTAATTTAATATTGGTTTTATTTTTATTTGTATTGCAAAAATTGTACTGTTAAATGTCGATGATTTATGTACTAAGGACTTTCAATGGAAACAAGACCGCAAGGGCTTTTTTGAAATGCTCCTCTTAGACAGGATGTTTGACTTTATTTGTACTGTAATACATTCTACTGTGTGACTGTACTTGTACGCTAACATTCTATCTAATAAATATATTCATCATCATCATCATCAACTTTAACCATTTTAAGTGGATATTTCTTTAATTCAAATGTGTTTGAGAGCTCGAGACAGGTTTCCGTGATAAGAGGGAGAATGAGACGCAAGCATGCCTGACACCAGGATATTACAGTGGTACCAGTAGGGCTCCTCGTTTAATTAAATATCTCACCTTCTTGCCTAGGAAGGAAGCCTCATATGTTTATGTTAATATGCCTAACTTATAGCAAAAGGAGGACCCATTTTATTAATCAATCCTGACACCAGCTTGAACGGACTAGATGAGTTCATTCGTTGGAACATCGATTCCTATGTTGGGTTGAATAAATCAAAAGAAAAGTGTGCATCACCTGTGACTTCAACCAAATTGTATCAGAGTTTATTCATCTCAACATGTAAAGAAGGTGGATCCTGTATACTCCAACCGGGATTACTCGTCCTCAAGGATCTCTCCAAGTCAGTGAAACGACTAGTATTTGGATATTGAGTCAGACAGGATTCAAAAATTATCTCAAAATTAAAATGCAGCCCTAATTTCCCTGGATCGTAGTGATGGCTTTCTACCTCGGTGGGCAGCACTGTTTAGACAAGGCAGACTACCTGCCACAGGACATTGTCAGTAATAATACATTGGCACCACACCAACTCACAGTAGATCTGACAGCAAGGGCACAGAGAGCCATTACTGCTTGTCTGGAGGATTTATGGCATATTTAGGTAAATGTGATGGGTGCTTATCCCTGCAAATTTATGGCCCAAACAAGGAAAAAGATGTTGCATACTGATGAAAATAGAATATGCAAAATGAAAAAATTATCCCATTGACATTAAAGTCAACACCTATAAGATTGACTTTATTCTTTTCACGTCTCCAGGCATCTTCTGCTACGTTAAGGTCAGAAGTGCATTAGTGTCAATAGTTGTGAATATTAGCTACGACAGCAAAAACATTCTTGGATAATATTCATCAAGAAAACAGTTTTCAGACTAGTTCTATATTGGTCAGTGCTACCATTAGAGAAGCTGCTGTGGAAGAATTACACAAGACTAATATCAGACCACAGAAACATCAAAACTTACTATCTGAGCTGAAGGCAGCTCAAGGAATGGTGTAGAGTAGATGGAAGGGACAGATGTACAGGAACATCAATACTAAATGTGGAATAGAAGCTCCATTGGCACCATCAAAATATGTGATAATCCCTGTTGACAGTAAAACCAGGAATAAGGAGCATAAGAAGATCAAGAAGCGCCTTGTTCTGAAAGTGGGAGGTGAAAGTCAAAGTGCCCCCATTGGTGACAGGAGCAATAGTGACTAAGTGGAAGCTGATTTCAGCATCTAAGGTCTCTGTCCAGAAGAGTCTTGACTTAGGCTCAAGTTCTATTGTGGCCTATCTTTTTTCTGAGAAAGGAACACACTTCTTCTATGTAGGGGTGAGATTATGCATAAATACGGCAAATAAACGCAAAGACCTTGAAGATGGCTGGAAATCATTTGTAAGGTTGAAAGCAAACAGATTTAAAAGGAGAGGTCATACTGAATTGTGGAAAAGGATTTATATGTGATGAAAAGAACAAGAAAGCAAACACTGTTGAGAGTCCTATGAGAAAGACACTGATAAGAAGCTTATATTGATATACCGTTAAGTTGGTATAAGTAGAGGGGTGCTCGGCATACAAAGCAAACATTGCTTAACCTTGTCGGTGCCCAAACCAAGACGATACGGAGGGTAAAAATGGCTTTGATTTGAAGAAAGAGAAAAAAAGCATGCGCAAGGTTAAGTTTTGTCATTGCACTTGTGAGCAGAGTGTGTTCACTTAAAGTAGTTTCGCTGTGGTATAATATGCATTTAGTGTGACAGTGTGCTTAAATCATAGTCTTAAAAGAGCAAATCACTTTATGAAAGCAAAGGCCTTCATTAGTGTGCTTGCTCATGAGTTAACCGACTCTTGTGTAGTCCCTGTGGTCTCATAAACTGAGTGACCAGGTGTGGTTTTTAAACATTCCTGGAGAAAAAAAAAATGTAATCAGTGAGCTAATCAGACCTATTTAAAAGGAATAATGGCCTAATTAATCTTGAGTGGTCCTGATCTAAATGTAATGTGGGTGGGCTCGGCATGTTGAAGGGCATTTTGTCAAAGAACGTGATCATGTTGCAAAATAGTGACACGCGCTGATTATAATGTTTGAGAGGTCGATGGCTTTGAAATGAAGTGCGGAAGAGGACATGTGATCAATCATCAAACAGATTTCTTCCGTGCACTCTCTGCAGTCCGTTGAGATTACATTTATTTGCTGTATTGACTAGCAGTAATGCTGACAGCATCATCGTGTAGCAGCTCGCCTCTCGGCCGGGTGTTTTGGAGACTTTGAGTGCTTGTGTGATATTCTGTTGGTTCTGATGGTTCCTCCCTCTTGATCGGTTTGTTTTAGTAATATATCCCTGTTAGCCTTTTTCCTGAAATCCTGCATGCTTATTAATAAATTACTTTACCCGTACAACATCTGGGTTATTTTGTGTTGCGTCCCTTCCCCCTGCGAGTTGGGTCGTAACAGTGGTACATGCATTGCACTTCATCTTTATTCATTGGGATTCAAAGTAAAACACAGGATGAACAGTTAACCTTGCTGTGAATACCATTGAATCCACAACTGAAAGGGAATTTTGTACATTTCAACAGAAGAGATTGAGGACGATTTTCACAGTCTCCTCCCACCATTGTGCCTTGAAGTCTGATCTCACAAACCTTTTTTTTTTGGCCTGCAATAATTTTGTCTTAATTAAATGCATGCCTGTATGTGGATGGGTGCTCACACGTGCCTTTGACGGCATTAATAAGCACACATATTTATGCACTCTTTCGCTATCCCGCTTCATCTCCAGCTAAGATCCATTCCATTCCATCTTCTAACCGCTTATTCCGCTATCGGGTCGCGGGCCAAGCTGGAGCCAATCCCAGCAGTCAATGGGCGAGAGGCAGGGGACACCCTGGACAAGCCGCCAGTTCATCGCAGGGCAACACAGAGACAGACAACCAGCCACACACACACTCACACCCACGGGCAATTTAGTGTCACCAATCAGCCTAAGCTGCATGTCTTTGGTGGTGGGAGGAAGCCGGAGAACCCGGTGAGAACCCACGCAGACACGGGGAGAACATGCAAACTCCTCACAGAATGGCCACAAGCCGGAGACGAACCTGCGACCATCTCGCTGTGAGGCAACAGTGCTTACCACTGCGCCACCGAGCCGCCCCCAGCTAAGATCATTAACTATAATAACGGGAATTATAATGGAAGGAATCGAGAGGAAGCCAAAGGTATGAAGGCAGGGAGAAAAAAAATCCTCCCCAGAAAGCCAGACTGCCCCCATTGATGGAGTCGGGCTGACATCACTGTCCACTCATCCATTCCGGGTTGCTGCTTTTCATCAGTCACTTGAGAACAAGCAACATGTGGATGTCCACACTGAAAATAGAATCAAAATGTTGGATTGGTGTTTTTTCCCATGGTAACAAAATCTACCTACGGGCACCTCTGATCCTATTTCAGCTTTTCTTTATCTCATGAATGTATTCTGTGCATAAGAATAAAGGATAATCCACAGATCTCTGAGTCAGTGGAGGTTGCTGGGTCAGTGTTTGTGGCTCTCACTATGCTCGCTCTCTTTTTCCTCAGATCTCCTGAGAACTTGGTTATCCATACTTTCCTCTAGAGACGGATGTGAACCTGGTGTATTGGGACAACTCTTGGTGATGGTTGAATGGAAGGGTTAGAATTAAGGAGCACAAATAAATCCATTGCACTTTCAGAACACTGTGTATTTGTCACTTTTTGTTTGTCCATGTTATATGTTCACTGCGGTGTGCACAGCCCTCTACGGCGGTAAGCAGGTAATAAAACTAATAAAATATGAATAGGCTAGCCTGCCAAGAGGGCAGGTGACGGTCACAATCACTATAAGAATAAAATTGCATAGAACTCTAACAGTGACTGACGTTGTGTACGTTGTCACTGTTGAGCACGAATGCAGACAAGGTATAGAAAAAAGAAAAAACAAACAAACAAACAAAAAAAAAGAATAAAGGATAAAAGTTACATTTTCCGGGAATTATCATAGTCAAACTTCAAAAAGTTGCCAGTAATTTGATTTTAAGTCATATATTTAAAGTATGCAGCAGAAATAATAAGAATACAGGTCCTCGAAGGTTGTCCAAGTTGGCTGATTTTCAGACAAATGATATCAGAAATAATCAGCCAACCTCAGCTTTACATAAATCAAATGGCACCTACTACTGTATCTCTGTGAATCAATTAACATTTACATCTTTAAGAGCCATGCACTCGCAACCTTTTTTTTACCCTTTTTTTTTTTTTACAGCTTATTGCGTCATGATCATATTATGATAAGGAATTTAAAACCCTAACCCTGATTCTGTAACTCATTCAAAGTGCTCTCCCATTACTCAGGAGCCGTCAAGTCATCTGGCTCACTTCTCCAGCAATCTGTCATTGTTATTCATAAAGTGTGTAACTATGAATTTGTTTGGGTGTTAAGTGAGTGACAGTTTAATTTTCACCATCTGCATTATGGGCCCCCCATCCACTCAAAAGGTTGTGGTTTTGCACCATCACCTGTGAAGGCGTCAGTTTTGCTGACATTTTCATTCATAACAATATATCAGTCTCCAGCGTTGATGCTGAGTCACTTTATATTGACATAATCAAATTGTTTGTTTACCATTCCAACTTTATTGAGAGGAAACACTTTTAATCTGGTCGTCTGCATCCTTTCAAGAATCCATCACCAGGGTCAAACAGCTCATGGGCTCCTGTGTTGACAGTCAGTCTCAGTCATCAAATATACAGCTTTTTTTTTGGCAGTATAATAATCCGATCACTCCAGCGGATTCTTTTTCATCAATTTGTGTGCCAAAGTCTTGCTATAGCAACGCCAGAAAGGTCAAACATCATTTGATTTCAAACTGATATGATTGCGTACTACAAAACATGATAAAATGTAGCTTGACACGATGTCAAGTTCTTTATTTTCATTTGCGATCATTGTATTGATTGCATAATAGATGCTGTGAAGGACTGGAGATGGGAAATGGAAACAAATGGGTGGCTGAATCTAAAGCTTTTTGAGTGCTCATCCAGTAACAAAATAGAATATAGGAAAGGGAAGTCGGTCAATCTGAAAAATAAAGGTCTGGAGGCCAAGATTCACATCAGAAGGATACCAGGATGCCTGATGCCTGCGCAATGTCTTTATTTCTCAATGAACATGTTTCATACATCATGTTATGATTGTCAAAATAAGAAGTGGCCCAAAAGGAATTGTCAGGTGAAATATATGTTCAGAATATCCCTCTTGTATAAATGCAATGCTGTTCATTTAACTTTCCTCAGTGATATCTGCTGCTTCACCTCAGTCCATTTCTATTTTCAACAAGTGCTATATGATGAGATACTATTTATGGTAATGCTGACAACAATGTGAATTTCATACTATTCGATGAACCAAGCTCAAAATGATAAACAAAACCCAAACTAACTGAACCTGAACTAAACCTAAGATTAAAGATCCTTTGCATCGTCTAAGCATCGCAGGCTATGCTGGCCGGCCCGAGGAACAAGCTCTACTCCAGATAACATGTTTATTTGTTTCAGCATGCTGTGATTGTTCTGCCTGAATCTCACCTGCTGCCAAACTCCTACGGTTTCCTGTCATTTTATAGTCTATGCATTTTTGAACACCTTTGTCACATTGTCTGTTTCTTTCCCAATGTGTCCTCCAGTTCTCCCAAGTTTTGTTTTCTTCCTGTGAAGCTTCCCTGTTATTTCCCAATGTTTCTAAGCATCTATTCAGACTCTTCTTGCAAGTTTTGTTTGGTTTAGGGTTTGGCGTGAAATCCCTGAAATGCATTCTTTATTTTCTGTGTTGTTTTTGTTTGGTTTACTGAAACAAGCAAGCAACAATAAAAAATGGCTGAGGCCTGGCACAATGGGAACATAAACATCTAGCATTTTTTTTTTGCATTTTTTTTGCATTTATTTTACCAGATAAGCAATTATAAATAGTATCACCGTAGTCAATTTGAGATGAGGAAATCTCAAATTGTTACCAGAAGTTACCTTCTGGTTACCTGTTACCAGAGGTTTTTGTGAAGAACCTCAGAACCGCCGAACCTCATGAAGTCTCTCTTGAATGCACACTTATCATATTTCTCGTTTGCTTCAGAGGAGGCAACGGTAACCTAAGGTTAGTATAATGAATGAATGTTTTGTGATTCACTGTGGACTAAAATCATCTGAGAGGGAATGTTCAGTTTTAGAGGGAATGTTCAGGGGGGGTAGCAAATCATCTTCTCTAATCACCATGTTTTCTGCAACATGCTGTCAGTGACCCCGACACCTCCATTAACAAACCGACCGAAAATATAATCACATAAATGGATTCTCGCTGAAAAACAAAATATATATATCGTTGTAATTATGAATGATTTTCCAAGATAACAAACTAAACAGATGAATTTTGGACAAGATATTAGCAGCTAGGTTGGTATCATGTATTATATTCCATCTCGGTGGATTGAAAGAGTGCATTTAAGCATTGCAATGGCAAATAAATCTTTTTCCGACATATTTATTTATTAGAAATATTGCCAAGTGTTTGGCGAACAAATTGACCTTTGTTTTAAATGTAATGACATTCTATTTTAGCTATTAAATGCTATGACTTTCAAAGCCCAGCCAGAACTGGCACAGCTTGAAAACCATCATCTTGCAATGCAAGCGATGCTACCATCTCCATTCTGAATAATTTCCAGATATTTTTTATTTTCTCCTGGATCATGAAGATTATTTACAATTTCTGGAATACTATCATGGTGCTGAGGTGCTGACTGTGACCTTTACTGTCTGCTGGAAGGGGGAGTATTAATAGATCATAGCTTTGTCACCTATAGATAAAGAGCAAGTTGTCAGCTCAATTTTCAGCTTATTTATCAATTCAGTTTGATCACCAGAGTCATTTTGAGGTCCCTGCTACAAATAAAACATATTTATGAAATGATGGCATAAACATTTGCTTTGACAGCAAACATCGGCTGCGTGTTCAGAACCTCACCTTGATTGGATTTGTTCCTTCCTTGATCATCTTTCTGCTTCTGTCCTTCACCAAGTTCCTCCTTCTCTGGAGAACTGAAGGTTTTTTATTAATACATTGGCAACTCAAGATTCGATTTGTCACGTTTTCACCATGAGGTTTTTCTACTACATACATATGCATCATAATAAATTACCTTTGCTATACTTTTGCTGGCAAATACTGTAGTGAATTGAGAGTGAAACATTCTAGCTCTGAAAAGAGTGAGCAATTCTCTGGTTTTGGCTGCTTTGTTAAAAATCAAGGGAGAAATATTGAATTACATTTTTGAAGCATACATAAGCCTGAAGGAAACATTATTTCACTACCGTTTTCTGTACTATTTTTTTCATCTGTGGTTCATTATAATTTCTACTTTTTTTTTATTACATTATGCCAAGTTTTCTGGAGGCTAAACTCCCTATAAACCACAAAATGCACAGCAATTCTTCATGGTCACAGTTACAATGGCCCAATGTTCTACACATGGTGTAAACAGATCTTATATTCAGCATCTGTGTTTCCCTTTATTATTAGAGCGATGTCAGATTGTTTTGACCATAATGCACAGTATATAAATATATCTCAAGATATTTATGTTGCTCAGCGTAAAAGACTACCAAACAAAAACCCTAAAATCCTAAATTTACAGTTGCATTGGCTTGCAAGTAAAAGAGCAATCGCCTCGCCACTTGTGAGGCATTGAGACATTACAGACCAAAAAGGTTAGAGCCGAGTGGCTGTCCTCTTCTAAAAAATTGTATAAAAGCAGAAATCGATAAGAGGAAGAAGAATTGGAAGGTGAAACAGAAAAGGGAACGTGTAGGGAAAACAATGCTTTTCCCCCGACAACAGACATTTTCGTTTGTTTCCTTTACATCACAAACACACATAGGAGTATACAGTACACACAAATGAATACAAAATATCCTGAATGATACATTTTGTGCTCTTTTCTCAAACACTGCAGCGAGGCTGCTAATACTGATACAATGACAATGTCATAGCATGACATTTAACAGGTTTATGCTATTATTCAACACACAGATTACTTTCTTCATATCTTATCATTTGCTGGCTCACTTTAAATGCAGCATCTTTAGATATTAAGTAATTAATCAGTGTATTTGAATATTTGAAATGATTGTAACACTAAATAAATAGATAAGGAATCACAAATGTTTCACGTGATCTCATGCACCTTATCAGATGACATGAATATCTAAACCAAATTTCAGGACTAGCCATCCAGACATTTGACAAAGTTGCAGTTACTTAACATGCACTCATTTTTGAGATAAATGGCTTACGGTGCAGACAGATGCTGATTTTGTGTTTGTGCACTTTTCTTATGGCATCATTTTGGCCACAGATATGCCCGAACACCACGACATTGCTACATTCTTCGACTACTTATTTAATGCTCCCTGCACACAGTCCCTTAAACTGGGATGAGGCGTGAAGTGATGTAATCAACTATTTCAATTACTCTGATTAATACGCTGTAGAGTCTCTGGAGAGGAGTGAGAAGAAGGATTTGTGAAGAAAGTGGTGATTAGTTTTTTTTTTTTGCGTGAGTGTGTGTGGTTTTGTGTTTATGTTGTGTGTGTGTGTGTGTGACAAAGTGAAAGATGAAAGTGACTGAGTGTGTCTCAGAGTAATGGGTTAATATTTCAACTTACCGTTTCCTTGACAACAGCAGCATCCACTGAATGTATGCTTGATTAAGTGGCTATTCTGACGAGCTGAGTGGTTTTACGAGACAAAGTATTTTTTTACATTGTTTTTTTTTTCTCTGTCACACTCCTTGAATTATGTCCCTGATTAAGACGAGTTGGAGCGAATGTCTCCGCCCAGCGTTGACCTGAGGCTTCTCTCTAGACTTCCCTTTGATTTGAGAATGAAATCAGTAGAGATTGAGATGAATAAGCAAACAGAATCAGCAGGCATGAAGACGGATTTTTGAAGCCTCTGGAATATGAGCTACTCCGGTCTTGTGCTGGTGTGTCATTTTTCAAGATCATATCATTGGATGTTTTGATCCTTGAACGAAATCCGTTTATCGCCGTGCTGTGGGATTAAGCGCGAGGATGGCTGTGTACAGCCTAGCCCTCTGTGTGTCTTAGGTGTCTGAGGCTGTATGGATTCATCTGCCAAGGCAAGGCAGGTTGTTTTTGAGGAATGGCTGAAATGAAGCTTAAAGAGCCTTGTTATCCAGAAACGGAATTGGCAGGCAGCACCGCGGGACACATGATATGGGACACTCATTCTCCCAATAGACACTCATCGCTCTGTTATTCTGTCAGACTTTTTCCTTTCTTTTAAATCCCTTTTCCTTATCGCCCTGCTCTCCGTTACTTTCCTCTTCCTGACTCATCCTGATTTGACAGTAATTTCCAGTCAATTTCAGTCACTAGATCACAGTGACAATGTGACATGCTATATTGGAAAGCATTATAGATTGAAGACTAAAGCAACCATCGAGAGTTTTTGTTCAACTAAATAATGTATGTGACTTTCAATGCGTTGACTATTAAAGCCAAGTGTACTGCTCCGAACATCTCTGCAGGAACACGAGAATTTGAGGTATAGAATTAAAGATTTTCCGTTGGTGCATTGGCTAAACATATCCAGTTAGCTGTATCGAGCCTGCAGACAACACACATATTTCCTTGACGCATATAGACCCATATATCCATATAGTCCACATGTCCACATATTTACACGGCCTTGTCCAAGCACAAGGTTTTCTGCAGAATCAACCTTCAATGACACATCGCATTTCAGCTGCCCCTGAGAAATATAAAAAATATCTCTGGCTCAGAAGGATTTTTTTTTTTTAAACACACTTCCTTGATTTATCTGCAGAGGCCCCAATTTCAGAAGGATGTGTATGAAGGAGCAAATGGATAATTGCTTCAAGACATTTACTTTTTGTAAATTATTTTGTCAGTGGGGGCATTCATGTTCCTCACACTGCATGAGGCTTACGTGAGGGTTTTTTTTTGTTAGTGTGATGGATTGTCACAGCGATTGATAATTACTCAAAGATCAGTTGGGCTATCATTTCTTAGAGGCTTTGATGTGTTTTCCCTCAGGTGTGGGTTAGCTCTAAGAAACGATATATAATTAGTTGCCTTGTGGCTTAATTAGCAAGCTTGCACTAATTACAGGAAAATGAATGAGTGAAGGTAAAACACGACCACATTCACCAATTATATTTGATTTATTTATAGTCTAACAAGTGACCGAAAAGCAAACTAATGATCAAGTAATTTATTGATTATTTAATTTTCTCATCTGATGACATCAAAAAAATGGATTTAGATCCTTAATAATATAATAATCAACATAACAATTTACTGGTTTTATCTTTGCAAATGTGGGAATTTGCTGTTTTGTGCTGCAAAATGCTGATGTAAAGGAATTATTTTAGAGGTCTATTAAACATGAGCAAGAGACACCCTCACAAATTCAGCCCTCAACGCAAGAACGTCTGACTAGAAAAAACAAAACAAAAACAAATGATAACTGATGTTCTAAACACATTTAATCAGTGGAACATGCTGCACTGCTGATCGAGGCTTCAGAATCTGTTCATCTGGGGCAGCAGTTTCACATTATTATCCATTTCATTTGGAGGGCTTTGTGAAATAAACAATGCATTTGAACTTCGACACACAGAGACACACTGTACAAGGAGATATCCAAAGGACATGCACTAATTTCTAGGATGTATGTTTAATTAATTCCCAGAATACCTGCAGTCTATTCCAGTCTCTCTGTATTCCATAGGTGATTTCATCTCTTCTTGTCATCCATCTGTTTGCCTGTAGTGCTTTGAGTAATTACATTTTTAGTCAGTCACCTGTTTCTATCGCTGCGCTTCTCCCCTCATCTCCATCTCATCACTTTAGTCAGGATCTATTCCTCCTCATTTAAAAGTGACACCCAAATTCTTATTCTGATCCCCCAGGGTTATATCCTCTTCCAATCAGGCCACCAGTGCCTCTCGTCTGTCATCTGATCTGGCAGAAGTGTTATCAAGTTAATGACAGACACAATTTCTTCTGCTTCTAATGATGAGTAAATAATACCATTACATCAACCCGCTAGCCAAATAAAAGGGAATCAGCAGTGCAGGTAAAAGATGGGGGCGGGAAGTGATGCAGCTGCTTGTCAGAATGACAGAATGAGTGTCGTTCTTTTCACCGCTCTCTCTCTCCACAGCGTGTTTGTTCTTCATGTGCCCGCCCCTGCCTCTGATTTCAGAGGATCCAGGGGGGCGGTCAGAGCACTCACCAGGGGCTTCCATGAGTGCAATTTCCATTTCAAAGCCATCTTCTCCTACCGTTATAATTCCATCTAAGGCAATTGTTAAATGAACATTCCTAAGTGCTGACTAGTACAAAGATATTTTTGAAAAAAAAAAAGAGCGAGATGTGTGCATTGGTAATGTGCAGGGAAGGTAGAGAGAGCACCATGAAAGGAATGGTAATGTCTATGGTAAAAAGGATGGGGAACTTGCTGGGTCGCTGAAATAAGGAAGTGTTTAGGAGAGACTCTTTAATGTACGTCTTCCGGGTAATGTGAGGGGAAAGGTGGGCTGCTGAGTGGCAGAGGAGGAGGAGATATTTATACAGTTAAATTGTACAACAGCTATAGATAGGCTGCTCCAGGAGTCACCTGAGAGATGCAGTTCCTCTCTGGAGAGGCACCTGGGAGATTTCAGAAATGTTATTCCTTTTGACACGGCGTCAACCAGATTGAACATGTAATTCCGTTCACCCGTCTTAGATAAATCATAGTCAGATAAAGTAGCTGATAAAAATAGATTAAAAAAGAAAAAATCTGACACTGGTAATGTGACTGCTTCAAATACTCTAGCCCTTAATGAGAAATCCAGACATGTCTGACAAGAACTATCGAGAGAAAACGTAACCGTTGTCGCCTCACTTCTTGCCTTTTGATAATAATAAAGTTGGGTTGTTCCTTGTTTCTCTTTCCCCTATTTTCTATTTCTTTCTGTAAGCTTCTCAATTTCATTAATTTACTTATTAGGGAGGTACATGCATGAGGTTGATGAAAAATTGACATCTGGGTCAGAGGTAAAATAAAAAAAGCCCCAGTAAATCGTTGAACACGTGGAAGTTTACGACATTTCAGATCAATGGTATTGCTGTAGTTACGGATGAAAATATCCAACCACATATCAGCACTCGAAGGTAACATCCACCGAATGTACATTCAGATTGCCACAACCTCTGACGTGACAATTGCAAAGCCTTTCATCTCGCTCAGCTGGAATCTTTTTGAGTCAACAAACACAATCTGTTTCTCCCTCCTTCATCTCCATTTTTCTTTCATTTTTACTCACGTCCGCAATTGATGCGTTTATTGGCTTCCTCTGGTTCTTCAAAGACACTCACCAGAGACCCAGCTGTCGCTCCGACTATCAAAGTCCTCCCTCTCCTTCTGTCCTCTACCCCATTATTTTACCCTCCCCTTCTTTCCTAAACACTTTCGGGGGTTTTGCTTATCATTTTTGCAATGGAAAAGAAATGATGAGGGTGTCTCAGTTCTCACTGTGTATTTTCTTTTCTATCCATCGTAACTAATAATACTAAAAATCCATAGATGGAAAATAGGTGAGGTGAGATTCTCTAAATTCCTGGCCTCAATTTCCTACACCCCCTCCCAAACCCCTGCCTCCAGTATTATCTTCTCTCAGGATGATTCCTAAGTGATCCAGTGCACATGGCAAACACTTTTTCCATCTCACAGCTATCATGTCAGCAAGACACCTAACTCTCCAGCGACACACCTGCACTCCAGAGCAGGACACTTAAGGATATGACTAATGCTTTCTCCAACCATTGTATAATCTGCTCTGGCTTCTGGGATATGATTTAGTCTTCCTAGAACACTTTCTGATCGCAGGTTTCTACTGGTTGCCTCGCACATATCTCCAGTCCTGCTTTATATTCTGCTTCTTCTTTTTGTGAACACATTTTCCCTTTTGATTGCTCCTGTTACATCTATTTAAAGATGCAAAAGCACACGTGAAGACAGCTGCAGGACAAGTAGAAGGAAGGACACATGATTCATGGCACCTGGTAAGATCAGCACATCATTATCACTAACAAGCAAGGTTGTTGTTTTTGCACCAACTGCATGTTGATATTCTAGTAGATGTGTAATGGCCCTTCCTTTTAGGCTTATTACTTTTAAATAAAGAATACGTTATATTTCCCCAGTACAAATATTTGTCTCTGGGGAAATCTCTGCATTCATAACCTGCTTGGAAGATTTTTTTTCTTTTCCTTTAAGGTTATTTAGCCAATCAGATGAATGAATTTGTCATGTCTAAGTACTAGATGTGGACCCCAGAATGCAGAGACGGAGGAACAAGCAGATGATTTAACTTCTTTACTTGTAGCTAAACGGAAGTGATAATACAAACAAATAGCGAGCGGACTGGCTGGAGTCCAATCAACAAAACAATGAAAAGTCACACTTGAACAAAAACTCTATAAACCCCTTATATAGAATGTGAAGATGGGCTGGCGTCACTGAGGAATCGATAACAGAAACACAATCAAATATAAACTCACCAGGTATCATAAGCTACTGGCTGACGGGCTGGCGCCACTAAATAAGGAAACAACAACAACAACAAAACACAGCCGAGAACGACACAAACAGAACAACCTGCAGCTGATGAATTGGCGTTACCGGACACAGATGGGTAACAGAGATCCAATTAGAAACTCATTCTTGGACTGGAACCAACTTGTATCAAGATTTCTGCATGGAAAGATTATTTCACTGATATTAAAACATTATACTGTATCTCATAACTGAATAACAATTTTCAGTTTTCCATAACTTTGGCATATACTGTAATTACACTATAAGAAGCCCTAGGTAGTTATTTATAGTTGTGTTCAGAATGCCAGCGCGAAGCATTACAGGTAAACCAGCTACTAACGGTTTATAATTATGTATAATTAAGGACACCAGCGTGTTTGACTCGTGTCCTGCAGCGTGTTACTCAAGCTGGTTGGTGCAAGCTGAGCGTCGCCAACTGTTGCACAGACTGTTAACAGCTTGCTGTTTGTTTTTGTTAATGTGTGATCGCAAATAGACGCAGACAGAAAATAAATCAAAAATACATTTGGAATGTGGATATTATTTGTTGTCAAATACAATGCAGGACGTAAAAATGTTCCTGTTTGTTTCCGTCCTCATTTCATTTCACGTCAGATGAGACTTCTGTTTTTTCTCTATTTTACAACAATAAGATCCTTTGTTATGCAATCTTAACAACATTCACATTTTGTTTGTTTGCAATGTAATCCTGACAGAACTGTCAATGTTGAAATTGTACAGCAGAGCAGTGGCAGTCTGCAAAATAGGAATGACTCCGATAAGCCGCTCCTTATTTATTGAGCAGTAAAACAAATATAACATAATCAGTTTTCTCAAACATTATGCTTTGACCAACATCCAATGAGACATCAAAAAAAAATTAATTAATTCCATTTTATAATGACATTGTTGTAATGTGCTAAACAGAATCTGTCACTCGGGCTCAGTATGAGTAAAGTCACATTAGGAGATCAGAGACAACTGTAAGGTAAAGTACAGGGGGTCGTCAACTTACGACCACAATTGGTTCTGTTGTAAGTTGCCCCATGTTAGTTCCACCAACGTTGCACATATTAAGTGTCTTTGTAATTTATTGTAATTTATGTAATTTATTGTCATTCATTGTCATTTTGCATCGGTGGTGTAATTTAGTTTAAATTTATTGTTAGTTTGCATCGGTGGTGTAAAATTATTTTATTTTTCTAAGGTCACTTTGCCTCAATTGAGTAACTGAATATTGGTTTTATTTTTATTTGTATTGTTAAATGTCGATGATTTATGTACGAAGGACTTTCAACGGAAACAAGACCGCAAGGGCTTTTTTGAAATGCTCCTCTTAGACAGGATGTTTCACTGTACTTGTACTGTAATACATGCTACTGTGTGACTGTACTTGTCCTCTAACATTCTATCTAATAAATATATTCTTCATCATCATCAATTTACCCTTGGTATATTATTGTTCTTGCTGTCCCTGCTCTTAGAAAGGGAAGAGGCCATTCTTCTTCTTCTTCCTCCTCATTCAGCTTGTCCCACAGCAAATCAACCTTCTAGTCCATTGCATGCTTAATTCTTACAACGTTTTATGTTGGATGCCATTCCTGCCGCAAACCTCTACAGTTATCCGGGCTTGGGACCGGCTCAAGGGAGACACTTACCCACGTTACCTCTCAGGCTGGACTACAAAGGGAAAAGGCCATTACATAGTGGATATTAAATGCTTACTGTGCTGTGCATTTACTTCTATCTTGGGTCTACTTACACTCATCACATGACCAGACTCTTAATGAGCTGTAAACAGCAGATAAAAAGATGCTGAGCAGACCTCTCTCAATAGCTTTTGGATCTATTCGAGACACGGCTGTATGTAGCATGAGTGTAGCTGCTATATTCGTCTTACTGTGAACTCATGTCTGTTTGCCATGACATCTATTTGCAGCCGTTTGCTCATGCATACAGGAAAGGTCAGAGCAAAAGGCCCGTTTCACCCCTACTGGGAGCGGGGTGATCAGACACAAATACAGACATACGGCTTTCAGACTTGGGTCAAATCATTTGTATAGATTTCTGAAATACCCTCACATTGATCCACATCACCAGATCTGAATTTGTTTCACACCATCCGGCTTGAAATACAACCGAGCCTTTTTTGATGTTAAAAGCCAGCTGGGAGAGGTACACATATAGATATGAGACACCAGGCGGACTTTGAAAGATATTCATCCCGTAAATCTTTGAAGCCATGAAATATTGAGTGTGATGAGATCAAACTGCTAAGAAATGCAGGTCTCAGGACAGAACAAGAAAAATAAAATCTATAAAGAGTTTCAGGTTTGATAATATCTCCAAGAAAGAGAGGAACGGGGGAATAAGGTGAACCTCAGTGACGGATGGAGACGATATCAGTCAAGCCTCCTCTGAAGCTGGCTCGTAATTATTTTCTGCATCCCCATTCAATTGTTGAGCAACCAAATTGTTTAACGTATTGTATAAATGTAAATATTAACATTTAGTGACGTTGCTTAACCTTAACTGTACATGTGTATTTTCCCCATAGCCACAAGGGCGTGATTCTTCTCCAGCATTGTGCTCTTGTTGAATGAGTACCCACTGTGGCTTGACCATGCCCATTGAGGATTGCTGGCAGGTATTGGCAGCATTTCATCCATCAAATGCCCTCCTTATTAATTCCCATTATTGCTTTGGGAGCCTGAGCTGTGACAGCACTGATTTGAATCAGACGCTTTTATGCATTTTCCTGCTTATAGTGAGAGCTCATAACAGTAAGTCTGTATCAGCTGTTGTTTAGTGAATTGTTTTGTTTATTTGTTTTATTTCCTCTGTGTAAAAAAGGCCATATTGGTCTGTTTTTTGTTTTGTAATATGCTCTTGTTAAAAGTGCATTATTCATTTTGTGATGCACAAAGAAATAAAGGTTTATAGTGAAATATACTTAACGAATAAATAAAATGAATGTAGCTGAACAACAAGAAAGTCAAATGTAGTTAAGCCGCCAGTCTCCAGCTTCAGGTATGCATTGACCATTTAGCCCACATAAACCGAACAATGTGTGGTGAGAATATGTAGCTCATTAATTATCTCACTGGAGCGATTCCATATCTCATCTAGCCTTGAACGTCTTGGGAATCTCAGTATGAACTGCTGTGTTGTTGATGTTGCTGTGATGTCTGACACCTTTTCGAGCCTGTAGCCACCATGTCCTCGAATAAGCAGAACGAAATGGATGGAGTGATTGCTTTCAGTATCTGCTTGTAACTAAGACAGGGTTTGCATATTTACACTTCTTACTACACAAACTCTAAACTATATGAGGTGAATGGACTCAGGGGTCATCCGCTATTTGTCCTAGGAGTATTAGCAGATAGTGTCGTATGGGAAACAAAGGACTGACAGTTTATTCTTACTGACCCATGATGACCACACTCCTGTGATTTGTAGGTGCACTGTCTGCAACGATCTCTGGGAACCTAATCAGAAGATAACACTTGGAATTTAGTTGGTATTGAAGAAATTAGAGAGGCACTTAGAAAGTAAGAAAGTTGATTTTAAAGCGGTTCCTTTTAGCCCGGCCTGGTGAGTTGACAGCGGTGTTTAGCAGACATTGTACGATGAATATAATTATTTTTACCACTAGTTACGAAGCTAAGCTAATTTTTATTATTATTTTATTTTAAATGAATATTCCTACAACATTTTTGGAAGGGGACATGGAAGTTACTCCATTCATACGTGTATTTATTTTTCTTTTCTTTTTTTCAAAAATCATTAGAAACTTGTGAAACTTTGTAGACAGCTTTATTATGTACTGTGGCAGTGATGTTCATGAAAACAAGCTTTTTCAAAAGATGTTCAACAAAGAAGTGCGTTTTCTGACATGCCCATTGTTTACTGCTGTGGATTGAGTTGTAGGATGGCTGCTGAAAAGTCATTTTAGGTTGGATTTTTGGACAAAAGGTATGAATGTGAGGAAAACCATTGAAGACTGCCTTCTTGTTGATCATAGTGTGGAAACATGGGTAGAGAACGGGGAACGGGGGGGTGAGAGACATGCACCTTCGAGGAAGGGTTAAAGTTGCAGCTGCATTCTGATGCATTCAGCCAATACACAATCCTAGTGAATGCTGCTATTTACACGTGATCGGGTAGACGGTAAGAACAAAAAAAAAAAGTCAATCACATGCTCCTAAATTCCTTTCATACATCCCAGTTGTGTGTGAACAATTACATGACAAGGGTAAGACTAGAGAGAGTAATTCATTGCCCCTTTTGATTCAGCTGTATATCCCTTACGGACTGTAATTTCGATGCAAAGTGACACAACAATGTAAAGTGAGTAAATATTTTTGGCAGTCAGCTCTGGCGAACAGGGAGGAAAAAGCGCAAAGTGCTGAGCAATGGATCTTGGGAGTTAAATTGGGAAGCACAAAGTGAAATGAGTGGCATGCTACTTCTGTATCGACTATTTAATTACTGTTAAATTAGCTTTGTTGTTTTGTGTCACGGGAGAACATTAGATTGACTGTTTTTTTTAGGTCCAATTTAGATTCAATATAATCACACTTATAGAGAAAAATTGATAGCATAATATAATTTACAAATTCACCCGCTATGTAGATGAAACCTTGCTGACTAAGAAATCCAACCTAATAAATGACTGTATGTCTTAAAATAGGTCGCCTGCAGCACAAGAGGGATTTATGACTTTTTGCTACAGTGTGGGGCAGGTATAATTCCTCTCTGTAGCCTTTTTATATGCTCAATATTAAAATATAGCCTCTCACCAACAAGCGTGGTTGGCATTATTTACATTAGCCCTGCTTGTTTATTCCATCCCATCCCTCCCTCCCTTTCTCTCCATCCTTATTTCATTTGCTCCCTCCATGATGATTTACCTCCTAGACCTCTATTTATCCACCACTAACAAATTGGGTTATCATGCTCCACCACTCCCCTATTCCTTCTCTGCCTCACCTGCTTTCGAATTTCTCCTTTCACCACCCCCTTATCCTTCCCTCTGTCTCCTCCCACAGCCTTGGCAGCTGACTTATGAGATGTCATGTCAAAGTGAGGAATGGTATCTGCCATGGCGGATATATGTGTGTGTGGTTTGGGCAGTGATTGTGTTTAGGTTTGGTATGCATGGCGGAATCTTGCTCCTGCATGCTGTGTTGTTCTGCACTGTAGGTTCCTCTGGCCCGGTCTAAGACAGGTTCAAGACAGGTGTGTGTGTGTGTGTGTGTGTGTGTGTGTGTGTGTGTCAGAAATAAGCTGTTACCATTGAGGGCCTCACAAGCTAATGTGGACTTGACATTTAAAGTTGGGTGACAGTAGGAGTGAAAGGAATCGAATAGATGCACGCAGTAGCTACAGCGCAGAGTGTAACGAGCTTTAACTCCGGATGAAGGCTTTCACAAGAAGCCTAAATGTCAAGAGGCACTTGAGGTGCAGATATAAAAAGACAACATCATCATCCTCCAGTCTTGTAAGTGCTAACGTACCCTATGCATGACAATAGCTCCTCGTTTTGGGGCTAAAGGTAATTCCTTTATGCATAGCGGTTTGCTAAAGGGTCTAATTTAGCCTACAAAGTACATTTAGAAGGGAAAAAAAGTTCTATTTATCTGATATATTAACTTGCAAAAGTGTTTACAAAGGTATCCTAATGCGCCTTTTTGTAAACAAGGTTGTGTTCGCAGTCGGAGGAACAAAACCACATTTTAGGTCTCCTTGAACTTCAATTAATGTCAGATGTGTATTCCCATGTGTAAAGCACCTGTTAAGAGCTGCCGGTGGTTGAAAATTCCATTAAGGTATTATAAAGGGCCACATGAAAGACAAACAAGCAGTCACAATTAAGCAGGGAAGAATATTAACGAATGAATGGTGGAAAAAGCAGTGGACTGTACTGTTAGTACATTGGGCACTTGCTTTTTGTAGGCATAGACCGATAAAGCGATGTATTAATTACTGTGCATTTTCTTATTTTATTATTACCGGTATTGCCATAATATATAATGTTGTGGATTTAAACCAACATGATATGCAAAGTGGAATGAACTGCATCAACTCCTAAATTAGGCACAGATGCCAAAGACCTCAACCACACTGGCTGGATGCGATAGGGTGAAGTGAGAGCTACCTGCTAGCTCGCCGTAGCCGGCGGCGCTCATGAGGGAGGAGGTGAAGGATCGGTGATAGATTAACTGCAGTCTGGCAGTATCCTCACATTGGAAGCTAGAGATCATACCTTTGTTGCTGCACTTATGACTGCTGCTGATAGTGGTTGCAGCTCAGGGGCATTTAAGAGAAGAGGGAATATGTTTTCTGGACCTGTAGCCATCATGAAGGCTGTTTGTTCCGATTCCTCCGGTGGAAAATATGCTCACACAGAGGTGAATAACACAAGCGTGACGAATTAGCATGCCTACAGATTTCTTAATTGTTCATAAAAGTTTATTGATAGCGTTTAAAGCAGTGCACCCAGCTGGAGTGACTCTGAGCCCCCACGGCTTCATTCTTTTTGTGATTTTTTTATTGTTCCAAGCTTCAGTTTGAAAAATAAAGCCGTTTGGCCTCACTGAATCAAAGCTGCCATGCTTCTGGAACAGTCGGCCTGAGGGGCATCAGGTATGCTTCGTCAATATGCTCTTTAAAGTGAGTCTGAGAAACATATTTCAGCAGCCCTGCTCTTCATTGAGTGGATCAAATCAAAATCAAGCTTATCTTTAATTCAAGACATTTCTATCGTATTGTTCTGTTCTTTCAGCCGCACATTCTAAAGACTATTGCCTGTCCCGTCTTCGCACACTTCAAAGCTCTTGAAACAAAATACGTATTAATCAAGTGGATATATTTCATTATATCCACTTGATTATATTTCAAACACTTTTTCCCCATAACTTCATCGTATGACTTTATCCCCCTATAGTTTCCACAACTCTGTATGTCTCCCTTCTTCTTGAGAATAGGCACCAGCACACTTCTCCTCCATTCCTCTGGCAACTTCTTCCCCTCTAGGATTTTATTAAACAACCCCGTTAAAAACCCGACAGCTACCGCTCCAAGACAGACACTTCCATACCTCCATATATGCCATCCGGGCCACCTGCCTTCCCATTCTTCATCCTCTTCATTGCCTTTCTAACTTCACTTGTGCTAATCTTTGTCACTTCCTGGTCCACAACAGGTGCCTCTCCTGTCCTTTGTTCTCTCTCAATTTCCTCATTCATTAATTCATCAAAATCAGGTCTTCCTAGCACACTACTGGCCTCTGTCAACACCTTGCCATCTCTATCCTTAATCACTCTAACATGCATCCTTCCCATCTCTGTCTCTCTGTCTTGCCAGCCTGTTCAGATCCTTATCTCCCTCTTTACTATCTATTCCAACATACCGGGCATCATATGGCCTCTGTTTTGCCTTTGCCACCTCTACCTTTCTCCATGTACTCTTGTTTACTCTCTTCTGTCCTCTCAATGTCCCACTTCTTCTTAGCTAACCTCTTTTCCTGTATTCACTTCTGCACATCCTGATTCTGCCTCCTTATCTCCTTTCCTCCCAGAAGATACACCCAGTGCTCTCCTACCTGTCTCCCTGATCACATTAGTTGTTGTATTCCAGTCTTCTGGAAGCCTCTCTTGCCCACCCAAAGCCTGTCTCACCTCTTCCCTGAAATGGCTAATGTCCAAAGAGAGTTATTATTATTTTTTATTAATAGGTAAATTCAGACTCTGAAGACAAGATTAAAGCCAACAATTTACAGATACTGTGTACAGTATTTTACAGATGTGCTTGTTCCATTAAACAGCAACACAGGCAGACTGAACTACTACATTGGAAGGAATTAAAAGATATGATCCACAAAATGAAAGTAAAATGGCAAACTAAACATTCTGAATTAATTATCTTACTTTTACCGCTGAATGCCTTGAAATGAGTTTAGCTCAAATTCTGCCTGTATGGTTGTGGGCAAACATATCTCCGAAAGAATACGCTCTCATTGCAGAATTAGATTTTGTCGAGCCAGCACACCGTAACTGTAAGGAGACAAAAAGAGAAGAAAAAAGGGAAGGCTTCAAATGTGAGTATAGCATGTGTTTTTAAAACCAGACACATAACACAGACAGAAATATCTAAAATATATGCCGCATAATCAGTGGATATATGTCTGTCTGTCTGTCTGTCTGCTCTGTGAATATGGAATATGATATTCAGAAACACATGCCATTGAAATTGCTTTCCTGGAGCCATTTTTCCAGCATGTGAAGTAATCATATTTTCAATCATCTTTTAAATATCCCTGCTGCACCTTTGGAGCAATTGCAGCCTGAAATTCAAATGTCATCCTTCAAGTCGGGGATCAACAGGTAGCTGGTACAGATCTATGTTTAGTTTGTTAAATATGGGGATTCAAAATCTGCAGCATTCTTTTTTTTGTTACATTTATCCTTGACTTTGTCAGGCATCTCAAGCTGTTTTTTGTTGCTGCATTTTTATTTGTTGCAATTATATTTTTCTGTCTTATAATCTGTTGTTGTTATTTAACCTTGTGACGCATTTTGTTCCTTGCTCAACACTTTTCAATTTGTTTTATTTATATCCATTATATACATTTTAACGGCTCTGTTCAAAGCTGTATTATCTAACCTGTCTATTTTATAAAAGTGCGTAGACTAATTAAAAAAAGTGTAGATAATAAAACGTGACTGATTTTGATGTTCTTTAAGACAAAGATATCTTGTGACATAATTTGTCATGTTGACACCATTTGATGAAAAACTGAACCACTGCCAAGTGTTTCCTTTAAGCTACCTGAAATGTAGTTCTTGACATTGTGACACAATAGTGCATATGTAAACATTTCCAAAAACAATGGCAGATTTGTACTGATTGTGAGTGAAAGCTCCTCGACAAACCAGATGATCAGCCGGAGGAAAATGCCATCCAGATATAAAGGGCTGATTGTCCAATTGAAGGTTGCTTTGTTGACTGATCTAGAGTGAAATGCCACACACAGTCAATAAATCCATTGGAACTATAGGAAACTACAACAGTTGTATGTAATTTATAGCTCCTTGTTGACTATATGTCCTTTGCAAGGTTGTATTTTATGTGTATCTGACTTTTTATTTGTGCGGTGCAACCTTGATCAAATATTAAAGTCACTCATCCAATACAAGAGCTTGTAATTGCCTACTATCTCATTTGATGACTGTGTGTGTGTGTATGTGTGTGTGTGTGTGTGTGTGTGCATGCTTTGCCTGTAGGTCCTTTTGCCACTGCTATCAAACCCCAGAAGTATCCAGACTCATTTGGGGCCCATGGATTAGTTTGTCAGGCAGAACATCGGCAAAATGGCCTGTGTTCAATAATACGATGCTATTGACACTCTCTTCAAACGGTAGCATCACACGCCTGTCTCAACCACTCCTGAAAACAAAATTGAGGGCAGGACTGTAGATCACCCAGTACGTGTACACCAGCCTCACACAATTGTGGGTTTATCCATTCATAGTGGAGACATTAAAGGAGACGGAAATGGCATTGAGCCACCAGATTGAGTGGATCACCACTTAGCTTTTATTTTGCCTGGTAGCAATCAAAATTGTATCGTGAAGAAAAGGTTCTTAGCGATCCAGTGTAGATGCTGATGATCTCATCATTACTCTATCAGCATTATTGTCCAATCAACACATCAGCAAAAAACGTGTCTATTGCCAGTTAAATTAGAAAAGCCCTTCTAATAAAAATACTATTCATTTAGGTGGGCACAATGCTACAGGGGATTTCAAATGGTAGTAGTGGCATCAAGTAAATCAGTTGTAGTACTACAAAAATAAATGTCATGTCTTCCTATTGTAGTGTCGGCATATAATCACGTTGTGGAATTCCATCTAATAAGGAAATTCCCTACAACTATTAGCCTTCTAAACACTTTTATCATTGTGCTATAAAGTCCACGCTGCAGATGCTAATCCCTACAATGCTACATAGTCATTTCACTTCCTGCTTCTGTCTCCTTGTTGACAATTTTAAATCCAACTTACATAAACAAACAAACAAAACACACCAGGTAGATTTGCTACCACTGTCGCAAACAACCCATTAAGTCTGAGGAAAGAGAACATTCACAGCACATGGTCAATAAACCACAATAAATAAATAAATCAGACGCTCCCCTTCTACAGATGTTGTTGTCAGTTTCTCAGAACATATTTAGATTTATGCACACACAATCAACCGATGCTCTGCATCTCGTGTGTTCCAGAATATACTTCATATTTAGCCAGGCTGGCTCTCTATGCAATGCGCCTTGTTTGTGAGCTGACTGGTGCAGGTCGAATGGCACTAACAAGGATGTTAACAGGCCAGAGATACTTCAGGTGTCAGTGTCAGAGATGAGGGAGTGAACGGGACCTTTGTGGGTTAATTACCCACGGACGCCTGGTAAAACACACTGCCTCCCTGGCACGACATCAATCTGTGTGTGTCTGAGATAACAACGCTTCCCAAAGTTCCATCGAGGGGATATCATTGTCTCCTTCAGTCCCTGAGTTTCACTCACAATCAGTACGAAGTCCCACCGCTGCTTCAGAAGGTGTGACTGTTTGTCTTTTGTTCCATCCAAAGACTGCAATTAATTAGAGAAATAGAAATTAACACTTGTACCGCGACTCTTTTTCTATTACGTTCGATGAATACAGAATTCAGGCGCTACTGTTGCTCATTCTGCCACTCACTCGGGATGAGAAAAGAGGCGATGCTCTGGTGGAGGGAACACGCTGATCATATTTCAAGGGCTGTTTGGCGAATTATGATCATTGAGATGCCAGAGGCATCTGCTCAGGAAGAAAATCCTGCTCTGCCCTCGAGACATTCTGGTAAAGGAAAGGATGTTGTCTGCCTTTTTCATTCTCATGTGTTCCCTTTTCCTATCAGTATAATGTTTTGATGGCATCACAGGGTTGTAAAAGGCAGGAGATGAAATTAGGCCAAATTAAGCCCAGGAAAAGGTAGTAGGCGTTATCTGACGTGGCAGTAATTTTTTGATCCCACATCAACTGGGACTATGCAGTTTTCACACACACATGCATCCAACAAATCAGAGAAATACGTGTCATTTTCGGACTTCTCTGGCACCCACGATTCCACGAAGATGAAAGCTTGAGAGGAAATGAGTGCGAGTGGAATTGAGACTTCAAGGACCCTTATTTCCTCATGAAGAAGAAAGAAGAATTGCCGAGCTGCACCCCCCCTGACACTGTCAATTCTCTTTTCACGCAGACACAGGTGGATATACCTGTTGCATATTAATATTCTCATCTTCAGATCTTCTGCACATTGTACATGTTGGGGAAACATGCCACTGCCTGTGATTGGGCCTTCTTAACACACTAATTAACACTTTTCATTATGCCAGTCACACAATATGTGCGTTTGGTCAACGCTTTGTTCCAACCTTCTTAGAGCAGTCAACTGTGTTTCAGACTTTTCGGCCCTGTGGATGTTTTCAAGCTTGAATGGAATTCTAGTTTATTTGAAGAGCTCTTTTTGAATCCAAAGTTTCAAGTAGCTATAGAGAAAGTGCCATGATGGAGTTCACACATGTCAATGTTGGTGTGTTAAGAAATGATGTTTTGTCACAAAAAGTGTGTGTCTCTCACGCTACCTTTCTCTAATGTAGTCTAGAAACCTGAGTAGTTTTTGTATCTCCTGTCTTCATCTGTTGTCATGACATTTTCCACATTCACCACCAAAATAAAATAAGCAATTTAGATTAATTATTCACTATAAAATTGTCCATAGGTATAACTGTGAGCGGTCGTCTTTCATGTGTGGCCCTGTGATAAATTGGCGACTTGTCCAGGGTGTGCCCCACCTCTCATCCGTAATCAGCTGTGGTTCAGATAAGTGTCTAATGATGAGATGATCGTAATAATCTCTTCTTCATCAAAAAGATGAATGAATTATGATTCATGTGTAGCTTCCATCCGTCCATCCATTTTCTTGTAGTCGGAATACATCTCAGACGCGTCACCAGCGCATCGTGGGGCCACAGAGAGACAGACACCCATTCATGCACTTACACACCAATCAATCATTAATCAGTTCACCTTTGTGGAGGTGGAGGGAACATACAAACTGGGTACCTTTTTGCTGTGAGGTGACACCGCTAACCACTATGCCGCTGTGCCGCCCAGATTGCATTCTCCAGGATCATAATCTCCAGACATTTTCAAGAATAAACCCAAATAGTAATAACTAATGCGCCACTAGATGTGGCTGTCAATCTGCAATACTACAATAACTATGGGCTAAGCTACTCTGAATTCATTGTGATTATAGCCTTAGGGATGCTCAAACATTATTACAGAAAAATAAATTATCGTAACAAGACTAATTATTGTTATTACCATGATCACTATTGTTTACACCACTCTGAAAGAAACAACATATTATATAATCCTAATTTATATGCACTCCTTTCATTTCACCTCAGTGTGAGTGTGCTCTTTTCTGATGTAATTTATAGTTGCACTATATCTCTAGTTCGCTGTGAGCGGGACTCATCCTCACCTTACTCCCTGTTGTTTTTTAAAATATAGCATGCTTAAAGTCACCTCCAGTCCTTAGTGAGGGATAGACAGCCTGTGTCGGCCGTGTCCTCCAAACATTCTCTGTACTCATTCTTCTGCTTTTTCGCTGCAACGTAGGCTGATTGCTATAGCAACTGCGTCAATCTTTTTTTTTTTCTTTTTATGTTACACAGCTGCATCTTGAGCGGTCACATGGATTCATTGTTCCTTGCAGCCTTAGAATCTCAATGAAATCCTGATGTGTGACATCATTAATTTAGGTCTTAGAACGTAGATGAGGCTAAAGTGTAACATAAAGCCTTCATGATTCAAAACATGTTTGTTACGTCCTGTGAATATTCGAGTCTCCTCGCCGTGTGTGTGTGTGTGTGTACTGACTCTCCCCCATTTGCTACCAGTTTTAGAGCGTTTCTGAGAGAGCTGTTTGACCAAAGTCTGTCACAGATATTTCATATAAGTGTCTGGGAATTGCGTTAACTTGTCAATAAAGGGTATAATATGTGTCCTTTAAAAAGAAAGTACTTGCTGTAATTTAGATGAGTTTTTAATCATATTTAAGGCTTTTCGGCCTTAAATATGTGTGTGCCCCTATACTGCAGAACAGCCACGAGTTGAATAGTAGCTGACCAATGTACTACATAACCTTTTTTAATATTATTTCCCTTCACACTTGAGCTCTGAGCAGAAGATCTTGTAGTGTAGGCTGCTATTCAGAATCTTTTTGTGTTGTTTATCTCGGTGTCAAGCTAAAGGTCAGGCCGTAATAACTGGCCTGAATATCACTCCAGCTCCTCGACAAACCAGATGATCAGCCGGAGGAAAATGCCATCCAGATATAAAGTGCTGATTGTCCATTAGAACAAGGCTTGGAAAAGCCTGAATGGAATTAGTCAAGACCTCAGGTCAGCCAGATCCTCTTTACAAGGTCACACACTCCATATGACACAAAAGACAAAATTGTGAAGATTAAATCATTTTGATTTGCTATGTTTGTATGTGTGTGTCATTTCGGTTCGGTTCGGTTAATTTTCGGTCCAAAAAAGCCAGAAAAAAAGAACTTTGTATATAGTGTGTGTGTGTGTGTATATATGTTTCAAAACTAAAAAGCCCTTTGAAAGAAATGTTATATATGCTAATCGTACATTTATTTTGTATTTTCTTTCAGGAGTGGAGAATCATTGCTAATGCAGGACGGGGCACTTCAGAGCGTTTTGGGTATTACACAAACTATTTGATGAATTACCATGAAACTGGATGAAAGGGTGGGCCATGGAGGAAATCATATTTTAGATTGAATCCAGACAAAACCAAACCAAACAATACTCAAGATAGGAATGTGACTCCAAATTCTAGGAATAGTTTTCATGGCCAAGGAGTCATATTATAAGTGTCAAATTATTAGAAGACTATTGCAGTGAGATATCAGAGGAAATGTTTTTTTTCTTGTGCTGCCCTTAGGTACCCTTAATCTTTTCTTTTGTCTGGGTCTACTAAATGAGGATTTGGTTTATTGGGGTGTTTCTATATGCTAATTAAAAATGATCTGGCGCGCACATGCAATTTAAGATTAACCTCCTTTCAGCAAAACATGCTCAGGTGGGTGTGAATAGATTTACTGATCAGTACATGTTTCATGAATCCCACGGCGGATAATAAAAAAGAAAAGAAAAATCATCTCATTGCTTTGTGCAAGAAAAAAACACTGCATAGATTATTATTATTATTAGTCAAAATTGCAAACACAAACTGCTCAATAGTACTGTCATATGAAAAGGAATTATTTTATTAAAGTCAAAAGTAAAAAAAAGATAGTAGGTATACATTTTCTATCTGTAAAGAAAAACAAATAATACCAGTTTGGAAGCTAACCGTTCTGCAAGCACACACGGAATGGGGGGGGAAAAGAACCTGCACAAAGAGCCTGGTCGTGCACAATATACAGTTTGTGTGCATGTGTACTTACATGACTCCCGGTAGACTAGGATTTGCCACAGCAATCAATACCATTGATTTACGTCTGTCCTTGCTGTGCACATGCTGTGCTCAAACACTGCCACTCTGATCAGGGCCAAACCTTCCCCTTGTCAAATCAATTGTGCAATGAGGCCACTCTGCATGTGCAGGTGTGTGTGTGTGTGCATAGTGCATACATCGGTGTATTTGAGCATATAGTCTATAAAGTTGTTTATGAACTAATGAAAAGTATGTCTACAGGTTTGTAATGTCATTTGTCTCCTGCTAAATGCGTGACTGGAGCCCCTCGGTGGTGCTGAGTTAGATGCCCAACACAGCTATGGTGCAGTGTTTACTCTTGCACGGGATATCAATCACCTTCCGTTGTGTGATGTTAGATCAAAGAGGCACTGAGACGTACAGTACGTCGAACGTGGCAGTGGATTAACGCTGAGACTCTGTGAGGCACCGCCGTCGTTTGCAGCTTGAAGCTGTTTTCCCTCGTGGGGAGATGAATTCCCTTCACGATTTAGCTGCACGGCTTCAGGGATCATCTGCCTCGTTTTCCTGCCTTACGCTAAACAAAAAAAGGAAAAAGGCATGACTTTGTCAGTGTTGTCACCGTCTTATTATTTTTTTAGTCTCAGTAGGCAGATTAACACCCAGATCTGAATGCAATTGAAGTTCATGTTTCTTAAGGAGTCTAACATGCACTGTTTGACACATTACGGTGACATATGTTCTTCTTAGGGACAATTCTTAGTGTTCAGTTCTTATTTTATCAAATAAAAGTATGTTGGCTTCCTAGATTAGTGTGTAATTAGAGTAATTATTCACAATGAAATATCATTAGATAAATAAGAGATGAGTCTTGTCTTGTCTTTCTTAACTGTCTCTTCTTCAACTTGATGTTGTTCAACATCGCTTTTATTTTCCTCCAATTCTGTTTTTCCAGATGATCCCAGAGAGCACGAAATTGCTCACTGATGTAATCTGCTACAGGATGTGATATTTAATGGTTTGTGAGTCTCTCTGAGTGTGTTTGTGTTATATGCATGCGTCCATTGATATAAAAATCATTTATATTTAGACAAAGCATTCCACATGTGTGTACGGAACGGAAGTAATTTGCTGAGGATGGATTTATGTCGGTCTTGATACCTGAGCGCATACATCTTCAATCTCCTCCATTTTGCCACAGCCGGCTGCTGCATCCTAAACCACTACTTGGGAATGTATTATATTTGTGCATCCACTGTGTAAAAGACAGAATGCACTTTACTCCCTAATGGAGTGCTCTGGAAACAGGCACAAGTGGGCACTAGCTCGTGTGATGCCAGCACACTCCCAGCAGCAGACAGCAACTGAGAGAGAGAGGGAATAAAGCAAAGTTAGTTTGGAGAATGCTATTCTTACATCATAAAGAGGAAGTTCGAAGGTCTTTAACCTCGAGATCTATCCTCGTTTATTCCTTTTGTATTTTGTCTTCCCCTCCGTCTTTTCTCTTTTTACAACAGGCTTTTGACTCAGAGTAATAAAGGTTAACAATGTGCAATTTATAGCTGTCAGCAGCAAACCTTTTGATCACGGTCACTAAAAGCAGATGTGACCTATTGCTTAAGCTTAATTAGAGTTTGGTTGAACTAACGACTTGAACTTACATCGATGTCACCGTAACCTTAAACATTCAGGATCACCAAACGTTGACGTTTCAGATCAATCTCTGCTTTGCAAAAGTAAGTCTGTATTTAATTCAACATGACATATATCGGTAGAAGGATGCTGAGGATGGAACTGCCAGGGAACAGGGCTAGAGGACGACCCAGGAGAAGATACATGGACGCAGTGAGGGAGGACATGAGAGTGGCTGGTGTTGGGGAGGACGATGCAAAGGACAGGGTGAAGTGGAGAAGGTTGCTTTGCTGTGGCGACCACTCGGGGTACAAGCCGAAATAAAAAGAGAAAGAGTTTGTATTTGTTTTTCCTGCTATAAACTATTTCAGATATAAAAAAAAACAAAAAACTGCAACCTCTTATAATTGATATTCTGTCCATTTCAATTTGAAATTAAACATTCCCATTATTTTGTTTTAGTAAAATACACTTGTACTCAATGTAGAAGGAACCGCTTGGACAGAAATGCCATCTGTCATATTTGCAGGTAGCGAAACCCTGTGGGCTGCATTTTAACCTTTGCTACTGGATTACTGCAGAAACAAACATGGATAATTGATATTCAGAATTATGTATCAAAACACAAGTTGGAAGAAATGTTAACTTGTTGTGACTCCAGGTTATGAGGCGTGTTTGCCCTCTGTTGGCTGAAATGTCAACTGACAGCTCTCCATAGGAATATAACAGGAGCACTGTTGGTGCCATTTAATCGGCACTGGGGGGGGGCTTGAGATGCTCGTGTGGTTCTATTGAGTCAGTCTCGTTTGTGGTTGATGTATGTGTGGAGTGGGTCTGCCCAAATGGATTAATACCACATCCAGTCCCAGATGGCGGCGACATTCTGTCCCCCTTCATGTGATTGTTTTATTGCTTCATTGGTTGCTTTTCTTTAGGGGATTGAACCTGAATGGTGCTGCTCATGTCTCCCAGACACACGCGCAGCATCATCTCCCACCACACACCTTCACTATCAGTGGCAAGGTGCTCAGGGTGTGTGTGGCTTGGGAGTGGACGTGATATAAACATCATTGGTCCTATTTTAAACACTCAGGTTCAGCAATCAGTGCAAGTCTAGTTTCTCTCTCTCTCTCTCTCTCTTCATGGGCGTCTCCAGGTGTTTTGAAGGGGCTGAATGAAGTCACATCAGCGGGCTCGCTGCTTTGAAACAGCTGTGCCAATCACGGTGATGCATGGCAACAACATCTCAACAAATTATGTAATGACTCCTCAGGAAATAATTTTGCTGTCTGGATGGTGCAGAGCAGCATGATATTAATACCCAGCAGCATAAATCTGTAGCCCAAGGCAGATGGTGTGGTTTGGCTTTCTTTTCTTTTTTTTTAACAGTTAACTAGATTGAAACAAATAATAATGTCACATTTTAAAGTGTGACACAGCTGTGTTTGCACCTTCAAGCGGTTGAAGAATAAAATAAATTGCTAACATGATGTTTTAAGAACTTCTTAAAATTCTGCAACAGGCTGCTGACATTTGAACTTGATTGAAGGCCATTTCAATCAGTGGACTATTTAATTTAATGCTGATAAACTGCACTTTCATACCTGACCTCTATTCAATCTTTCGTCCAGGGGTGGGGCTTGTGGACAGGCAGTCCCGGTAGATTTGTTTCACAACAAAACTTCTGTTGAGTGTCTAGACTCTAGATAGACAAGAAAACTGACAGCCAAATACTTAGGATAATAATAATAAATTGTATTGTATGAAAATACTATGCATAATGATGGATATGTGACGTGTGTACTCCGAGGAGAGCATTTAGTCTTAAAACATGTTGAATTATGATGTGAAATTATTTTGAAATGACTTCATAAATGTTATAAAATATTTATTTCTTATCTCTCCTCAGGATCATTAATAACATTTTTAAAACCAACGGAGTCCAATGTTATGCTACTGCCATTCCACTGTGAATTTTGCACGAGCCAAGCCTAATTTTATGAATTACATTTTATGAATATTCTGTGTTGCTGCCATAGGCATGATCAAATCCCTGTGAAACCAGCTCCTGGTGATTATTACATTCCTTCTGTCATTCCCAGCTTCATCTTTTCAGTCCCCACCCCCCCTGAGTATAGTACAAAAATGCAATTGACCGCACCCTTGCCTAATGTTTATTTTATCCTCTTGTGGCCGACAACAAGGCCTGTTACCCCACTAAACAAATCAATGTACAGTGTAAAAAAGTAATGAGGTGACGCTGAACTCGAACACTTAAAGCTGCGGTCTACTAAATCAGCTCCGGTACTGGGCAATTCCCAACGAGTGCATGATTAATCCGTTCTGGCTGAGAGCGGTCTTAAGGGATGTCATAACTCAAGGCTGTCAAAGCATCATGGAAGCATTAAAGAAAAGAAGGACATGGTGAGGCCTCTACAATTATTAGCAAAATGACACAAAGGCATAACCTTCTAAAAATAATCATGTTTTAAAAGGGATATCATTAATTGAAACACACAAATATGCCATCCTTTCGATATCCCTTTAAAGGTTGATGCATTCCAGTGTGATGACAGGTGATGCAGCCGTGATGGAATACTCTTCTGTATATTTGGGCACTTTCAAACTTCTCTATTAAGTCAGTGTTGTGACATCGTAATTGTGAAATGAAACACCTCACATGGCAAGAAGGTGCTTTTCTGACGATGAGCTTTCAGTATATTGTGAAGTCATTGTAAATATAAAGATATTAACATGACAACATTTCGACAGTGTTGCAATTTTTAATTTATTCTTTCTTGGAGGAGGCTGTGGGTGTCAGGTGATTGACAGCAAGTGATGAATTATACTTGACAGAGGTGCACCAGAATAATGGCAAGACAGGCAGCAAACGTGGCAAATTAAATTAATTCTCCGTGGATTATGTGTTCTGGCTATTTATAAAAGCTTTTCTTGTTTTTTTAGACAATTGTATGACAGCGGTTCGTGTCATTTCACAGTGAAATAAACTGATTTAGAAAGGGAAAAAAGTAATCACAATGTCATCTTGAACAATTTAATTAGACAGCTACTCACGTAACTTTCCCACATAGTTAAAATATTTGAACATTTTTGTGGTCACCCAAGGCAAATATGGGACAGAATGTTTTTTCTGGGAACCTACCTTTTCAGTTGGAAATGATTGGCATTGAAATACTTTGAGTTTTACATGCTGTTCTCTGTATGATTTCATTTCTAGTGTGGAAGGTCCCGTGATTTATGTCTTATCATTGCTCGCTCTATTTGTCAAGCGTTAATTTAGCTATCTGCATCACAATTTGAATGAAACCACTGAACACAAAATGAGACCGAACTGGTGAAAACTGTGGCGCTACAGATATCACAAACATATTTTGTTCACCATCTAAAATCTTTAATTATCTGCTGATACCAAGCTCCTGGTTTTAGTTTTAAATAATAGTATTTTTCCTTGATAATTTTATTCATGGTTTTGTACAGTTTTAAAAGCACATTAATAATACAATGAATACCACCCACCCATTACCAAGAGCGCTTCCTAATCCTCTCATCAAATGCAGCCTGTTGAGGTATGACAACTGTGTGCATCATCTCCTTTGTTCCACTGGGGAAGACAGATTTTAAGTATTAAAATGCATACAGAAATAGACATGTGCCTAAAAACCTCATGGTTTAAACATGTTCCCTTTTTTGTTTTCTCTCAGATTGATTTGTGAAAGTATTGGATGAAGCTTGTAGCTGTAAATTGGACAGTATAAGTACCCATTTGAAGTGATTTATACTGTATCTTTAAAGGTTTTTTTTCAACCAGTACCTTTTAATATCGGGGAGGGTGGGGGGCGAAGGACACTTCTGGTATTGTGGCTGTTTTGCATGAGACATCTGAGAGCTGCACGTCATTATAATTTATTTCTGAAAATTTAAATAAATAAATACTCGCACTATCCCAGTGTTGACATCATCATATCTGCCTCTTAGCCGAGCGACATGTGCTCCTGCTTGATGTAATCTTTGTTGATACCTGCTGCGTATACACAAGCAGTTGAACCTTTACTTCAACGTAAAGAGTTGAGATAATAGAGGTAAACACAGTGTGAGAGCTGCATCCGCAGAATCAGTTACACAAAGAGGTGCAACAATAAAAAATAAAAATAAACTGTGGTTGAAAAATCATTTTGTATACCGCGACAGTATATGAGAAAAATTCTGATTCTGACGAGGCCATAATATACAACTCCGCTGACAATTTACATCTTGGCAGATGCTCTCTTCACCTCTGTAACTTGGAGTTAACCCTTGGATGCACTATCGCACAAACTCTTGACTGCATTTGTTTTAAATATATTGCCAACAACATTCTATGTTTCAACTCAATATTGCATCTTATTTCCCAAAATCGAGGCATAATGTTTGCCTTAGGAGACCGAGTTTTGAGATATAAAGTTGTGCTCACTTTTTAAAAGTGAGTTCCTTTTAGCACACGTTGTGTTGCAAGATAAAAAAATTACAGATGATGTGTTTTGCTGATAGATCCAAATCATAGTCTTCCTTAGCCAACGTTTCATTCATTTATTCATCTTCTGGAAGATTCGATATGAGGCAATGAGAGGGACAGTGAAGGTTAGACATTTTGGAGACAAGGTCAAAGAGACCAGACTTTGATGGTTTAGACATGTCTAGAGGAGAGACAGGGACTGTATCGGTAGAAAGATGGTGAGGATGGAACTGCCAGATACATGGACGTAGTGAGGGAGGACATGAGAGTGGCTGGTGTTGGGGAGGACGATGCAAAGGACAGGGTGAGGTGGAGAACATTGATTTGCTGTGGCAACCCCTCACGGGACAAGATGAAAGTACAGTAGTAGATTAATCTTCTTGAAGTAGTGATTGTAATAGTCTCAGTCTTATCCGAAATATGGGTAACGTGTTATGCTGGATCTTATCCCAGCTGACTACGGAATAGAGGTTGAGTACACACTGGACAAGTCGCCAGCTCATAACATACACATAGACAAAAGAAATTAGGGAAGCTGAGAGCCAGGCAACCATATTTGATGAGCGGAGAACATGTTGCCCTCCTATAAAGCTAAATCACAGCTTTCACCACAAGACACATAACTCAACAATGTAGCTGTATTCACATTAGTACGACATTGTTGAGCTAATTCAGCATTAAAGACTGAATGTTATCAATATGGTTGAACAATAGAATAAACAATTTACGCACTTTTTCCATATAAAGGCAGCCTTCGGAAGAAACTTCCTCTCACTCCTTTCTGTGAACCCAAATGTACAAACTTCACAATGAAAACAGCAACAAATAATGCGTATGCAAATCTGCAACTCTGAGACTGATGCCTTTGTTCCCTAAATACGGCTGTCACTGGTTTTTAATTAGCCAACTCCCCCCAGCGGGTGTGAACACAAAGCCCTTATCAATGACACAGCAGCAACATACTGTATGAGGAGCTGTACATGTGAACAAGAGCCTTTAATCAATGGCTGCCATATAGGCAGGAGGCCAGGTTTAGCACAGGCTTATTCACGTTAGCTGGCTAAGTCATTGTTGTTCAATACATTAATTTGTGTGTCTTTGCATTTTGTCTGAATAACTAAACTAAACTGGTGTTTTGTGTGCGCCGTTTAAGAAACAATATGCTGCATTCTCTTTGAGTTGTATTTCAAACACAAAGATCAAGCATGGTCGGGGAACAATATACGTGCAGTGACAAACAAATACGAAGGAAAGTAGCTGGCTTACATGGGTTAAGTGTCTCAATGTTGTAAGTTTGGTAGGTGCATGGGGGGGGGGGGGGGGGGGGTGTTTTAGTGCTTTGGGAGGGGGTTGATTTTGGAATTTGTTGCCCCGAAACATGCAGGTGAGCATGCAGATAGGACACCATGGTGCATCTATCAAGCATCTGAGGCTGAAGCAGCAGCAGCAGCAGCAGCCCGTTCCAAACTCACTGCAAAGCACCATTAAGCTTTGGGTTTGATCAAGATTGTCTCCCTGCATCACACTTACCTTACCTGGGAAGGGCCCCACTTCTCTTCCAAGACAAAGTGCTCCGACAGATCTCCTACGCTTTCCAGTTGTTCTCCCACCCTCAAGCAAGGAAGACTGAGAATGGCATGATTTGGGTGCACGGCATCTACTTTGTGTGTGTTTGGGTGGGCGCTCAATATAAGTTGACCTATTGTTTGTGAAAAGCAGTCGCCATCTATTTTTTTTAATGCTGTATTACACATCTGTCACACGTATCCTTCCATGACTATGCATGAGGTTAAATCTACAATAAGTGTCTCCCGTCTCTCTATTAGACCATCTATCAATGCTGTGCATATTTGTGCGTTTGATGTGTAATAGTGTGTTTGTGTGTATGTTTGTGCCGTTTGGGGACAGATTGATGTATTTGTCTTCCCTCCGTTGTTTTCCATCCTTTGTTTCATGCTGTTGTTTGGACAAGCATAGGCTAGCTGGAGATGGGAATAAATGGGACTGTTGGGAGACATTCGTTATATGCTGACACAAAGCCATTATAAAAGAACAACTCGATATATATGTCTCTCTCTCTCTCTCTCTCTGTGTGTTAAGGTATTTACAGTGCAGCTTGTGTGTGAACAGCTGTTTTTTTATCACTGATTAGACTGCTGATTGAGTGGAGGAGTTTGTTCTCACACAGCAAGATTATAAACTGTTCGATCTATAAAACAGTGATAAATGTCCATCAAAGATTCACAAGTTTTTGTTTGAGTTGCTCGATCAACAGTCGGAAGCCAGAACACTTTTCTTCATTGTGGTCTACTGCAGAATATGCTACTATAAGAAGATCAATGAATTGGAACATGCAACACATGTATCAATAAATGACACTCTTTCAAAGACATCTGTTACAAATTCCTGCAATCTACAGCATATACTCGTTTTTTTTGGGAAACAATTCGATTTTTGTCTGTAGACATATGTAACATGTATGTCTTCTTGTTGCACAATTAAACTAACTTTGTTGCTTTGGAATCATCCATCCATCTTCTTGTAGACAAGGCAACCTCAATCACCTCGTCTATAGAGCTACTTTATCTGCAAGCAAAGCACGCAAGCATCTCACAGTTGATCAGAACTGACTGAAGCAAGGTTCTTGTTTTCGTGCTCTTTGCCTTTTCCCCATTCCTCCTCACACGTTGTCTATCGCATTATCATTATCAGAAATTTTATAACAAGTAATGCAGGGCCAACGCACCCTCCAACCGACACGCGATCTACCAGGGTGCACCAATTACAGATGATGATATTGATAGAAGCGTGAACCCCGATTATAAATATCACCATCGAGCTTCTATGGTTCGACAGTCGATCTCTTGCCTTCATGACTCCATTTGGTTCTCGAGGAACTGTGGGACACATTCATGTCCTAATGAAAGCTCAGTGTGGGGATTTCTCAATAACCTCTGGCTCTTAGCAAATAGACAGTGACCATCCCAAAGGTTGATATTGAAGGGTCTAAAAATGCAATGAAATGGCAGGGAGGCGAAGTATTATGGATGACACTTTCCCTTGTGTTTTTTTTTTTATCTGCCTTTATCTATCATGTTATCTCCGTCTTCTTTTAACTTTCTCCATGCTCAATATACTGTGACTAATTTTCCTTTCCCTACAGCCGTATATTTTATATTTGTGATTATACACAGTTTAACTACTCAGAAAAATGCATGTTGTCAAATTTACCAGCAACCTAACGGTAGGACTGAGCATGTAATAAAAGAAGAGAGAATACTTACATGTGGCAGTGCGTCATTTGATTTTATGCTTTCGTTTGCCAAGACATGCACCTTGCTACAGCACTTCATGGTGCTTCATAAAAAATAAATGGTCTCTGTCTGTCTTCAGTTATAATGGTGAATATGCAACGGCACCTCATTCATTAGTTTGCTTTTGCTCCATGAGAGGGAAATGGATTAAGTTTATTTAGTGTTTGACTGCTATTATAAATAGCAGGGATTATTTCCAGGCTCTGTTTAGGCCTATTGTTCCTCTTTATTCCTGATAACCATTACAAATTATACACCAATAACCTTGTGTTTCCAGTGCCATATGTGTCTTAGCAAATCATTGTATTGTGTGTATCTCAGCATATGGGAAAGGTGTGCTTTTATTTGCATGTAGAATAACCTGATGAATCTGCTGAATTACTTTCTTTATGGAGGATATTGATTCTACTGCATGATGATTGGCTGAGTGGTTCATACAGGACCATTAATGGTTTTAATTTCTGAGGGGAACACTGCTACGGAAGCTTATTGTATTCACTGAATAAAAAATAGTTTCCCTGAATTTCGGAAATTATGAGGTTTTACCAAGAACATCCGAGACATCAAAATGTAAAAAATAAATAAATAGACGTGACAAGGAACTTACCTTTCCTGGTTGATTTAATTTTATAATTGAGAAGTTAATTGTACCATCAGTTGCATGACGGTTACACAATTCAGTGACCTAACATCAACATGATAGAAAAACTACTGTATATGCAGAAACACTATCAGCTGATTAATTGTCTTTCAAGTAAAGGAGACAAAAATCTTTTCCGACCAGCCTCCGCCGGTGATGCACATTAACTATGCAGTGTGCAATATAAGGAGTTTAAAAAGTGCAAAACAGGATTAATTATATATAGGAATCTCAAGGCTGTGAAAATAAATGTGGTATTATTGATTTTATTTCTATTTTTTAAATCTGTGGAGAACTTTGTGTCACCCCGAAAAATGCTTGGTATATGTTGTGAGCCAGATTTAGTTTCTGGTTTCAAATTGAGCCTATGGTATTCAGGTTATTTATTTAGCACTAAGAACCACCCTACGTTTGATGATGCCGAAGGAGCTTTAGCCTAAGGAAAAGAAAGCATAACAAAGATATGGCTGCTGCTGAGGAAGATGCACGTGACAGGGATTTGGCATCTGGTCCACCGGTCATCTAAAAGTAATGGCCGTATAAAGCATTCCATGAATCGTGAAGCATTTGAGACTCCTCTGTCCTTTTTGTATGACAGATTGATGACACTCACAAAAGGTGTGAAAATGAGAATAGATATAATAAAAGCGAGGGAGTTGAGACGAGAGAGCACAGATCTGTCTGACATTAAGTTGTGATGAGACAAAATGCCTTAAGCGTAAAGGTGCTGGACAAAGGATGCAGAAAATATGAGGTTGAATCCCAGAATACACGAGTAGCAAAACCAGTAGCAGAATGCTGGCAGTAGATGGAAGGTGTTTAGAGCGAGAACGTCAACTTGTAAACTGACTGCTGTAAAAGTGTTGATTTAAAATATAGCGGATTTTCAGGCTGAACAATTTCATTAGCTTTGTGACCACAATTCAATGTCGAATTAACAACTCTTGCTGTCAAAGACATCAAGACTCCCCCCTCCCAACAGTGGGAAGTCCTTAATATTGGATTTATTATATCCCCATGAGCAATTGTCAAGTGATTTACTCTCTTGTTAGCTGTTAGGAACTAAAGAGCATCCCCATAGAGCCCTTCTCCTTCAGCCCAGTCTGACCTTTTTAACAACTTTGTAAGGTACCTTCCTTCCTGTTTTTGTTCACTGCCACTCACCTCTATCAAAGTAGAATATTTTTTTAAAAGAAACTTTAATCTAATATGACTTCAGTCCATGTAAGATTTTTTTTTTAACTACAATTGTGTGGGGTTTTAAAAAGCCCCTATAGCTTCCGAAGCACAAACGCTATCTTGGTTAAAGCAATTGTTCATTTTATCCACGAATGGGATGTTGCAAAAGGAATCATGTTGGTGATTTTCCTTGTATTATTTTTTGCTTGCATGCCCTTCCTTTATGTGTTGCATTATTTCCTGTGTTCTGTGTCTGACCTATTTCCCTCTCATTGTCACACCTGCTCCTCATTCCCTTCGTCGCCCTGCCTTCTTATCTCCCTCCCTCTGTCTTCAGTCCTGCTAGTTTGTTGAACCTCACAGTCACGGTCCAGCCTTTTTCCTCACGCTCATTCCTGAACCTCTGCCTGATTTTTTTACCTTGCCGTTTGCCTTACGATTTGGATACCTTTGCCAGTCAGGACTGTTTTCTGTGTACAGAAACCTTTTTTTCTGGATTAAACCCTTCTGTTGCTCTACCGTCACTATGTGCCTCAACATTTTGAATCCATACCATCCTGTTCAGGGTTCTTGACATCATGTCGCTAAAGGGAATGAGATGGAATTAATTAGATAAAACAAAGAAATGTTGGGGAAACAGATAAAGACAAGACTCATACATCTCTTCATTTGCATGTCATTATTTATATTTCTAATAATTTTAAAACTGCAAAACTCTCTCTAATGTTAATAGCCAGATTGAGATGGGGACACGACCTGCATCTCATTCTGCATCTGTCTGGTGTGTTTATTACCCTGACTGAACACCAGACATTCTGACAGTGCTGGCGAGACAGTAAAACTAGAGGTTTAAGAATTAATTACATGCAACTAGTGTTTTTTTGTTTTTTTTTACCAATGGCTCTGTGGCCATCTGGCAGGCGTAACCCAAGTACATTGCTACAAATGCGCACATCTTCAGATGATATGGCTCATTTTCAAGTCATCAACACATCCTCCTAATTGGTGGCCTACTTAAGATGCAACAATATCCCACCTCTCCCTCTGCCTGTCAATGCTGCTGCCCTTTTGTCCCTGCCACCTCCCTAGCATCGACCGATGCGCTAAGATCTGGATGTGTTGCTCATCATTCCTCGATATAAACACACACAACTAAATACCCAAAGACAAAACTTCAGGCATAATTTCAGTGCGAAATCTGATGATGCATAGTACAAGTAGTTTTGCCAGAGATGACTATTACAGTGAGAGACTGATGAGAGTATCTCCCTGTGTTTTTGTCAGGCGATAACAGCTGCACACCTCTGAAATCAAGTTTCCCTCTTTCTAAATCTGGGAGAAGTTTGAATATCTTAAGTGAACTTATCATAAAACACATTTCAATCAAATTATTAAAAAAAACAAATGTCTGTATTCATCTTTCAGTCACCTCAGGGATGGTTGAGATAAATGCTCAATTAGCTAAATTAGGGATGACAATGTTTCTGCTGCTTTGGTGAAACCATCAAACAAGCTGTGAACAGGATGTTTTCAGTGGTAGCCGAAGTGCAGATTGCCTCACAGACCTTGCTGACGAATCACTAAAGTTGTAGCAATTCCAAACCTAATGTTAAAAAATAAAAAATAAAAGTCTCCCATCACATTATTGAATATTTACAATCTGCAATCTGGCAGTGACAAAGGAGACAAACTTGGCTTCTGTTTAGCCCTTTCTCTTTAGCACACAGCCAACTATGCTGACACTCAACTGTAATTGATCGTATTTTGAAAGCAAGATGGCATTTCCATTCAATGACATTCATGGCTGATGGACAAATTCGGTTTCATCGTCCTATAAATATTCAAAGAAAATAAATGATCGAGGGAGATGAAGGTTGAATCCACAACATCCAGACGCCGTTGTTCTTTTATACTCGGGTATCTTCCCTTGAAACGTACTGCTGCTGTGGTTACATGAATGCATAATGTTTCTTGTATTATATACCGTAAATCAAAAGTAATCCCACGTCAGCTATTAACGTAGTCAACTGCAAACTTTAAACCTATTTTGTTTGCAGCTGTTCAGATCTAATCCAGACGAGGCCGCTGGCTGCGGTAAGTTTACAGCATGCTCTGATGCAGAGGATCTTTCAGTGTCACGTGCTGAGTTAATGGTGAACGCATCATCACCTATAACCAAAGCCTGTTGTGGCGCAAGTCCAGATGTTCTTGCTCATGTCTGCTTCGTGCCAGTTGTCCTGCAACTGGGACCTTTTAGCATATGCATTTATTCTGAACATACTTATATGTTCATGCAAACCTAACACAATCCTAAACTAAAGTCGGTTTGGGGGTTCCTGATATCTGTTTATGGTGGTTAAAGTTTGATGCTTGAGATCTGTCACGCTGAGCCCACCCCTCCAAGTCGACTCCCCTCCTTTACTAACGCATGAACCGAAGTGATTTATTAATTTCCCCCGAGCTCATCAGAGACTGTGATTGTATCAAAAGTTTGTGACTGCATAATTTGCCACCCTTGTTTATCAGTCTGGTTGTTCAGCTTAGAACAACAATGGATGCACAAGTGATGAATGTTGAGCCCAGCAAGGGAGGAGAGGAAATCCTCAAACTATGCACAAATTACAAAGTGGAAACAATTATAGTGCTTTTTTTTTCGCACTTCCCCGCCTCCTCGTTTCCCTTTTCATTTCTTCATCGCATGTATTCTCAGTGATAAGTGCATGCCTGTCGAGCGAGCATATGGTGGGTGGGTGTGGTCCTGCCAATAGAGAAATCACAGACACGGCGGCAGCACTGTACTGCATTAGAGTAATCAGAAGGAAATTATCGCCCTTAAGTAGCCTTTGGACATCTGCATGAGGTGCACACATTTTGTGAATACAGCACACACACACACATACCGGGACCAGCAGGCTCAGATACCTGAAAGCGAACAGATGGACTCGGTACAAGCTGTTTCAGACATCCTTCACTACTTTAAAAGAGTAATCATAGCAAACTGAAACCTGGCAGTCCCCCAAGCCAGTCCTTCCAACAGGCACACGAGAAAAAGCCTTTTTGAATGATGAAAGAAAACACGCAGTCTGATGTTCATGAACTCGCTGAAAGGTGAAGTCGGTTCCCCAACTCGTCTTCATTTACATGTAGGTAGAAGAGATGAGCATTACATTGAATAAGGTGTGTGTTTACTTTGTGAGCGATGCAATATTTTGTTAACCACAAAACACATATGCTCTTACACGTTTTAGGTTGTATAAGGGTTAGGTTGGGGTTAGGACAGTTGGCAGTCATGAATGCCATGAATGAAGCTTCGGGTTAAGCCCTGCCACAAGATCATATTCATTTTTAGCTCGGCTGGCATCACGTCTCAATGGATGTTTCAGTCCGCTAGCCAGAAAATGTCTCATTTCTCATTTATTAAGATCCCACTGATATTTCAGTTGCTATTCTTCCTGGGGTCGCCTCCATATTACATTGCATTACAGACAGGACATACAATACAACAGCCCAATGCAATAAATACATAAATACTAAAATAAGTGATTATAAATTTACACTTACTGACCAAACAATAGGTGTCAATGAGGTTTCCATTTCATGTCCGTTGCGTAAACAACAAAGGTTTTCATTATTTTCAAAATATTTTGTATTATTTTCCATTAACAGAAACCCTGGCAAATCCATTCCATGCACCATGGCCCGATTCCAAAGACTTTGCTGCAGCGGATTTGTTCTGCCGAAAGGTAGAGTTCCACTGGTTTGTCTTGTACTATAACCATGTTAATCAGCAAAAAAAAAGACAGTTGTTTATCAATAATTTCTGGAGTCTTTGTTGCTATAATGTTACAAATAAATGACAATAACAAACATTCAAGTCTAGGGTTTACAGTTAACCAGCCAAACTGAAGCATAATCCATATTGTCTAAAACGGAAAATTAAATTAGCATTAATTTCTGTCAATTGTCATTTTCTTCTCCCAGTTGTCTAATAATTGAATCAAGCTTTAACAAACCTACAGAGACTCACCCCAATTAGGGAATAATATTTGACCTATTATAAATACAGTGTGCAAGACACAACACGATATAATTGATTAACTTTTAGTATATAGAAGTCAAAGAAATCTAAGAAAGCATCAGTCATGTCACGGCAACAGAAACTATTATGATGCATCGCTGACTGTAGGGTTTTGAAAATCTCTCCGTTCAGATCTTTATTTTTGTGTTGCGTACCTCTTACATGGCGTCGTTTCCATAATGTTGTGAGGCATATCTCGCACTACAAGTGACTCTTAGGTTTGGGCAGCTGTCAGGTCTGTTTTCAGCGATGCTTTCTCTGAAGAAGATAAAGAAACGACAGAGTTTGGAGAGAGAATGTGTCAGGTTGTCTGTGCGAAGCCTAACGCAAGTGTGATGGCCCCTCCTCCGGCAGTCCCCTCTCCACTGGTTCTCATTTCACAGCTGGACGGGCAAATTAGACTTGGCTCTAATCCATCACCATGGATCCCAGCTCACATGTATGAAATTTGTGGAAACAAAAAATGAACACCCGCACATTTACGTAATCATACACAGGGCTGTGTCGACTGGGATTCTCTTAATTCCAACAAACAATTGAAAATGAACAGAGGATGCATGATATCTTTGTCTTTTCAATGTAGAGAACACTCAAAAGATACATTTTGGATTTTAAAATGTCACAAATAGCTTCACATTTTTATCTCAGCCCGAGCCTCAGTGCTTCACGTTAACATCCTCTCCCTCTTAACTGATCATTCCATGTCACTGGCTGGCTGGTGGTAGGTCCTCTGTAAGCACAGAGCTTCAGCCCGAGGTGAAATCTTTCATTTTGAAATCAGTCATCTCTGAAAAATGGTTGAGGACAGCTCCTGCTATCGATGATGCTGCATTGTTGTGAGGCAATGTCAGTAGCGGCGCAGAGCGGGGAAGAAGAAGGGACAGAGGGTGACAGAGCATGCATTCTAGTTGTGGGTATTTTGGGTTGAGACTTATTTCACTTCCAGATTCTGTCACTTTTGCAGTGTGCCACGTGTTAAAGATTGAGTGCGTGCTGCCTTATTGTCTCTGCATGTGTTTTTTCTCTCTCTCTCCATTTGTATTCATGGGGCACTTAAAATGCATAATCACCTGCTTTACTTAGGGGCTAGTGTTCCATCTTTAGTGCTGATGCGAGTTTAACCTTACAATGATGTTATAAAGACTCCCTCACGCAGAAATTAAACAAAATCATCCAACTCTTCTGGCTACCACTGCCATGGGAGCAATTTAGAATTTCTAATCTCAAGGCTATTTGTCTACATCCACACCGGTGGGGTTTCTGTGTGTCTGTGCTGTGTGCAAGGCTTCATACTAATTTGCAACGTTCAACAAATGGGAGAGCTGCAAAGGGAAAAATCTCAGTGCATATGACCGTGGCCCACCAACCGCATGTTCCACGCCAACAGACAGCCTTCACTGCTGGTTAATTAAGAAAAGATTTTAGGGAGTACTGAGGCAGCTCTAATTAAAAACCTTTTATGGTTGGGTCCAATTATTCGTCACAGGTGTTTTTTGGTCTCCTGGGTCGAGTCACGTTGGATAAGAAATCGGAAGCACGCGGCGTATCGGCGCCGAATCTGCCTATTTGAATGTCATTTGTTGTTGGGAAAATAACTGCATTATGAAAGCAAAATGAAAAACAGCCATCTTGTGCAATTCAATAAAGTTTGCTTTGTGGAAAAAGCTGTAGGCGTCTGCTAATCACAGCTGGGCAATTCCACGGCTTCGTCATTTTTTGTTTGCGATGCCGCTGTTGAACAGTTTCAACTTTGTAGCTGGGATGTAAAACCAGCTCGGCTGCCCATTATCCATTCAACAACCCACCACATGTCACAAAAACGACTTCATTCATTAGGACCGTTAAGCCAGAGTGTAAGTTAAGCCAGAGTGTAAACGGAACAAATGGGAGAGAGAGAGGCATAAACACTGACAGAGATTTAAGCCATGGAACAGCATCTTCAAGGATTTAAACTCGACTCCTCAGCTCGGTATGAAAAAATAGATGCATTCCTTTCAAACCGTGTATCCGTCCACTACTTGCAAGCAACCCTCACACTGACACTGTGAATATATCCCATTGGATGATGGTAAAATTATGGTAATTAAAAAATTGGGCCGTTGGTAAGTAAATCATTACATTATTTACTTAAGTTAAGTTAAGATGAATAAGGCTACTAGTGCTGACATGTGAGCGTAAATCCAGTAATGTTAAATTAAGAGGTAGAGATTATTGTTCGAGGTTATTCTCCACCATTCATCACTTTCTCTATTGGCCTGCTGACCCTCTCCATGAATGCATCCTGACTAAGAATTACTTGAACCTCCTCACAATTATTGCCTCTCTGAATTGCAGCCAGAGATCATTCTGGTCTTACATCTTTCATGCCTTCCAGAATGACGTATTTCTGCTCAGACAAGTGAGAATGACCAAATGTCGACACAGGTTTTGAGGCTATCGTTTTTCATATCTAATCGTGAAGATTGCAGCTTTTCATTGATTGGCTTTCTGTGGCATTCCAACAAAAATGTTTGCAAACAACTTTCTTCATTTATTAGAAAGTTTTCCTCATTTTCATGATTTGTTTCATGATCTATTTGTCTTCGCTTTGTTTTCTATTGATCAATACAATGTGCCAGTACATTAGAGAAGTCAGAGTTTGTCATTCAATAAGAAACAAATACAGACACAAATAATACAAACGCATTCTACAAATAGAAATGGTTCCTTTGCCTCTCAGCGTGACGCTGGATGAATACAGAATGCTGTTAATCGTGTTGTGTGCAAATGTTTGTGAAACAGGTAACGGGCTCCACAGACTCAACACTGCTGCTCTGCACTGATAAGTGTGTGTGTGTGTGTGTCTGAAAGAGGATAGGTGTGTGCAGACGCAGATTTATCAAACATCTCCTAGAGTTGTTAGACCCAACTGACAGCTGATGATGTCATGATCATAATGTGTCATCATCAAAAAAATGAACGTTGTTTCATGTAGCACATTTGTGGAAAGTCCTTGTTTTCCAGTTCGTTTTCCTCACATCGCTCCATGCATCCGCCAGACTTCTCATAATATCATAATCAATCAGTCATGAAATAATGATGCAATTGGTTTTTCAACTATCCTAGTATTGGGACTAGTGGCTTGCATTCCCTCAGGAACAGATTTTCATGTTAAATCATAAAACATATGCTTTTTCTAACATAACATGCCAAAATGTGTGCATGTAAAATGTAAGGTCCTTTGCGATCACACCTCAGGAAGATAATTAGGTAGGTGGCACCCCGGTATGGACTTGTAGTCCAAGATGTGGGTCTCCCACTCATTCCTCCTCAACAGCTCGCCAGTTTACTGTAAGTTCAGAGACATAGAACATGAGGATGTAAGCCCTTGTTATCTTCTTGATGACTCCCAACACACTTAAATTGTCACAAAAATAAGTGACTTGTTCCAGTATTCAGCACATTTTAATTAGTTATAATTTGGCAAATTAAAATGCAGAGTCCTTATGAGAAGTCCTCATTTATACGTTTACAGCTGTGTGTTCAGTTATGCAGAGACCGGATGCATTTTTTTGGAGCAAGTGATTTTTCATGGGAAAAAAATTCAACTTGCCAACCGCAATGAATAAAAACATTAGCAAAACGGCGGCAATATAATTCTGTCCATTTATTTTTTTATAGAAGCCGCGGTAAAGTTGCAGGTGATGAAACTGAGAGTAGACAAATATAGACCTTTCCTACAACCTTGGAAACAATTCTCACTCTTTCCACCCATAGATTTGCACGCGTGACTTTGTGTATGTTCTTTTTTTCGAAATTAAATGAATGATCCTTGAAGAAGTGAGTACCCACTTTAGCAGCACAGCGGTTTGTTTGTAATTACTTCCCTTTGTGTCCATCAAGCCGAGCTTTCCAGCTGTAGATTGCAGCACACTCTCTAAATCACATTATAGCATTCTAACCAATGGCTGTACAAGGATCGATGCCCAGCACAGGCCTGGTAATTGACTTGGTCCCTCTCCGGCAGTAAGGATAGCCTGTCTGCCACTCCATGGGTACTCTCAGCTCACCACTAATAAATTTGACACAGAATGTCACCATTGCCGGACTCTGTCCAGCCTGATCAGAAGAACTGCAACTGAGGAGCGCATCTGGTTGCCAACCTCTGACCAGAATTTGGTCCACTGCCAAGAGACAAAAAATTTTTTTTTGATTCCATCCAACAGACTGCAGAAAAGGAATAGGGGGTGGAAGATGCTTGGCATTATCCATCTTAGAAGCTTGCTCGGGCTTTGTGCAGATTTTTGCCATTTCTCACCGAGTTGCATTCTCTTCAGCATTTCAACTGGCAGCTTCGGCTCCACTATTTGCCTCAGTGAGACTAAATGCTCTTAGTCCTTTCATCCAAAACATTCCATATATGATATTCTCCATGTAAGCCAGCATTTCTTTTTGACTTGAGACGACCATCTTTGAATAATAGGATAAAGAGAATTTTTTTCCAAAATTACTAAGAAATGATGGGTTTTTGTTTATTCTTTCATGAAATCTCAGCATTAGAAACTCTGAATTCAAACCTTCTCCTTTGAGAGAACATATTGGATTTTTTTTTTCAACTGTAGGGAGTCCAAAATATATCTCTTTACGCTCATTGCCTATAGGCATTTTATGGATTGTTGATTTATTTGACATCTACTGCTAGCTTGCTACGTGCCCCACATCGCCAACAAGTCACCGCTTGTGATCTATTGTGCTAAAGCAGTGAATTGGCACTGATAGAATAGCCAGAGAAAATGGGTTATAAAATGAGTTTTTAATATGATACCGTCTGAGGCAGTATGAATACACAGTACTGCATGCTGGTTGGCAGAGTTTTAGCTTCCTGAAGCGAAGGTGAAGTCGTTCTTCAATGAATGCTCGTCAGATCTGCCCTGAGTTGTCTGAGTGTGTGTCTTCCACCCTCCTTGACATTATTTCTTTGATATGCTGGGATCAGGTGAGCACCAGCCACATGGCCAGGATGGTATCATGACTGTAACAACAGATGCACACCACTTTGTACCCGTTCTTCTCCAGTGTCATATTTCTCATCACATCAGTTGTCAAAACCGAGAACCCACTCTCTCACGTTTGATTTGACTTTGTCTTTAACCCAATGGATGAGCGGCCATTTCTGCAACTATTGCTGCATGGATCCAGAAAACATGTTTTTGCAACCTGAAGTCCCTCTTTAGTTGCATGCAGCAGTGAAGACAGGGTTTCACGAGAAAGAAGAGGATATAAAGTGAGTCATTTTTTTTTCCTTCATCAAAATTAACTTTAATCCCACCAACCGAGCAAAAGAAACCAGTTAGATGAATGACGCAACTTCACGCAAAGTTTCTAGAGTCGAGACAGTTAAACAGTTCATTGATCTTTGAGCAGTTGTATCAACACTTTCTGAGAAATGTCCCAGGGCAGTCAGTGGTTCTGCAAAGCAACAATGAACGTGTACATTTTTCAGTCTAATGTTACATACCATACTGCCGTTGACATGATATTATACCGTCTGATAAAATGTCACTAATTTCCTCTGTTTTATTATTTCTTCTGTTTTCTGTTCCCTTGTGCGGCTTGGTAGCGATGATGAGGCAATTCATTCAGTGCTCCCCCAGACCCCAAAACGATGCCCTATTGTTTTCCAGTCCTGTAGTGCAGCCATATTTGAGTGTGGAAAGCTGGAGATTCTCATTTTAATGTGTGATGAAATTCAATTCCACAATCTGTTATGGTTTTAGAACTCCTGTAGTGTGAGCCTGCGTGTGAGAGGCACTGTGAATGGGCAGAGTTATTGTGCATGTTATTTTAAGCTTTATTGCTCTAACAGTGCTGTGAACTTAATGGACTGCCGAGTCCTGTAGCTGAAGTACTGAGAAGTAACGTTTCTGCTTGCATTATGTTCTTCATGACACAATTAAGCTTTCCTGAATGATGTGTACACATAAAAAAAAAGATTATTCTATCAACTGTTGCTTCATTTTTTTCAAATCGTACTGTAGCTGCTGCTGCCTGTTCGTCATCGTGTCTCAAATCTGTTGCTCTGAAATGCTCGGTTGAGTAAGATCTCGAGAATTTCTTCTTGACAGCTTTCCACTTTGTCTCTATGTCGATCTACGGTTTGATCTTCCCCCGTCAGCTCATGCTCACTATTATGCATTGTTATGTGTTATAAAGTATAAATAGCCCAGCAGAGAATTGGATAGTCGGGAGATAAGAGCCAACTAGAGTAGACTGACGGCTACAAAACAAATAAAAAACGTGACCTCCAAGTCCAACGATTTTCAAGATTTGGCAGGATGTTGGTGAATTTTTTTCAAAACTTTAGACCTTAACTGGCAACAATAATAGATTAATATTTCATGCCATCAAACATGCCACTTAAACTGGAGGCTGGTATGTGGTCACCACACATCTGTGTATGTTTACGAGTTCTGGGATCACTTCAGTGTCTTGCCTGGAGAAAAGAAAGTAAACGATACATTGGAGGAACAGGCAAAGTAAAAAAGGCCTTCTGAGAGTTTTACTTTGTCTTTGTGTTTCTCTGTCGGGTTGGCAGCTGCTGCAAGCTTCCAGTTCAGCAAACATATTACCTTACCTTTGTGCAGAAATATGAAGCACAGAGGAACAAACCGCATAATACAGCTGATCTAAAAGTGAAGGATAAAACAAATGCATTTAGAATGTGGATTAAATAAAAAAACAAACTAAACATTGATTTCCCTGATTCAAATTCAATTCAAAATCAAAGGTAAGAACCAAATTAAAAACCAAAAATCAGTTTATTAATTATTAAACCATAATCTCTTAAATTATAATTTTGTCTGGACAAATGCCAAATAACTGACTGCATATTCCAGGTGGTCCACAAATCGTCAATACAATAGCATCCATACTTATTGGATTTTTAGGCCCGAGCGCCTATCCTAGGCATAAGGGGCTATTGCTTTTGCAACGCAGAATTTTTTTTTATCTCTGTAATTGTTTCAATCAGCAAATCACAATTAGCCACCCACAGAACAAGAACAGAGCAAGACAGACGCGGGGGCGAGTGGGAGGGAGGAAGCATGCAGAGGAGAGAGATGCATCAGTCCATTACTGACGAATCAAATATGTGGCCACGACTTTCATTCCATTTAGTTACAGGGATTGTGGCAAACACAAACTCAGTTGATCTCAGTTTGTTTTGTAGCTTTATTTCGTCACAGCAACATTTCAATTATCGTTCAAGCTTTGAGTTTGGCACCTGGCATCAGTCGCGGAGCTAGAATGTGGCTAATGGGTAGGCCTGTGTTACCGTCTGTTTGTCTTTTGTGTGGACCCGCGATCAGCTGGCGTCTCATCCGGGGTGTACCCCACCTCTCAGTCAGCTAGGATCGGTGTAGGTGTTGCTGGATAGGCTCCAGTGCCATTTTACTTTATTCTAGTACAACAATGAAAAAGGAAGCAGTAGTTGTAAGCATCAAGTTTAAGCATTTAAAACTATTCAGACCTTACCTCATAAAGTAAAGCGTCCCTTCAGTAATGAACTGACACAAAAGCAGGTAGAGACTGTAACGTCTTCTGTCTCTACTCTAATCAGAGTAAAAAATTCAGGGATCTAAAGGCATTAACGCCACCATTGGCCCCATGTCAATTACATGAGGATTTTAGAATATTTTCTGACTTTCCACGGTACAGACAAAGCTCGGTCTCTCTCTGTATGTCTGCTATAACTCTCTTTATCCAAATACTTTGAGCTCTTTCATCTTTTACTTTAAAGCCTTGTGTTTTCTTCCCCCATCTTCAGCAATCTGGCACTTTCTGGGAGAATGGCTGACTTTCTCTCTTAGTGATACATCTCACACCATCTTCAGTTAACAAAAAAAAGATCCTAAGAGAGATACTAGAAGCGAAGATAGTCTTTGAATGGATTTTGGGTCGGAGGAAGGGAAGTGATTGCAAAGACAAATGCTCACATTTGCCCATTTTCTTCCCATTCAGATTCAGTCTGCTTTATCATTCCAGATAGAAACAAGACTTTTCCTCAACTTCCTGTCCTTCCTGTGCCAGAACATAGTAGTCTGACTCAATATAGCCTTCACAGTCCCCCCTCTTAAGTGAAAGGGCAATGAGGAGACAAAGATGGTGAAGGGTTGAGGGTGTTTTCGGCTCAGATATGGATCAGCTTTAACTTGGCATGTGCCAAATAGACACCAGACAAAGATACGAGGATAGAAGCCTTGCAATAAATCAATGGCAGCCCAGCATGCAGAATGAAATCAGAAACGGTTGTGCGAAATAGCGATTCAATGTGGTGAAGGAGAAATCGATCAACATGGACGAGAATAACGATTTCCCACTGTTTTTGCTTGTTACTGTCGGGGGTCAGGAGCAGAATGATAGTAAGGATGTTTAATTACCAGTTCAAGTTCAGTTCAAGATAAGCCACAGAGGAAAGTCCCAAAAAAGAGTGATGCTACGAGATGTGGCGAGTAACGTAGGCGCGTTTCCGTGAAGTGCGTATTGAGGCTTGCTTCATTTCGGGGTGGAAAATAACGACATCCGAAGCGTCGCTGCCTGGCTGTGGTTTGGATTTTTCAGCGAGGTTTGACAAGCATTTGAATGTTTTTAGATATTTTTCAAGCAAGCACAAACCTTTCTTACTTCATCAATAGTCTTGGTCCTTCCATCCCAACACTTCGACTGGAAGTTGTTGACCGACAGAGAAACTGGTTTTCCTGGGCTTAGGGTTGTGCTCAGCTGTCCGTGCTCTCTTCAACCATCGGTTTGGGATTCCACTCATACGATGATGGATATGAAGATCATTTGTTAAATCAGAGGATTGAATCTCCAAATAATGCAACTACCAATAACATTTTGTAAGACATAACAGATTTACACTGAAATCAAACGAAGAGAAAGGTTAGCCAGGAAGAAGCATGCACAATATGAATGCTGTGTACTTGTAGCCTGGCATGGGCCATGCATGGCAGCCTCCCTCCTGCTGTTCCGTTGTTCCCTTCTGGTATTTATGGATGAGGCCCGAGACCACGTTTAAGCTGCTCTCTGAGATAATGTTGCCTGTGCTGGAGTGGTTGTCTTTGGAGATAAGCCAACGTTGCACACTAATGCTTTGTTTATGATTAAGTGGTCCAGGCAATTACATTAGAGGCATAACCGGAGCCCTTCTCTCTCTGTGTGTTTGACTATTTGTCAGACCCTCTCACACTTGCAATGCCACGAGGCACCTCTCAAACCTTGTTGGACCTGCAGTCAAGGACGGGAACCTCTGTGCAGTCCACCTTTTCTAATACCTGGCAATGGTTTCCTAAATGGGGGAGGAAGATTTACGGCACGACAGCGCCAGCACCTGAACACAACCTGTCGCTTTTGAGAGCAGCTTTTCGCTCTCCATTGAAGGCCATGATTTAGGAGGAGTAATTGACTGGAAATGGACTAATGCAGTGAGACACTTTATGGTGCGAGCCGTGGCGAGCTGCACAGGATCCTTACTTCATGGAGAAGAGAAGGGATGGAGTGCAATGGAGAGAGAATTCAAACACATGGTGCCACAGAATAAGCCCGAACAAGTAATTAAATGGTGTATTGCGTCTCCAAGTCTCATCTATTTTTCTGCAAATAAGATAAATTGCAGTGAAACTCGTGAAAGTATTTCAACCCGGCAGCATATTTCATCATTTTGTTGCAGAGACAGAGTGGGGGAAAACAAAAATTGAAGCTTCAATTCGACATTTAATTACTTGTTAAAATTGAGATATGCAATATGATCACTAAAGAATGTAATCCAGGAGGGTCTCGGATGTGATGTTTTTTTTTTAACCTAAAATCTTTGTAATGAGATTGAATGACAAACTGAATTTAACCGTTTTTTACAAACATCCTTCTTATTATCCTGCTTGTGAGCAGTTGCATTACAACTTTAGGCTAAAAGCTAAAAACAAAAATAATTTTGTTGCTTTATGAAAGCAAACAGATCATGTGTGAAATTAATTTCTTGCAGCATCCGGCAGATGTCAACGGCATCAACATTTAGTGCGTTTTTTCCCCCCCACTCTTACTTCTGAGTTCAAAACTTCTCCCAGCTCACTCAACAGTGACAAATTATAAAATAATTAGCAATAACTATCCACATCCTCATTACCGCCACAGAACTACCACTGACATGTACTTACAACAAGCCAGATGGACGATGTGACTGTCCTGTTTGTGTAGCTTCTCAGTGCTGAAAAGACTCCTGAGATTATGTGAGCAAGGAGAGAAGGGGTTTCGTGGGGGGGGTGCAAATCAGCATTGCTGGGCACAGGGAATACGCTGAGACATATGCGAAAGCACATATGTTGCTCCTTTGGGGGCTGTGGAGAGAAGCTGAGAGACTCTGAGCTGTGGGAGAAGGGTGTGATCATTCTGTCATAGAGTATTAATGTCATGATGGATTCTTACACACACACAATAACAGCAAATGGGCACCAACAAAAAAGCTGATGCATGATAATGTATGGCAGCTAAACACACACCTCTGCCTACACCTGCACGTCATTGGCGGCAGCCCCCTTAGCTGGAGGCCTTCGGGACATGCCACTTTCTGCACCAGCACCTGTCACCTGGATCATGCACAACAAATAAAACGAGCATGTCAACCTCAGCGCTCTTTCTCGACTCCTTCTTTTCCATCCCTACCCCTCCGTTTTTCATTCCCAGCCACGCTGAGACAGCTATCTATGATAATTCAGCACCCAGACACATTCTCGCTTTGCTTGCGGAGCCGTAGATTGCTATATTTTTTTTTCTCCCCCAGCTGTGCTCGCTGTGAAAGTGACAAAAGGAAAATGCAATTAAAGGCAGACATTTGACAGAATTGTAGTAAAGCCGGAACAGTGAAAATAATGAGTGGTATTGGGTACTTGACAAAATCTAACTCTCCATTGAAAGAATCATATTTAACGTATTCCATGTTGTTTCATGACTGACAGGAAAGTTGTGAGCCGTCCAAATCAGCTGAAGGATTACAGAGAGGACAGGAGAGTTGGTTTCTACACCGACTGGCACAAATCTTATGTCATATAGTCACATTTCTCTGTTTATGCTATAAAAGGAAAGACCGTGAGATGAATAAATGTTTTTGTGACTTGAGACAATTTTGATTTGAATGAAAGTGACCAACTAGAAATACTTGCTTTGTGTACTTTTCAGGTATTCATACTTATGTTTCAAAAACAAGTGAATTGCTTTTGTAGATTGTTTTGTGTCGCCATGTGTTTTCTCTGCATTGAGCCTGATTTAAACCCAAATGGGAGGGACAGCAAAGTGTGTTAAACATTGCTAATATCACACATGACCGATGAAACAAAATGGCACGTAAAATAGTCGAAACAGAAAACAAATTCAAAGAAAGTACAAATAAAATGCATTTGTTTATCTCTCGGTGTGTTCTGCTTATCAGTCAGTCAGAAGTTGAAATTGTTGAGCATAATAAAATCGAATAATAATAAAGATAATAATAATTAGTATCATAATATAATTATAATGCAGACTAGTATAATAATAATAATAATTATTATTAATATGCTAGTCTGCAAATGGTTACTTCACCTTTACTTGAGTAAAAACTGTTTTGCAACAATGTCAGAAATAGTGGCCACTGGTTGCTCTCTCTCTCTCTCTCTCCCTCTCTCTCTCTCTCCTGACTTGAAACTAATCTTTTCCCGTGGATAAGTCTTTTATCATACCATTCCTGTCACCAGTGCATCTCCATCATCATCATCATCATAATCATCATTATTTCTGCCACACAAACACCTCTCCTGCTGCTTCTCATTCCTCTCCCTGTTTTCCTTCAGCTCCACCCCCTCTCTTCTCTGCATTACTCCCCACCTCGTTGCATATCTGTCTTCCCTTTTCCCCCTTTCCCTAAACTTCATTGCCATAAATATCATGAAAATCCTTCCTATATTTTTGCCAAAATGCCAACAATTCTGAAGATGATGTTGTTTCGTCTATCAGAAAGGGGGGGGGGGGGGGGGGGGGGGGGGCTTAACCACGTTAGCAAATAAATGTCTTTCTCTCTGTGTCTACATCCATCTGCAGTTGATATTTATATGGCTAGTGATGGCAGGGATTCAAACTATGATGGAGTGTCAAGATGAAGGCTCCATCATCATCATTATTATTATTCATGATTTCAAGGCATAAAACAAGTCCTTTGTGAAGTAAACAGGACATGCCCGCAATAAAGACAAGCCTTGGTCGTTCTGTTATAAATTGCCGCTGCAAAAATCACACTTTGATATTCTGAGCTTTATGAGGCTGCCTTTTCTCTTGGCTTTGTACGAGAAAGTAGACTGCCATTGAGGATGAAATTTAAAACCCTCGGATGATGTAGAAAGAAAGGAGAGATGATGGAATACAGATAGGGCAGATGAAAAAAATCTAGAATGAAATTTATTTTTTTAATCTTCTACCATTCAACAACTCAGCAGGAAGCCTGCATTTATAATGACTTTCGCCAGGTTTAATTTGAGACAGCTACGCATAGATTCATGGTATTACAAATTAATGTTAAGGCGTGGAAACTGGAAACACGTCCAAACATGAAAACATGCTTCTGTCTCTCTCTGAGTTGCCGCTTCATTGTTCCAGCCTTCAGCATATTCAGACACAGGGTGACAGTGGGAGGAGAGCAAATTGAAAATGAATCAGCAACATCGCATATTCATTTTGAAAGGATACAGAGCCGAGTAGATAGAAGACAGGGGGACAAAGGGACAAAGAGATATAGAAATGAAATGCTTCACATACTGATAAAAAAAAACACACACACATTACCGGTCAGAAATATCGAGCTACTCATTAGTTGAATTGTATTCGGTAGCTTGTAGTGATTTTCCTGACAGTTCCCAACTCAGATATATTCCAAGAAAGGAACCAGTAGTTTTAAATGGATGATTAAAACTCATGATCGTTAACAGCACAGATGGATTTTTCCCTTCAACTGTCAAGCAAAAGACAACTTTGGAAGTGAGGCACTAACGAGCTGTTGAATAATAAGGACTGTATTTTTTTTTGCTTTGGTCTTTTGTCCTTTAAAATTAATTCCCCAAAGGGTTGGAACATTTAGAAAGCAAGGACGAGAGAAGCTATTGACAATGTGTCTAGGAAGAGATGGGGGGGGATACACTGTGAAGTCTCTGCTCAATCCACTCATCTCCGGGTATCAACATAGCAACACACCCTCTGGGATCTCCACTTAGATCAGACTTTGCTTTGGATCTCCGCATAGTGCAAGGCTTGTAACAATTTGTAGTGTCAGCTTGGAGCGCTGCAGTTTGAATAAGGTAAGGCTCATGCAGCATAAATGAATGCATAATGAAAGAGAGTTAAAAAGAGATAACAATTAGCTTTCCTGAAATCGACAAGTTATCCAGGGTGCAGTTCTTTTTGGCACTTAACATGCTTTTCATCAATAAATGCATTAATCCAATTAAGATTTAGCTTTTATTGTCATTATGTTTTTACACTGCAAACACACAACGGAATTATATTTACACCCCTAGTACGAGGGCCCCTTGAAACAACCACACACGTCATGCATATATATGCATGAGAGGGGGGGGGGGGGCTGCCGCCCCAGCAGTGGCTGTTACCAATCCCATATATTAAAAAAGACATTTTGAATATCAGTCATAGGAAACTCTGATGGAAGAGCACTGTGAATTTAATGGTGAAAAAAAACCCCATGTGAATGTGCAAGAAGAGGAACGCTGCACCCGTATGAAGGCATCTGACAAGGAGATGGTGATGGAGCAGTTTGGAGAGAGATAAATCAGCACCGTGAAACAGGGGAGGTGAGGAGCCGATTTCAGCTAAAGATATGTGAAGAGGAGATCAGAACCGGGAGGATTAAAGAGCAAGCGTTTATAGCTTTGTTTGAATGTTGGACCTTTCAGGAGCAAGGATGACAGAACAATGGCATTATTCACAAGAACTTGAAACGTTTTTTTCTGGTACAAGAGAGCATGAGTGTGGAAACAAACTAAGAGGGGAGGGGAAAGGAAAGACTCTGAAGTAGTGGTGCGCTAACTAAAAGCTTTCTACGCCCCTCCAGAGAAACCATGTGATGTTAGCGCTTCAGAATATTCTGGTGACCGTTCCCTGCATTCATTACGACTTGCTCTGGTCAATGTCATGCATCACCTTCTCTAATCAGGCAGAGAGAGAAATGGGGAGACAGTCGGGTTAGGTTAGGTTTTTTTAAGGCAATTCAGATATTAAAAATCAAGCAGGCTAAGCTGTGTGATTTCCTCAACTTCCATCTGCAGAGGAAGTGACCATGGTGACCTCGACAACTCCAGTATTCCCTTTCATCATGTCTGCTCTGTGTTTTTCCCCAAAAGTTACAAATCTCATCCTATCAATGTGTAAAAGTGTAAAAGTGTGACATGCATACACGCCTCTTTACGATTCCCTTTAATGCCGTGATTCCAATCTCACAGGCCCATGAATGCACCAATAAAAACCTGTTTGCGAGACTTTACATCCCTCGGAGGATTTCGAGGGACCTCTGCTGCTGGGTTAATGATGAAACAACCAACAAACCTACCGAGCAATCAGGCCACCGAGGATAGATCCTGTTTCCACGACCGATATGCTTTCACCTTTAAATGGTTGTTTGGGAAAACATTTTATCCTCACACAATAATAATCATAGACATTCATTGACTTATTCCATCTACCCATCCATTTTCTTGCAGATGAGATGATCTTCTCGTCGACAGCAGCTTTTCCGCTTCTGCGGCTCACGGGTTGTCCAGAGCCCATCCCAGCTCACACACACACCACGGACAAGCACATTCATTGACTTGTGCATTTAAAAATCAGTGTTGTTCAAGTCTCCACTGGTTGCACTATAAACATCCTAGTCACTGTAAATGCTGCCATTCAGATGCATCTGGACACCGGTCAGTCATGTGACCCTAAAGACTCTGCGCTTCCTGCTCTCAGCTGGAGTTGTGGGAAAAGCACGTGTGTCACCACGGGTGGCCTTGTGTGTTATTAACGACATGGCCACCTCGGAGAGGGGTCACTGATGAAGCACATTGGGTTGTGTCAGACTGCTCATGCTTTGTGCTGTGGCCAGTTTTGTGCTGCATTGTGTGTGTGTGTGTGTGTGTGGCCTTTCTGTGGGGTGACTGGGTTTATGACAAGCATGAAAACTGTGTGGCAGGGTTATTTTGACGAGGATGGAAAGTCAGTGCATGCATGTAGGGCTGAACATGCTCCATTGTGAGAATGCGTGAGGTGATCCATACCAGGTGTCACTTCCAGGTGATGAAGCAGCGACGAGAGATCGCTGAGCTCTATCCATCGCTACTCTGGTGAGGCAGGGCTGCATTAATACCCTCAGAGCAACCGCTGCATTGACGTAGCACATATTCAGGGCTTCATGGAACATTTGATTTATCGGTTATTCATTTTTTTAATTCATTTTTTTTGTTTTTAAATGCGGTGTATACAATATAGACTTGGAGATGGAGGGGATCTTTATCCCTACCTCTCGTTTTTCATTCTCTCTAAGCCTTTCAATATCTCTTGTCATAGAGTTACCAGCTTCCTGCGCTAGATGGAAATTCAGCAAAAACAGTCTTTCCATGAGAGGGAAGGTTGTTCAGCTTTTATTAAATCAGACAAGGCTTAATGAGGAACGATATTACAGCCACACACACACACACACACACACACACAACTAAAGAATGTGGAGAAGTTCAAAGTTTGACAGGCGTCGTTACAGTTTTTAAAGCTGTTGTTTGGGCAGTTGCCAACGATTGTCATTTATTAGGGCTATCAGTGTTGATTTCAAATCCGTTTACTTGACTTTGGTGTGGCAACAGCGTGTGTGTCTCTTGTTCACGTCTGAGAAACAAAAGTCCAAACCAAAAGGCAGAATTAAATTAAACATGTCTCATGACGCCCCCCGCCCGATTAATTTATTTGCATTAAATCAATAGAATACTGTTCAACGGTGCACCGCTATGTTAATACTGACCAATGCCTTGGAGGTGGTATTATGATACCTGCATTATGTCCTCCCACTGCTGGGGGACAGTGTGAATGAAGAAGTTAATGATACAAAAGACATCAAACTCTTTATTGTCATTGCAGACGCACGATAAAGTTTAGTTTGGTGACTCTCCGAATAATGTCCCGAAGATATCAATATAAAGTAAGTGATAATAACTAGGGTAATACTACAAATAAAAGCAGTCTTTAAGTTAGATGAAGAATGTAAACAGCAGCAGCTGATAGAAAGTGCAAATAATGTGTGTTAATGGAACAACTATTGAATTGAGAATCAAGGGGGGGCGGGAATTGTGTTGTGGAGGAGAATACGTTGGAGGCGACAACTCCAGAAGGTACTGGTATATAAATGTGATGTCTCAAAGACAGGGTGGTCCTTTCTTTGACATAAAGGCAATTATGTCTTTCATCTTCCTTTCGATTGAGCCACCGCCCTGCAGAATTATTTCTGCATCGAGGCGCTATGCATTGATCAATTATATTTTGTTATGCTATGAGGTGAGATGTTCATCCACGTGTGCGCCTTCCAAAGTGGATTGTGATTTACAAAGGTAGAAATGCGTGCTTCGGTGTTTATATGTGGTTTTATGAATTCCATAAAAAAAAATTAAATAACACCCCTGGTCTTCATCTTTGTAAATGAAGCATTCCATTATCGGCAGAGCTGCCGTCAGCCTGCCAGATACTCTGAACCATGGGTTTCACAGTTTGGCATATGTCCACATGTTGGTTTAAACTAATTTTACTGTGATAATAAAGCATTGGTCAATCCCATTTTGCAGTCTTTTCAAAGCACCATGTAGCATTAAATTCTGCTTACTTATTGAGAAAAGGCCAAAACAAAAGATATTCCATTCCATACAGCAAACTTGCATTTATATAAAACGGTGCACTATTTGATGTCAAGTTGCAGTGGAAGTAATGAAAATTAATATACGCTATGAAATACAGCAGAAATGCTTCCAAGATTCCAAGATTTCTTTTGCTATGCATTTGATTTTAAATCATTTGTTCTTTGATACATGAATGAATATATATACTTTTAGACAAACAAGTTATATATCTGGAACCTTTTTATCACAAAGCTGTTATAATGTCATATCATCCAGTGATTTTAATGGCCTTTCTTACCGCACACATGGCACGTGCCTCTCAGTAGCAGCACTTATTTTAGCATAGCACAGCATAGCATAACATGACATGACAAGTTTCAGCGATTCTACAAAGATGATACACGAGTGATGATACCATAATGGAGCAAAAATCAGTCATTAGGTTTAAATAAAAATAATAGGCTATTAACAAAAGCTGCTCTGAATTAGTCATTAAATAATTATTTGTATTTTTTTAGTTTATTTTTACAGATCGGATGTGTAATCTGGGGTCAACGACTTGCTCTGGAGGAATTACCACATTTACTAAATATACCCACCGTTTTTTGGGGTTTTTTCTGAAATCAGCCATGGAAAATGTACCAAATCACAGGAAATATTCAACTATTTCTTTTAATTCTCTTCCCCAAGCATTGATTTGGATGTGGCGCCCTGCCACAACTTCTACAAATTACTTCTTTACTCGGGTAAAATCTTTTTTCATTGCATTGATTCTCTCAGCTTCTCTCTTCTTCTTCCCTCCATCTCTTTCTCATACTCACACTATAAAACATGCTCCAGACCCCTCTGTTAACCCCCCCCCCCCCCCCCCCCCCTCCCACCCTCTGAATCCAAGCACCATCATGTGTGCCAAGCTGGTAATCAATCCCAATGAATATTAAACAAAACATATATATAGACCTTAAATGCCTCATCATTTGGAGCGGTCAAGCCCATCTGGATCACACATATCTCTTAATCAGAAATACCCTAGATGAGTGGAAACAGTCTTGCCAATGTGATTGGCTATTTAATGAATTTGATTTGGATATTTCCCGGCTGCTGTGTCTGCTGAAGCAGCAAGAAAAGATTGCTCGGATAGCAGCGTTCTCATCTGGTTGCCCTCAGAAAGTGAAGGAGACTCAGGAGTTGCGCCATGGATTGCTAAACACTTCTCCTAGACATTAGAAGTCACAACTGGGTTGAGAGCTTGTCATTTCTACTTTCTCCGAGCAGACTTCCTGCTGATCCATCTCTCTTTTTGTCTCATTTTTTTCTTTATCTATCACGCCCTCAGATAAAACTAACAAATCTTACGCTGACATATATACACCTTTTTTTCTTCCCTCCTGTCTCTTCTCTGTGTATATTTTTTTCTCCCTTGCTGAGTATTCCATTCTCACAGTGTGACCTTTTTGTTCTGAGGAGTCCCCCCAAAATAGCATGGCAAATAGTGATATATTCTCTCCCTCAGAGGTTCAGACCTAGTTAAGATTACTTTGATATGAAATTATTTTCATCCATCCATCCTCTGCAAGTGCAAATAGACCCATATATATGCAGACCTCTCATTCATGACACCTCATTAGATGGGAAGGGAAGGCGGAAAAGTGTGTTTGTGTGCATGTCTTTATCATGATCATAACATAAATCCCACAATGTGAATGTTTATGCAGGAGTGATTTGGCATTTATTCTGATAACCCTAACCCTAACCCTAACCTATGTAAAGTCAGATATTGGTTTCGATTCAACTAAATATTTAGATCTTGCAAATTTAAAATAAACTTTCTTATCCAGCGTCTTCTTTCAAATGACTGCTCCAAGATTTGACAGTGATTATTCCTGTGAGTTACGCTAGATTGAAGAGTGAGTCCATAAAACGCTGAGCATTAGCATTTCCAGAAGCAGTTTGGATGGGAATGTACAGTGGTGCGTGTTGAGCTCATGCATACTAATGAATCATTTCAAAGTTTATGTTGACAAGTGTTTGGCAATGATAGACATGCATTGTAAGAAAGTGGAGCGATCCGTGAGTGTGTGTGTGTGTAACTCATGATGTACATGTACATAAGTGCACATCAACAATATTAATAACTGTTTTCTAATCATAGATTTTAATTGTCAGGGAACTATCGGAAGAGCTTGTCAGCTTGTCAAAGCAATCACGATTGGCAGAGACAAACGGCAGCAGAAACAACAATTAAGTGGTTGAGTCGGCAGCGGTAATGCTGTCAGGCAAATGAGGGTTTCTGTATTACTACATAATTAATCCTCGCGAATCAAATCGATGGTAATTCTGCTCGCGTAGCAATCACATTCGGGGTTGTCACACAATATTCAGCTTGAGAGGTGAAAAAGCTTGTCTTTTTTCAGCAAACTGAAAAAAAAAAAAAGCTCAGCCATATGGTCGGTCTCTGCTCGCCTGAAAAGAGGAGATGGACGATACGAAGATGACGAAGGGAATGGGGTGAGGCAGAGCAAAGATCAGCAGTGAGGAGAGATCACAGCATGACATCTGACATTAGCTTAGTATGTTTACTCTTTTCTAAAGGCCATTGAAAATAAGAAAAAAAAAAAGAAATGGCTGTAACGCCAGGGTCAGTCTCTGCCCTCTGGCCTGTCTTATGCTGTTAGTCATATCACAACACAGCTTCATTGTTTCTCTGCACCCTCCTCCCACTTCCCCCACCCTCTTTCCCAGGATGACGTCTTTCCTGTGCCCTTTTCTACTTAGTTCGGTTGTATAGACACGGTAAGTTAGTGAGGAGTGCAATCGAGAGAGAGAGTCCTTGAGTAACTCCTCTTCTGTTCGCCAACTTTAATTGTTTTTAAGTGCTCATTTTAAAAGTAGAATTTCTACATGAATTAATTTCTCTCTTGCTCTCTGATCTCAGTCATGCTGATAACCATGTCAACAATGAAACAATTCTTTTTTCCATAATTTGAGAGGAAATGTCATTTATTACCAACTGAATAAATTGCTTTCTACAACTGTCAAGGTATGAAGCATTACGCCTTCACAGTAATAATACTTATGCAGGCTCATTATGTGCAGCCTGAGTTCTTTTTAATTGTGATTTACAAGGGTTTGGCATTTCCACAATAGTTATTCAATGCAAATCTTTCTTGATACCTCCTCTGTTGCTTTCCTTTAATGCACTGTGATCTACAGCAGAGGCTATAACTGAAGGGATGGGAAGTTAAGGTATGCATTCATGAAAGATATCCAGAGCTGTCCGAAAAATCTGGATCTACAGGTGCTGCTAACATTAAGGACTGCTCAGTTGCCATGACGATGTGACAGGGAGCAGCATGCACAATACCCAGACGTCCAAACTGATCGACACCCAATGTCAATGATAAATGTTATATTAAAATATTGTTGATATAATTCTAGTCATACTAATATAATGAAATGCACATAGCTCATGAATAATGTTGTCTGGTCGAGTTGCCATTTTAATTGTCATTTGCACATCTGAAATAGATGGTATAGTAATAAAGATGTATACAGATGCAAATATTTTACATGATGGGACGGACTGGATAAAAATGTTCCTGTGACATCTCATTCATTTGTTTAAGCCTTTATTTTCACAAATGTAGATGCAATTTGGTGATCATTTGGCACCAGAGAATAAAACTCTGAATAGGTGTCTAACAAATGAGAATTGAGCAGTGTGATAACAGTGTAATAACAGATGGGTTTATAAGTGACCAGATCAGACCATTCTGTCTTGAAATTGGTGCGGTGTTCTTGTCCTCTTTCCTTCTGACAGGGCAGAAGGACTTCTCTCTCACTTGATCTGACTTCTGTAGTCTTTGCATTGATGGGCTTAAAAGAGAAGAGGAGTTGAATATGTAGTTTGACCAACAACAAGCCTAGAGCAAGTGAAATGAGGGTTGGGCCCCGGGTCCAGGCAAAATGAAAAGAAAGTAGGTTGAATGTTCTCTTCGTACACTTCTTTACAGTCTCTGTCTCTCTACGTCCTCACACCTAAGGCTGATTCATCAATATAAAAAGAGACATAACACACATTAAAAAGCATAAAGAACCTTTTCGCTGATGGCATTAATCTCCATCATCCATCCATCCTTCCATTCCTCCTGGAAATAGTCGAGGGGCACAAAATGAAAGCCCACAAATGTGTTCTGAAACACAGCACTTTCTGAGTATATCGATAAAACATACTGAAAACACGTATTAAATGTGTAGTATGATGAGAACGTCTGACAGCCGTGCTGTTAAAAGACACCATATGGTTATTTCACATTTAGATTGTGCGCTAAGAGTAGCAGCTGCCATCGAATACTCCGCTGCTTGGATGGTGCAGTTGAGTTTACTGCTAGTCCTTGATATTCAATAAAATATTGTGTGTAGAGAGAGGATGAGGACAGGGCTAAAATAACTGCACGGATCTCGCTCCACGCTGATATATACCACTGCCGAGAGGCTGACAATGCTCACATTTACTGACCTTAGAGATTGTCTATAAAGAGTACATGTCCAAATGGGTGAAAATGAGAGAGGCGGTTCAGTTCAGCTCACGACGAGGAAAGGAAAAAGCCACAAAGCACTCAAACCCCAGCGCTGACGTTGTCAATATATTAGTTTCATTTTATAGAAGCACAGTTTGGTTTTGTCTTCTGTTGTGGAATACTCTGATAAATAACAGACAGACTGCACTGAAATGCTCAGAGGCAGCAGCTTCCTGGCAAGAAAAGCTTGAATCAAAGGCAGTCTCTGCAGATATGCACACACACACACACACACACACACACAAAACACCCCAATTATTAAAGGGGTCACACTCGTAATGAAAATAGGGTGTTCTGAAACATTATGGAGTATGCGTCACAGTCATAATACCCTGTGTGTGTATGCGTGCGGTGTGTTTTTTATGCGCCTCAGTCTCATAGAAATTAAAATGTCCCTGCGGGTTTAAATCGACGGATTAGCTGGGGATCCGCTCAAACCAAGAAAGGCCTTTTTTTTCTTCTGACCACGATTACTAATTGTCACTTATAAATCCAAGAAATTGTTTTTTTTTCAGAGCCATTTGAGATGAGCTGTGCTAATCATCGTTTAAGCTTGACATACTTGACATACAACTTCCTTCATCCATAAATTACTAACTTGTCTCGATGAATCAGGGTCCTTTATTGCAGGGGGGGCTGCAATAAAGGACCCTGATACATACAAGTTTATATCACAGACAGGAGGTTGATTTTATAACACTTTCACCTGAGGTACAGGTGATTCATTTCACCTTTAGATTATATTTTGATAAAACTATATACCAAGTAGCAGATGAGCTGTATTGTGAGGTTTCTACTTGGCAAATCAAAACCAAATCAACACCACACTGAGCAGGATCAAAGCATATGTAAATATTTGTCTTTTTTCTTTTTAAATACCCATGTAATTTATATACAGAGGAGTATCTAAAATATTAATAGTTGTTTCAGTATGATGTAAAAATCTCAATCACAGTTCTAAGAGTCCTCCCAGCATTACTCGAATCCTTCACCGCTGTTCTTGTCAGATCTCTCTGTGTATCAACATCTGAAGCAGGGTTCGTGCACAGTTTTAAAATGTAAATGTCAATGCTTAGAAGTCTGTTTGAAGGCCTCAGCTAGTATAACCGAAGACAGGAATGTTAAATCAACTTTTTGGATCAACAGAATGAAGAACTCCTCATGTAAATGACCTGATCTTAGTGAACGCAGCTTGTATCAGCAGTGAACTGCTCATGTTGGATTAAAAGCATTTTACTCACATGGTACTGTATATTTTCTTTTTTTTCTTCTGCTGATGCCAGTCCTCTCTGAAGCCCATCTTGATCAACCGGTATCTCCGGTGGGGTTAAAATCAATCAATCAATCAGTTGTTGATGTTAGGCCTGGAACTACATGCTTCTCTCTCCTCAGTGTCATCACGATATTTGGATGCTGGTGCTTAACTCACTAAATTAAACCAAGAGAATAGACGAGAATTCAGTCTACTAAAATGTAAGATGAACAAACTCAATGATTTGTATTTAAAAAAACAAAAACGATTGAACTGCATTAAATCATCTATTATTTTGACAGTTACATGTTTGACAAGGTCACACACTGGCGTAGTGGTTAGTGCTGTCGAAACACAGCAATAAGCTGCCGTGTTCAAATCCTATCTGAGGATTTGTATGTATGTATGTTTGCGTGGGTTTTCTCCGGGGCCTCCGGTTTCCTCCCTCCTCCAAAAACATGCAATTTAGGTGAATTGGTTACTTCAAACTGTCCGTAGTGTTTGAGTGTGTGCGTGAATGGTTGACTGTTTCTGTGTGACGCTGCGACGCGGTAGCAATGCGTTCGAGGTGGACCCCGCCTCTCGCCCACAGCAAGCTGGGATAGGCCCCAGCAACTTCCGGGACCCACAAAGCAAATGAATGAATGTTTAACAATAACTAATGAGGGGATGATGAGGAGCCATTTGTGTTAACAATGCTAATAAACCTCTCTGCTCTGCAGCCTCCAGGGAAATCCACTGATATCCAATTAGATATCAGAGTTACATGAAATCATTTTTAAAACAGATTTCAATGCTTAATCATAGTGGCTGTCACATTCTGGTCAGCCTGCTACTTAAAATCTTGCCCAATCTTGAGTAATTAAGTTTGGCTAGTTAGTGAGCTAGTATCAAAACTAGGACAACATGAGTAGTATGGTGGTGCAGTGGATAGGCTGCTGCCTCACAGCAAGCAGGTCACAGGTCCAAATCCAGCTTGGGGGTTCTTTCCATGGGGAGTTAGAATAACGTGGCCATTACTCTGTGACAGGATGCTGCTAGTTTATGTATTAGTTAGTTTTAGTTCAGTTATCAAAATGGCCTGGCTTTGATTCAAGCCAAATGAATGCTGGGTAAATCACATGGGCAGGAAACTGGAAGAGTCCACACAAGAGGAGATAACACATCCAACGAGACAATCTTATTGGTCCAAAAATGACAAAGACAATTATTATATATAAATAAAATAATAAAATACTAGTCTTGATTCTGACCTAGTTCCGTAAAAAAGGCTTTGCTGGGGACTGAAGTCCTTCCGCAAGCATCTCTCTCTCTCTCTCGCTCTCTCTCGCTCACAGACACACAAAGAAAAATGCTATGACATTAGTGGATCAATAGCATTTCCCTCTATTAGCTGCTTAATTAAGTCTCTGACTGATGGCCTTTCAGATCAATAGAGAAATTGGTCGAAAAAGACCCTGTACCTCAATTAAAATGGGAAAGATCAATAACTGTAAACTGGTCCCTGAATGATAAATAAAGGGAATATGTGTGCAGGAGGCTGCATGCTAATTTAAATCACACACTTTAGTCAGGACAAGTGGTTAAGGAGCGGTGGGAGGGAAGGAATGGCAAGACTGGGAATAGTTGCAGCCATGCGTTTCAACAACAACCTTAACCACAGAAAGTGTAAGGTCCGAGCTCGGAAGTGGCTAAGAGGCTTAGCCGCTAATGCAACATTAGATTCACTGCATGAAACAAGTACCTGTGCTTTCATATGTACACGCAAATGAAGAGTAGGCATATTCACACACACACACACACACACCACACACACAAGTAATCTGCAGTCATTCTGCATTTTCCCATTAAGACACATGAAAGGCCTCTAAAGACTCATGGGAGAATTCCATTAGTGCTCTGTCAAGCCTAACTCATACTCACACCACAGCGCTAAGTGTGTTTGCAATGGTTGTCACGGGGGTAAAACACATATTAAAGCCCAGAGGAATAAAGCCAGATGAACACAGAGCCAGCTTTAAAGTGTGGCTTCAATACAATTGTGTGAATAAAGTACACAAGAAATGAATGATTTTCACTGAAGAACAAGGACACCACAGATTTAGAGGAGTGCAGAATTCTGATTTTCCACATGACGAAATTCATTAATTGGGTAAGTAATCAGGAAGAGTATCAACAAATAGATAATTAAGTAAAGGATTTTTCTTGTGTAAAAAACCCAGACAACTTTGCTAGTGTACTGACAAAGTTCTTAAGATATGTTTGAATTTAAAAAAGAATAAGTTAAATATATTATATTCATATGAATAAGAATCGTGTTTTATTTATATTTTAAAAGGCTTAAAAACTGTTAAAAGTACCTGAGTAAATGCTAAAAAAAAGTATAAAATGCTTTTAATGTATTTGATTTTTGTTTTATTTTGAAAAGCAAGAGAGATTTTCGCTAGCTTGACCTCGAGTGACATAGTTTGGAATTAACACAAGTGACACAGCTAGAAATTAACAGGTGTGACGCTGTTTAATTAGATGAGTTTCCTGATCGTAAATCCAATGATCAGTAATGGACACTCGTTGAATGGGTGTTAGATCACCCATGGACATTCCAGCTCAAAGTTTGTCCTGCAGTCAGGCTCTGTGATACTTTGAAGCAGTTTAGCGCATGGATTTTTAGCATTCGCTGGATGTAAGTGGATGTATGACACAATGACTGGTTTAGTTAACTCATCTTGCTATGGAGACTGTTTTTCACTATTCCGGCCTGGATGTGAAGATTGGCCGCAAGTGAAGTGGTAGGAGACTGCTGGAAGAGTGTTTTATGGATTATATATTTTCTCTGGACATCGCTCACGGGAGTCTGGACCGGCAGAGGGATGATCACACCTCCATCTTGGGACGCTTTTGGAGTTTACTCTTCACATGAACTTGTACCACGCACTTAAATCAGGTAGGATACCTCTTTATTTCGGTTTACTCAGAGTGAATTGGCCATAAAGTTTTGGGCCTCACCGCTCCCAAACATTGCTCAGGCCTGCAACTGTAAAGCTTCCATTGCTAAATAAGCCGGCTGGGGTGTGTGTGTGTGTGTGTGTGATTGGTGAGTGGACCCTCACATAGTTATTATTTGTAGCACAAATTCAAGAGTAGATGTTTTGTTATGTATATTTGGTTTGTTTATTATAAATTCATATAATTTACAGTTTAATCATTTTGCTTATTTTAAGAGTGTGTGAGTAACCGTGATTTGATCACGGCGTGTACTGAAAGGTGATCAGAGCGTTAAACTGTCTTCTTTCTATAATCCAAAACAAAGAAGAGAACGTGACAGAAAACAATAGATGAGAGGAAGCTTTTTTTTTTAATTTTGCTGTGTACAGATGGCAGAACAAAACAGAAGAGCAGGGAAGCAGAGAGTCTCAGTCTGGGAGGACTAAAGAGGCCATTAATAAGGGATCGTATTCAATACAAAAAGACAAATGAGCACCCGTGTATATAGATGAGAAAAATACATTTCACAAAAAGTATGTCTCAGACATGACAGTTCAAAGATCAGCGCTTACCTAAAACACGAGAATGGGATTATCACTAAGGAACAATTGTCCACGTGACATTGGGGATCGGTACAAATGGATTGCTACGCATCATAGCAAGAGATTGGAATCCATGGAGTTTTTGGCTTATTCAACTCTACTGGGAAGAGGTGGACGGAAAATTGAACCAGAATTCATCAGGCAAGCTTTGAGTGTTTTCCTAAATTCAAGCAAGAAAATAGCTCGGGCTCAGATGGGCTTTTCTACAGCCAAGAATTAAATAGCCGTGAAGAATTTGCACTTGGTTTGCAACTTTCTGCGTTTGACTGCAATTTACATGCATCATTGTAATTATTCAATCCTTCGATGCTTCAATCCCTATCAGCTCTCCCTGTCTGACGCGCATTATGATGCCGCTATTGCATAAGATTATTTTCCATATTTTTCGACACCCGCTTGAACATAATGCACAGACAAACTAGCCATTTATAATGCTGACCTCGCTGTGAACTCAGCAGAATGCCAGCACATAAATACACAGCTTAGAGCTGCGCAGCATATTTTGCCATCAGCAAAAGGACACTCTCTTCTGTGTCTGCTTCACCGGTTTGTAGACCACTTATAGGCCCATCCACACAATATTTTTTACTGTGGGTGAGGCAGCAGCTCCTCCTTCACGTTTCTTTCAAGTTTCTGTTGTCTTTTTAAGAGGAATGTCAGAATTTATCAAAACTTTCCTTTTAAATCACAGCTTGTAATGTGAAGGGAACAAAACTTGATCCAGCATTTTTTTTGTATTCTTTTGATAGCACTTTTCACTCACCAAAAAACAGCTGACTTTAACTTTAGAGGAAAAGCGATGACTATGCGGGACTGTTCTTGTGTATAGTCACTGGAAGCACATCATGTACTAATGGCTGTCTTTAAAGCTTTTGATGGAGGATCTAATTTGCTTTTAGGAATAAACAATTAATGCCTTCATATGTCTTTGTCTATCGCTGCTTTTTCTTTTTTTTAACTGTTCAAAGTACCTAATATAGCAAACACATATTATGCAATGCACTCCATAATAAAGTTCATGTGCTATTTTGTTTTTTAGGTATGTTGCCCATTACCCTGGCAGAAATTGTACATCAGAGCAACTTAAATGTAAAATAATGTCATAAAAAGTCTTGTGTGAACAAAATCCTTATAGGAGATTTTTTATTACTAATGCTGTTGTCTATTGCTCTGCGGATCCCACTGCGTTAAAAGGAAATTCAAGTCTTCCAGTGGAAAATGCAAGAATTGTTGCCAAGATGCCAAACTTAATTAAAGGATAATGTAGGCAGTGTTATATCTTTTACGAGGACACACTTAAACAGATTGAAAACAATATATATCAGGCAGATAAACATGTGGTGCTATAAGAATGAAACCTGTGATGTTCAATTTTGGCCAATTTCCAATAAAATATATCTAGATTGCTCTGAAATGAGTGGCTGGATTTATTTTCCCTGTGGACAAAGGGATGTGGTGTGCTTAAATGCAAAGACCACTTAAATTATGTATGGTCCTCCTGTGACCAGGTAAATGTAAATTCTCATGACAAAAAGCAATGGTGAGAGAATGCAAATGATGAAAAGAAATAACACTGGTTAAAGTAAAGTGCATAGCAATCAACTGTTGAAAAAGCATAGAAATTCTTTGTGAGAATAGATGACGCAAATAATACCGGCATATTTCTTTTAAAAAAAAACAGTCTGGCCTATGCTCTTCCTTCAGTGAGTGTGGTTTCCTTCGTGTGCAAAGAAAGTGAAATAGCTGCAACTACTGAATAGGCTTGAGAGGATGTTAAGAGCAATTTGTCTGCCTGAGAGGATAATGACTCATCAACATAGATTCCACTTCGTCTACCTCCTTAGTTTAACCAAGCAAATTTGTTCTGTGCTCGTAAGAACAAAAGTAAAGTGCATTTGAATCGTCACCAGTGTGCACGACACAACGTTCGGGGAGGCCATTTTGATTGTGTTTCCACATTAGAAGCACAGTATCTTGGATAACAAGCTGTTCAAAGAAAGACTTGGAGGCTGTCTGTGCCCACTTAGCAGAGTGTTCATCGACCTATTTACACTGGTGTGGCTGCTTTTCTTAATAACTGTGATGAATAAGAAAACGGATTTAAATCAGTTCTCAGGTTATTGGTTCTGGATGCCAAGTCGACATAAATAAAATGAGGTCCAATATCTAAATCTCAGACCAGCTAGAAGCCACATTTGTGGAAACATTTAAAAATGACACTTGGTGGCCAGACATATTTATTGCCAAATGTTATATTTAGAAAATGCTGGAATGGACACCTTATCTTATTATAAAAGGCACATATTTGACCACGTACTATAAATCATTGACATAACTATAGGTAAAGCAATAGCAAATTGCTTACATATAGTTAGCTCACTAACATCTCTAACCCTTAAATACAGATTATTAATGTTTTAGTGTCTCTTTTCCAGTGTCTTTATCTGTATGTCAGTTTGTTATATTGCACACCCAAACAGGCTTGAGGTTCAGGCACAGAGATGAACACACACAAATAAACGCACTCCCACGCAGTTTCGTAATGTTTCCCTTGTCAAAAGATTTAATAAATAAATCTATCACAATAGTGACTGATTTAGTTGGTCGGCCCAGACTGGCAGACATTACACAATGAGCTCTGGGCTTTTCCACATCGCCTTTTCATTATTTACCACCACTGTGGAAATGAGCAGTCCAGAATTAGGCATCCATAACATTGTAATGTATCAATTTAAAATGACAGCATGAAATAATTGCGCTCCAATTTTATGTGTTATTGCATGTGCGAGAGAAAAATGTAGAAAATGAATGTATCTGTTTAGTATATGTGCCTCAGGGAAGCAATGTGTTTCATAAACACACTCCTGTACGTGCTATTGTGCATGTGCAACCATGGCCTCCAAGCATGCGGGTGCATGTAAACATCCACATGTTATGTAATCAAATGCATTGTCCATGAGCCTGGTGCTGTTTGACACACTTACCGGTATTGTAGAGTCAGGACACACATTGGACCTGTGTTTGTCCCTGGAGACAGAGAAATAAAAAAGCTGAACCTGCTAAATCCTGCAAAGTTTTTTTTTTTTTTTTATAGAAAAAGCCAGTTGGAGTAGATTTTTTTTTTTACAGTTTATTGCTAATTGCAAATTGTTTTCAAAATAATACAAAAAGTAAACTTGTCACTCTGCCCTCTCAACCATCTGCATTTTAACCAAGATCTATTCATAACTTTAAAAATATCCTGTAATCAAACAGACAAACAAATGTGGGCAATCACATCACCTCCACTCAATTGCACTGGCATAGGTAAGAAATGCCACTATTGTAGCGTTATTATGTGTAGGCTAAGTGCCGAGCAATATATATTTTTTTATTCATGGGGTGAATAAATGTTAGATGTAAGATCAATAGCTATATTCCAAGTATGCCATCGGATGCTTTTACCTCCAGGAATTCCCCTGGGCAACAGCGCCACTAAAGAACTTGTTGTCTCACTTATATATTCATCTCACAATGAAGCTATTCTAAAAAAAAAAATCCAGATCTGGCCATGTCACATCATATAACGCCTGAACACTGAAACCAAAGCAGTTTGGATAAATCCCACATCATTGCTGTCTCTTTTACTTTGGCGCTGGTGCCTGGATTGGCCAAGGATTCATGTAAGGAGTCATGCATTAACCAGTAACAAAGATACTCTCCTTAAAGAGTTGAGTGGGTGTCTTTTTTAAAGCCTTCTAAAATCCAAGAAGACAAAATTGTAAGGAACATTCTGCTTAACTCCTGTCATGTTGTAAAATGACTTCTTTACTGGAGCGTTACGGACCTTGCATTTTTTTCCAAAATAAAGCAACATGAGTCAGTTATGAACTGTTATCAGTGCTTTTCATTAGATGGTCACATCTTTTCAATAGCAGAGCAATATACTTTCATTGGTAGTCTGCCATCTTGATGCTGTTTTTACCAGTGTTTCCTTCACCAATTTCATCAGCAGAGTCACCACCATCTATATATATATATATATATATATATCTTGCTGTGACCAGAGACTTGTGACAGACCAGTCATCACATCATCTGATGCATTTAACCCTCCTGTTGTCCTCATATTCTGTATACACCCCGTGTCCTCCCAGTCAAAATGCCCCATCTTTGTTTAAGATAAGCAGCTTAACTGAATTTGAAACACCAAATCTTTTTATAAGTGAACATTCAGTTTCCTTGTGTCCACCCCACACACAGGAAATAAAAGGTGGTTTACAGTTCAGATATAAACCCTTCTTTACCTGTGTTGTTTGTCTGTGTTGTCTGGCTATGGTTTAGTTATCTAAGATGATTTGTATATGCCTGTTATTGTACGATCTTCACTGCATGTGTGCACGGATGAACTTGCATGTGAGAATATGGGATGTGTCATTCCATATTAAACTCGGCAGATATACTTTTCAGATGAAATTGCAATCTTTTTCTTGGTAGCATGTCTAATTCTATATTCTTGGATGTGGTTTATGTGGTGGCACACACAAAAAATGAGTAAAGACTTGAGTGTGAATTGTGTTTTCCACGGGTTACTCCATAGGCCGTAATTACAGTAGCAAGCAACTGTGTGGTTACAATCTGTCAGTCGTCATTTGGATTGGCTTCTGTTGGTATCAAACCATGTACGCTCAGTGGCATTTCAAAGCACACCTTATCCGATTTGACAGAAGTTCCGTCACTAAAAACCCGACTATGGCTCATTTGCTGCGTTTGCTCTTCTTTAAAAAAGGGATGTTTACCTGTTTGCTGAGACGTACACAACCTCATCCGACAGTGAAGGCATCTTGATTTTGTATGTGTGTATATATTAAGTTTGTTTGAACTGTAGCGAACCTCAGATCATACTTCTGCTCGGTGGTAAATACTCATGCCACCCCTGAAACAAAAAGCATTAATAGGCTTGCAGTGTGATGCTAACTTAGACATAGTAGTGACGCCTTTGGAAGGTTTTGTGTTCTTGATAGCATCCTCCTGTTTGAGAATTGTACATATCGTCGATGTGCTCCGCTCATACTGGCGTGCCTAATCACTTACATTGACGCCACGGTCACGTTTATCGATAATTTCATGTTTCATCGCCATCGTCATCTTTCATTTTTTTCTTCTCAATGAACGAGTGAAGTGCGCTTGGAGAGCTCGCAGTTCTCGGTCATCTAGCATCAGCATCTGGAAGCGTGCTCGTATCTCAAAGCAAAATATTGCTCGCAGGCTGGCTCACATCTTGGAATACTTGTATGTCAAAGCACTCTGCACTTTGCGGTGTTACTGTATCTGTTCTTTGAGGTGAAAGATCAATTTAAAATAGTTTCCAATGACATCCCATTCTGGCAATTTACATTGCAATGAGTGGCTCACACTATTGGGGGGATAGTTTTGCTGACCTGAGTAAAATGAACTGCTACGGGCTGCAGTGTTCACCAGGCAATAATATTTAAAGTGAGGAACAAAACTGAGGCTCAAACGTTCCCATCATTGTACGATTTTGTGTGCACAAACAAACTGGGACAGTTTCAAATGTGACCGGGAAACACCTCTTCAACTTAGCTGCACAATTACACAGGCACTTTCCCAAAACTGGAGACAGAGATACAATCCCTTCAAACCACCTACCAAGTAAGCAAACACCATTAAGATACTAATGAAAGGGGCAACAGAAATTTAGGTCAATTAACATTTTCAGATTACCCTCTATGCAGAACATTGTGAACTGGTAAATCATGCTATTAAGACGATGTTGCCCTTTGGAACATCTTCCCTCTGTGAGACTGCTCTCAGCTCTCAAGCATGAAGACAAAGTGCAGGAACAGGCGACGTGTAGAGAAATATCAGACCGAAATTGTCTCCTGTACAACGCCACATTGCAGAATTATGTGAGGCCAGTCAAGCACATCCCTCATTAATTTGTGCTGAGGTGAGGCTTTATGTGTTCAAATTTGATCACCTTGCAGCAAAAGGCTCTGCTGTCAACTCTTTTTCTGCAATGTGAACGTATACAAAGAAATTCTACAAGACTTATTGATTATTCTCTCGTGTGTTTACATGTTATGTTGATTTTTATATATAGAACAAAGTTGGGACAACCTTCCCATTCACTTGAATGAGAAATTAAAACTTTTGATTCTGATTGTATATGTGTGTATACTATATATATATATATATATATATATATATATATATGCTGAAGAAGTACGTGAAAAAAAAAAAGAAACGTGATGCCCCTGGGGGCTGGAAATGGGGAAATGATGAGCATTGAATGAATTGTGTACAAAAATGCGCATTTATTATGCATACATGTAAGTATATATTTACATGCACAGTATATACGTACATGTATGCATAGCAATTTCGTTGTTTTCCATAATGTATAATATAAATGTACATAATGTTAAAAACACCTTCCGTTTAAATGAATGAATGGCGTATTTATTGTGTGTATGTGTTTATTTGATCATGTGTGTTTAGCATCTCACTGCCCACCACAGTGCCCATCACAAGGTTAATGTATACAGAGATAATGGAGATGATGTTCCTAAAAGCATCCTCACTTCTGTTGTCCAATTGCAACGACATTGCATTACAGAGCTCTTCAGTACGATGGGACAAGCTCCTTAATGTCTCTTTATAGCATGTTGGTACACACACGCGCGCGCACACACACTCGGTTGAAAGCCCTGTACTGGCACGTTTAAGGATTATTCACGCCACTGCCTACAGTACCCACAATCCCACCGATCCAGTCCTATATAGACAAGTAAAACACACTTTTTGAACTTGAAATGCTGTATAATGCTTTTACTTTCTGGTTTAATCTCGAGTGGGTCTGGAAGTCTTGTCACTTGCTGTTACGGTACAGAAGTAGAGAGTTTTTCCCTCATGAATGACTTTGCACGACGACTCTTTAATTTTACTGTAACACTTTGTGTCTTATTTTTCCCTATTTGATGCAGGCTTATTTCCACCTTGTCGGACAATTGGCCATTTTCTACCATGAGCATGCCTTGAGCAACATAATGGATATGCCATTGGGCAATGAGCCCCCCAGCTGCCCCTGAGGTTCTTCCTACCGAACAAATGGGGAATATATGAGATGGGAATTGGCAAGCAGAGAATGCTTGCTCTGCGAAATCACAAAAACATATTCACTGGCAAGGGGGGAAATTCTGAATAGAAAAGCAGAGAGAGAGGAGAGATACTGGCAAATGTGAAAATGAGAGTCAGAAGAATAGGGTGCTCCTGTGTATCATCTGTTCTCATATTTTCAGGCTGTCCGCGGGTATCCAGGCGTGGGCACTGATCACGATCGGATGGTCGCTCAAAAGGAGAATAATTTATTTGTGCGTAGACACCGTTCGCTATTCTCCTCCCCTTCCACCACCCCTTAACTCCCCCATCCATGATGAAACTGAATTGTTTCCTAACCGCAAAGAGTGCTGCTCATTTTTCAATGCCATCATCCCTTCAGAGCAAGGGTTCAAGGGAACCCTCTCACACTTGTTCCGTGTTAGATGACACTCTTAATCCAATTTGGTCGGAACTACGTTCCTTTGCTCTTCTGCATCTCCCTCTGTTAATCGTGTGTGTTATAGCGTGTGTGTGTGTGTGTGTGTGTGCGGGGGCTGAATTTGCATGTGCAAATTTTGTGAGGGTGCAGGAAGATGTGTATCGTGTCTTTGCAGTGATCAGCTTTAGCTGGCGGGTCTCTAAGGGCTTGTGCTACACTGTGTGTTCTGCTTGCCAAGCATGGTTAAGACTGTGCTCAAACTCCCAGCACTGTGTCATGGCTGCTGAAAAAGAAAAATAGTTTTTCTCTGCTGATTTGTTGTGAAGAGGAAGCAAACACACACACTGGTCTAGTTTTACAGCAGCAGTCAAGGTGGATTGCCTTAGGGTGTTTCTTATTGCGGGGAAGGAAAAAAAAACTTTTACTCAAGGTCAGCATTGGATCAGTCACAGAAATGGGATGAGATTGAAAGTGTCTGCTGTAAAAAATGTATCGTAAATATTGTTGTTTACATAAAGCATACACTAAGCTTTATGACCACAATAAGTACAAATGCAATGAAGTATAAACTGCAACATTTCCCCCCCTTATATTTGCTTTAGGGGACGGCTCTCCAACTGAGAATGCCTTTTGCTGTCATTTATAGACATAAAATTGATGAAAATTTGTTACGTTTCTGTAAGTGCAATAAAAGCTTCCTAAAAAGAGCAATTTATTAATGTAATCCATCTAAAACCAAAGACTGACAGACATTCATCCCCACCACTGCTACTCTACATTCCGTCCACCCTCTGACAATTTGAACAAACACTGTGTCCTTGTATTAATCATTTATGGAGGGTTACTCAGTTTATCGCCCTTGCTTTAATTTGGCTTGCTGCACCCGAAGGCACATCCAGCTTTTTAAGAGAAGCTTCTTCAGCACCATTTTAAAAAACTCTCAAAACAAACATGTAGGTCTGGCAAAGGTGCACGGTGCATGGTATCAATTTAATGATGTGCCGAAGAGAAGAGGCTATTGAGAGTAAAACGTCTCAAAATGTGGCAAAAATACTTACTTGTTCATCTGCTTCACTTAGTGGTTTGTTGATGAGGGGAAAAAAAGAAAGATAGTTCCAGTGAATGTTGCACCCTGACTAAACTGGTTTAGTTTGGGTTGAAGGTTTTAACAAAGCGTCTAATCCTCAGAGGAAATGATACGTCTAATGAGAATGTTTTGCTGTTAGATGTTGTGGCTTCTCAAACATCTTCATCTTACCCTCCATGTCTCATGCTGGCTTTTTTCCATCTTTAATTTTTCAACTTTTCTCACTCTTGTGGATTTTGCCACAAGAACGTAGATTGAGAGGTAAATCGAAAGCTTTGCCTCTTGGCTCAGCTCCTTCTTCACCACGACGGACCGATACAACAACTGCGTCTGCTGCACCGATCCGTCTGTCAATCTCACGCTCCATCCTTGCATCACTCATGAACAAGACCCCCAAGATACTTGAAACTGCTCCACATGAAGCAAGGACTCCCCAGATGAATGGATGGATGGCTGGTTGAGGAAACCAATATATATTTCAGGGATATGGCACTTAGATGTTGGATATTCACTGTATGTGAAATTTTTATACCCTCTGATTAAAAACAAACAACTAAAAATAACAATCAACATCTCCGTTGAACATCCGGATATCATGTTGATCAGGAAAAATAGGCGGGCAGGGAAATGTCAAGCTATGAGATAATAATTTATTTTAGTCATTCTTCTAATTTGTAGCTTTCAGCCGAACCACAACCTGTTAAAATAGAGGAACAGTAAATATTGTAAAATAAATCACGTATTCTGAGTCACAATGCAAGCATTTCTGAATGTCATGATTTAATTAGTTCCGATTAATGACTCAAATGTGAAGAATAACATGAACGGTCTACGCCCGCACTCGGATATTAATGTTACTGGACTGGAGCAACAATCAGCAGTAACACACAAGACCAGTTGAATAGGACACGCTGTGGCATTAAACCAACCGTAGTGGAGAAAATAAATCTGCTTATCCTGCCTCACCTTAAAAACCCTGGCGCTGCTCAATGTTCTGGACGGCAACGGTTCGCCATTGAGCTAATGGTGCAGCAGAGATGGCTGCTCTCCACAATAGCAGACATTAAAACCATTTCATCTTGCAACATCGGTGCGTGAATAGTTGATGTTTTACCATTGTCTTGTGTTATTGTGCAGTTAGGATCAGATTTTATTGTTACTTTGGAACGGAGCACTCTTGACTGGCTCTATATTTCTACACCACGAATCTTTTATTGTCCAACAGATAGGTATAGCAGTCCTGCAAAATAGTTAGTCTCTTCTTTTGCCTGTAAGTGTACAATAACATACATGCATACACAATTACAGTCCAATGAGCAAATTTAACCTTTCACTCACATTGGATTCTATGAACTTTGAGGGAACTTTCACCTCTGGAGGTTTTGGTCATGGCACAAATTTGCACGGAAAAGAAAGTGGGAAAAAAAGTGTACCCTATAACATTATCTGTAACTTAAATTAATTCTGCACCTTTTTATTTTATTTTACAGCAATCCAGAAATTGCTGGCAGCTAAAACTCTTCATTCAATGACAACTGTTTGACTGAAAAGGGGTTAAACAGGAAATCAGGAAAAGATTTGTCAGTCGTGAACACTAGGAGGATGTCAGCTTTGTCTGTCTTACTCACCAACGATGAATGATGGAGTGGCTTCAAACATTCACGGTACTATTGCTGCAAACTGTTTTGGCTTTGATGTTTTTTATAATGCCTATGAGAAAATGTTTTTGAGCTGTGACATGTCAATTTAGGTGATTCATTGTTCTAGGATAATCATATAATCACAAACCATCGTACAAATCATATTTATCAGGAGAGATTGCAACGCCACGTTAGATTCCTGCTCCAAACACTTCAGAGCATTATAATCCAGAAAATCACTTGAGCGGATTATTATGCAATCCAATTATGGCTCATAATCTCATCCTAGAAAGCGTTCTTGCGTCTGTGTTGTCTGGCCGGAAGATGGTTTAGTTATCTAAGATGATTTGTATATGCCTGTTATTGTACAACGCTGAAATGGATGGTGGGCTAGTAAAAATGCAAGCACACTTTTTCTTTTTAATAAATAAGCCATCTGATGGGATTTACATGATAAATGCATGCCTTTTCACAAAAATGTGCACATGTGCATGCATAATATCCTATTTTCATAAATTGCTGGAAAATAAGTATTTGCAAACGTGGAAAAACCATCCTAAGAATGCCATATGTGATATCTACCTTGCTAAATCCAAGCTTCAGTACACAGTTTAGTTGAAATACTAAATTAAATGTTGAATAAATCTTATTTGCTGTGGCATGGAAAATATGGCTATTTTGGTTTTACCTTGGTTTGTTTTTCAGGCATTCCAAAAGGTCTGGCTTGTGCTGTTTGATAGTTGTTTCCTTCGTCAGAAAAGCATGCAATGTTCTAGTCTTTATGCTAATCTCCTGCCTTATATTTAGCTCTCAAATATGACACTTCTTATTCAATCTCCTGGGAATTAAATAAATGCAATGCATAAATATTTTGAGTTATTCTTTGTTCAGAAGAACAAGTAAAATTGTTACTGTGCATCTGTGTAAAACTCAATTAGTTATTTTATCCTGTAGATGTACTGAAATGGGTACAATTTGTTTCTGGCCGTAGATAATTCACTGTGTCTGACGTAAAATACCAACAGCAACAATTACAACATTGATTAACAAAGTAAGTTAAAGGAGTTGAGCTATTAGCAAGTTTGTATATTAAATAATATTTTATTATTTTATTTAATATTATTTAAGTCATTAGGGAATAAAATGTGACATTTTGTGACACATGGCCCTTAACTCGAAAAATCAAAATTGCAGAGAAGCTTCACCAGGAATTTGTTTTATTTTTATAAAAATAAATTCACATTTTGTTTTTTGTGGAACTGCTTAGTGCTTGTCAGTACAGTGGTGTAGTGGGTTGTGCTGTTGCCTCACAGCAAGAAGATACCAAATTCCTTTTTGCCTGGAGTTTCCATGTTCTCTCCATGTCTGCAGGGCTTTTCTCCAGATTCTCCGTTGGATGGGTGTTTGTCCTCAGAAGAGCCACAGAGATAACGAGACTGATTTGACCTGATTTAGAAAACACCAATGACAGTTTAGCAGCACTTGTGGCGTGCACGCACACACACACGCACACACACAGACACACACACCTTAAGACACTCAGGTCAGTTTTGGGATTTGTCAAGGCATCAAACTGTCTGGACTTCATCACAGATATCAAAGCCTCAGAGCACTCCATCTCAACACAAACAGGCCTGACATCAAAACACACAAATGTCATCATGCTTCCTTAAAACCTCTGTGGTCATTGATTTCAGGAAAAAAAAGATATCTTCATGCTCATTGTGGATCTAGCAGTACTCACACTGCAACAAGAACAGATCATTGGGATAGAAATCTGACTTCATAAGAAGTCTTCTCTAGAAAACTTTTTTTTCCTACTGTGCTATCTTAGGACTTAATTAGCAGAAGAAATTTTCCAGTCTTACAATGTACATCCTCCATTACTGCAACAAAGACTGCCTGAAATAAATACTGAAATGTTCATTTACTTGCTGTAAATAATGATTTACTCACTGTATGTTGGGAACAGAGAATACTTGGAGATTGGGCACCTCGGATCCTCCGTGCCCCATCTGAATCCTGATCAATTCCCAGTGGAAATGTCTGCTTAATCTCATCTTCGTTATTGATTCCTATCCATCCGGCACAATGAAACACAATGAAATTAAGATGTTTTGATACGTTTCAATATATGCCTCTATTCAAAATCTATATTTAGACCATTGAGTTACAATTAAATATTTAATATGAGATGCAAGCACCAGAACATATTGGAAGCAAGCGCTACTGAGTAGCGGACAGATCACAGCAAGTAAACTCCCACGCACTTGTTGCATCCAGCACTTCCAATTAAATTGTTTTGAAGTTCAGAGCTCCTGCTTTGTTTTTTTGTGTACGTTCTGTTTTTGTGTGAAGTTGTGACACAGAGCGTGCTATCATTAGTGGCGTCTGTTAGCGACTGCTCTTTGCCTCCATCAGTATCCAATTCTCTTGTCTTTTCCCGGCTCTTCCTCTTTTCTTCCCTTTACTTTCATCTCAGATCAGAGGAGCAAAGTCGAACCTTTAAAGCTCATGCACCACTTTTTGACTTCCACCCAAAAATATACTACAGTGACGCTTAAGATGGGTGTCTTTCGTCTGCCATGTTTTTGTCATTTGTCTTCATCCTACTATTATGCACCATTTTCCCACCATGCATATGTTATCCACTTCTTGATGGTCTTCCCATACTCATCTGCTTCTGGTTCCTCGTTGTGTCCCCTGCATCTCAATGGTCCTCTCATATGTTTCCTTAATGAGGCCTCACAGGCCTGAATGAGGCCGCAGTCTCAGAGATGCAGAGCCATCTCCCTTGGCAGGAGTATACAACCGGTCGTGCATCATATCCAGCCCAGAAAGCAAATCAAAGCGGGGGGCAAAGAAGAAGGGGTGCACCATTCCTCGAGAAACAGACCATTAGGTATTGGGTGTCAAAAATGTGAATACACTCTGGCACTGGGTTGACGGTAGAAAGCAGGAACTCAAAGATATATTTCTGACTTGTAATGGAGGCTTAAGTAGTCGAGAGAGAAAGAGGCAGAGAAAAATGAACTAAAGGAGACGAAAAAGGGCAGACGGCACCCTTAACACATTCTGTCATGTGCCATTAGTTTTCAGCTAAAAAGGAGGAAAAACAAGTTTCCAGTTTAATCATTTCTGAGTGAGTTTGGTGCAACTTGTCACAACACACTTTACAGCTGACTGAAATCAAGGGGAAAAAAACACTAGTTCATTTGTCAAAGCTTTTATCACTGCTGCTCCTTTATCCGTCCTTAAACAACAGTGACACGACTGCTTGGTATTTAAACCAGAGTTTAAGACGGAAAGAGAAATTGAAGGCATGTGTTCTGAAAAGAGTTAACACGTCCGTGTGACAAGGATAGTTCAGAATGCGTACTCCATCTATTCGAAGTGTTTAACGATTTCATATATATTTAATCTATAATGGGATTTGGCTGTGCATATTTGATGGGTAAACGCTCAGCTGTCTGCCGCTGCTCTTGTCGCTTTTTGGAGTTGCAGAAAGTGAATCGTGATTGAATCTTAGGGTGACTGACACATTGTGAGGGGATGTTTTCATGGGGACCGGCCTACTGGGTTAATGTGATGAATGAGGACGGAGAAGGCTGAGAGCGTGTTGAAACCATTACCAAACCGATTTAGTATGGTTAAAACACACGCACACACACACACAATTTGTTGTTCGAAGATGAATGAATAAATGAATGAATGTATGTTTTGTCTCTGTTTTTAATCAGCATTTTTGCATGTATAATTATTTAAAAGTAGAGATTCAGCATGCTGTACATGCAATATCATAGTTTCCATTGCAATATGAACAAAATGACACACAAAGATCACTACGTTGATTTGGAATGGGTCAAAGTCCTCACAAGGATTTAGCAACAGGAATATCATGGAGCTACCCAAACAACAGAGTGAAAGCAATTAAAGCCAAGCTCATCTGCATCAGAAGGAAACACCAACATATCGATAGTTAGGTTCAAACCATGCTACACGATACCAGTGTTGTAGTCAAGACCACACCAACCGAGACCAAGACGTTACCGAGACCTTGGAGGCCGAGACAGTATATATCCAAGAAAAATCACAGCTGTTTGCAGCTGGAATAGTCTTTGTAGAGTCGAATACAACTTCAATTTTGTATTTAAACTTGAGCTGCTGTGTAACAGAGTTGAAAGACGACTTTAACTTCCTTCATGCCGTCATTCATGACTAACTGCAGGGAGTGAGCAAAACAAGAAAGACACTCTCCTGATGACCAGAGTAGCTCTGTGTCTGCCATAGAATCCATGTCCTCCCACGGGTGCCCATCATCTAGATTCTCCTCCTCACCCTCACTGTCATATTACTGCTGTTGTGGCATCTGAACTTTAAAAGCATACTTCATATTGGCAGCATTGTCTGTGACAATATAGCTTATCTTCTGACTAATGCCATATTCGGGGCGTGTCCCTCCAGGTGTCACCGGGAAGGTAGCGCAGCAGCGGCATTCTGGGTTTCTCACTTAACTGGCCTGGTCTCGATCGGTCCTGAACAAAAATCCCGAGTCCACCCTGTCCGAGACGATACCGAGTAAAAATACCTTCGAAATCGAGACCGTTAAAGTGGTCTCGAGACCAAGACTGATCTCAAGTACTACAACACTACACGATACGCTGTGTCCTGTGGGTTTTTCTTAATATAAATTGTGTTCAATCATCTTTCCAGTGTTCAGTGAACCATAAAATATTCAAGCTGTATCTTCCTTTTTGTGTCTGTAAAAGCAAACGGGCATATTTCCATCCAACCAGCCAGCCAGCAAATTATTGCAGCTCATTCTGCAGAATTCTTTTTTATTAAAAGTAGGTAGACTGCAAGCTTATTAATCATCTGCCCCACATAATCCTACTGAACACCTTCCAAGACTGAACCAAATTCACAAAAGGTAAAATTCCACTTCATAGAATAATATGTATTGCTTATCTTCCAGATAATTCTCTTAATAAACAAATAGAGACAAATAAACTGTGGTGAATACAGTTTCAGTTTGTGTCTCCAGCTCTGCTGTTAGAACCCCGATAGAAAGGTCTCGTGTGTTCAGTGTGGTCAAAAATCTATAAGATCAGCCCCAGGTTATAGAGTCATAGCTTTCTAAATCTCTCCATTGATTTAAGTGTGTGATAGTGACTGTAAAATCACACACAGCACACACAATAAAAAGCAGATCTGCACAGACGCACAATATAAATTGCATTTGTAAAGGTAGAGTGGGCTTATTCTTTAACCCAAAAAAATATAAAACATCAGCTGTAACGTCTCTATTTAATAGATGCCATCATTTAACTGTGAGCATACAGCAATAACAGCTGCAGCTAAAGCACTGAGAATGGAAGAACATCTAAGTGCCAGAATTTGTATGTTCTCATGCACAGTGCGAGAGGAAACAGTCGAGGCTGGATTTCATTTCCTCTCGCAGGCGTTTCCCATTCCAACTCAAAATTCCTCGCCAGCTGGTAAAGTCTGTGTTTATATTCATGAATTCATTTTGAATGTTTCATAGATTTCCTGTCAAGCTGGAAGTGATGCTGTGATATTGGGCACCTATCTGCTTTAATAAAAGTCTGTCCTTCCTGTTTATTTAGCTCAAGCTTTTGTTGTCGAATCAGATTTAACGCCAAGACGATTGCATGCGACTTTTCATATACTCTCCTCTTCTCAAATAAGTGCTTTACATGCAGGAGGAGCTGAACACAGCCATCAAGCATCAAACCAACTCCTTTCTTTGATCAGCACACGTCAAAAAGTGATTTTAATTGCAGTCAATGTCATTTTTACTCAAAACAACATCTTTCTGCTGTGCCTGGAAAATGAAACTCATTTTTTTCTCCTGTTTTTTAATTGTGGAACAATTAAATTTTGAGCTGTTCAAGATTCAAGAAATTGAAAACATTTCCATGGACACAGTGAAGACAGATTTTTTTTTTAATTGTCCTTCGTACTGAAAAATAAAAGGTGGCGATCAGAGATTCACAAATGGATAAAAATGTATATATATAAAAGTTGATTGAAAGGTGCATTGTGGAATTGCCCATGACATTAGAATCAGTGAATCCGCTGGTGGAGGTTTTAGTATGCCTCATGATAATTACCCACTCAAAGGTTCCATTTTTATCCCATCTGCTTAAAATGTTAGTGTCCATGGTCACACTACATTTAGACAAAAAATACAATTCAATGGTTTGCTTTGGGACATTATACTCCAATAATGATTCACACTTTTCTGAATTTGAAACTACATTTGGAGATAGTTATATTGTAAATAGGAATTGTTTCTGGCTAATTAACTCTTTCAGTGTGGCCCAGTTTTTGCCCATTTTGACCTATTTCCCAGGCCAGACAGTATATTTTGTACTACGACTATGCAAACACCAAATGAAAGAGCAAAGTCTCTTCTTTAATGCAGATTAAAAAGCTTGTTCCTGCCATTCTTCGTTCTGGAGTTATTGGCCGTTGAAGAGAGGCAGAATTCAATTCGATGTCAGGGTCGACAGTGAATATTTGGGTTTAGGTAGATGTCAATGGCATTGAAAGAGTTAAACGTGTAGGGAATAACTAATGTGTTTATACAAGTGATTTTGCAAATGTCCAAAGACACAGAAAAGAGGATGCTTCTATTGTGTGAATGGCATCTTTGTATTTAATCATCAGACCAGGGCACTGTGCTGCATAGCAGGATTTGCAGTGAGAGATGTCCCTATATGCTTAAGTGTTGAGATGCTGAGGGCGTTGCCATGGCAACTAATTCTGTACAAGTACATATTATGGCCCTCCAATAGATAAGGAAAGGCAATATCGGCTCAAACCGATTTCATCAAGTGATTTTCTTTCCTTGATTCATGTAGAGTGGTTAATTGTGAACTTTCACGTTCTGACTTTAATGTTACACCTCGCTCTCGTGCAGCAAATATTTAACCAGAAACTTGTTTAAATTCCTAGTTATTATTGCACAATGTCAAACTTCTGAATTTTTGAATTGAAGTCTGTGTGAACCAAATAGAAACTGTAGTGAGAAAAACCACAACCAAACTGCATCTGCATAAACTGAAACATTTGGCAACTTCATTAGGCAAGCAAACAAATGAATACCTCCGCCGAGGCAGGGGATATGTCATCGCCGGCGTGTGTTTGTCCGTCTGTCTGTTAGCAAGCTAATTCAATAAGTTCTGGACGGATCTTGATGACATTTTCAAGAAATGTTGGAAATGTTACCAGGAACAGATTATTAAATTTTTGGTGATGATCCAGATGAGATCCTGGATAATGGATCAGTTTGAAATCTTCATTAACATTGCAGTCTATGGAGCTTCAAAATGTGTTCCTCAATATCTTGGTTGATTATTGACCGATGTTTATGGAATTTGACAGTCATGAAGGGTGAGGACATCCATCTCACCACCGAATTTAATCTATCTATATATATATGAAAGCTAAACTATCAAGGACTCATTTGACTGTGTAAATATGTTTGCGGATTCATTGTGTTCATGAGCTTGATAGAAAATTAATGATCGTCATTTTGCATTTGAAGAAGTCATCCTTTGCCTAATTAAGAATCCACCGGAGCTGCAGTGGTTCATTATCAGCGATATTTCTGCAGGTTTTCACATGAAAGTCAACACATATTTTCCTCTTCTCTTTAGAGCATATTTTTAATTATGATGATCATCAACAATTACTTCAGCAATTCACTTGCGCTTGTGTTGCACATGACTCTGTCACTTGATATGTTCAGGTTAGAGACCACACACACACACACAATTCAAATTACCTGTCTTTCTATGACCCACAGCAGCTCCGCCTATACTGTCATCGTGCTAATTTAACTTGTGCTTATGAAATATTCATTTTAACAATTGCCAACACAAGGTGCTGGTTGTTGTAAGGACCATTGATTGCAATTATAGGTGAGCATTTGTGAGTGCGCCTCCGTGTCACATGTGACCTTTAGAAGTGCGGTTATTCCTTTCTTTTTTTGACTTCTTCAGAAACACTCCCCTTTTGCTCATTCACATGCTTGTCCCGAGGCTCAGCAAATAACGACTGCACTCCCTCTCTATGGCTAACCACTAAAGAGGAGACCACCCCATGAGGGGAGAGCCTGAGTGATCAAGCCACAGGACAATCCCTGAGATTTCATTAAACCTCCTCTTAAGGTTTCATCTGCCCTGGGGAGACAGGCAAGTAGAGGGAGGAATTCATGTGATTGGCTCAGAGGAAGGCGGAGAGAGGTGGAGGACAGCAGTCGTTCAGATCTCTGATTTCCCCTGCAAAATTGTAGGGGAAGAGTAGATGCTGCCATGGTGACCACAGGTACATCTGTAAAGGTGTGATTGGAACTCTCATACAAACACATATCGAGTGTCCTGTTTCCTCAGGCTTACCTAACAATCTCTCGCTCTCTCCTGCTTTCTCTCTCTCTCTCCCTCGCTTGCTCTCTCTCTTTCGCTCTGCCACGAATTCATCCTTCAGATTATTTTGTGTATAGTTGTTTGTTTGTTTTTTACATTACTGGTCGTTCTTTAAATTTATGACTTCCATAAATTTGCACGATTCATGCATCTTTCCTGTTATGCTAATGCATATGATACATTAAAACAGAGAAAATTATGTCCTTATGCAAGAAATTTGCTGCTGGCTAGCCAGCAGCTCGGGAATGTGCCGTCAGATCATTAGCATTAGCAGATTGTTTTCAACACTATTGACAAAACAACTAGATGCACCTTTTTAAATCCAGTGTCTGCCACATTGTCAGAGTAGACACCCTTAAATGTTGGCGTGGATCCAGATGGAACAGATGTCAGATTTATTTTATTATTCTTTTTTTACATTTTGATATTGTCAACAGTGCTGAACAGAATGTTTGACTTGGGGTTTACCGAGTGGCATCCCATTATTTTATTGTTACAAACTGCCACATTTCACTATTGTGTAACGTCATTGCAAAGCTAGCAGTCATGAAAGTGTTCTGAACACATGATAAGGATATCAGAGTTGTGTAAATGAACATGAATAATGCATGCACCTCCTTTGGGCTGCTGGCAGCTGCTTCTGAGGAGTCTGTTTTAAAATTGGGACTCTCAACTTGATGCACACGCAAAACTTTTCCATGCTGTGTTATATGAGGTGAATGCAGCACGATGTTACGTGCACGGAAGTCATGTGCAGAGGCATGTATTGTAATAGGCCAGATAAAATGATATGAAACACAGCAGTAGAAATATACATTTGAATATCATTGATTGAACATGCTCTTGAGCAGCAAACATGGAGCACAATGTTGTGCCCATTCCTTTCATAGTATACTGTTCAACGCTTCTTTAGTGTAGTCTATATTCATTCCCCATAAACATCTGTGTCGACTATAAGGCAAAAATGTACATGGAAAATGTGTCTATGTCGTTTGTCTCCACTCCATTTGATACACTTTTTGGTTAAAAATGAAAGCTCTCGGAGCTTTTCCTGCTCTCCGGATGATCACAGACAACAGACTAACTTCACTGCTCATCTAAGTGCAGCATCTGTTCAAGCCCAAAGCTGTATTAGCCCGTTTTGGCTGGGATGCAGCCCATTGGTGCCTCCTTTAATTAGCAGAGCAAGGAGAAAAAAATTACTTGCCTGTCACCCTCTGCAAACATTATTATACTCATTTGCAGCCCTGCTATTTTATCCCCAATCCAAACAATTATCTCTAAAACATGTCCCAGGCGCATGCACAGGTGTGCCAAAATGTTTTGTATTAATTTATTGCATTATTAGTTATGTAGTGTTATTGTAGTGAGTCTCGCTGGGTGTGTTAGTGGGTGACATGAGGCACAAACGTCTATGAGCCATTCATTCAGGAATTAGCATGCTTAATGGGGTTACAGCCACCAGCAGCCGACTAGACACAACAGAAACAGCATGCAGTAAAAGCTAATCAAAGATTTATTTGGCTTGGTAATTTACATCTGATTACGGCTGTGATGTCCTAATTTAAGAGGCTGATTTTTAAAGTTTCACCTGTTATTCTTGCAGCAGATTGTGGCGCCAGGCTCTTGTTATGCAGCCCGTTTGAATGATGCCATCTGCTCGTCATCCTTTAAATCTTTAAATTGTCTGAGCCAATTGAGTTCATTATGAATGCAAGACAGAGCTTGTTGTGCATCCAACTTGTTCATGCCCTGGACTAACCCCTCAAGTTATACACACAAATAAACCAAGTGACGAATCAGGGTTGCCCTTTTTTCACCAGGAAAATAAAATAAACCATGAGAAAACATGACTTGCTATGAGACGTGTCTCTCTCTCTCTTCTGTGCATACACACACACACCCTCACACACACACAATCGCACAATAGGACACAAAGAGGGAATGGGAGAAACAAACATGACCGGCTCTCCATTTTGTTAAGGAGAGAAACTGTGTAATGTCAGTGAGATCAGTAGCAAGGATAGATTTCATTTAGATAAAGCTGCTCCAGTAGCTGCTGAAGTAAATGTATTTCTGGTGATAAAAACAGCAAATCTTGTTTTCAAAGTCTCTTCGCTCTATACAGAATTTGAATGAGAAGATAGGGCACTCTGGATGATTGAGAAATGTGTCCCCTTGTCTGCTGCTAAAAGCTGCCTGTGTTTCTGTGTTTCTGTATCTGGTTGCCTTTCGGGGAAGGGCTCTTTGATGGAAAGCTGCCCGTTTGTGAATAATACACTTACTCAGTTTCTGTGTCACTTACGCAAGTCTTTATTCGTTGCATGGGGAAGTTCCTCCTGCAACACGCAACATGCTCATTACAAAGTATAGGACAGGGGTGTCAAACTCATTTTAGTTCAGGGGCCACATACAGCCTAATTTGATGCCAAGTTGGCCAGACCATTAATCATCACAGCAATAAATTCATGTTTTTTCATGTTTCCTTTGTTTTAGTGGAAATAATTACAATTACATGCGTAATAATTCTCAAAACTTAAATTGACTCCCCATATCTTACAAACAAAAGGTGGTGGCCATTTTAAATGTATAAGAAAGAAAGTAATCGCTTGTAAATAACATTTATGACCAAACTGTTTTGTTGTGAAGGAGGTGACTAACATTAAATTGCATAATTTCTAGCTATTACGACAAGGACTCGTTTTCACAGAACTGTGTTTTTTGAATGCAAAATGTTTCTGATGCAGCATATTACAAGAATGAGTCTAGTCTAGACTATTTTGTGTCCTGAAACGTGACATATTTTTGTCTGCACAAGTGCATCAGTGTCAGGCATCATGTCGTAAGTAGCAGCATGTCATTTTAGCATTGGTGTGTGAGTCTTGAGCGCAGTTTTGTTTTATTACTATTCATTACTGAGAAAAGCTGTTCACTGAGAAGGCGGTCAAACTGACGATTATTCAGACCTCTTGCTCGGATAAAATTAACAGATCGGATAACCACCTCCATGACGTGACTCATTTTTAATGACTTGCAACACAAAGCCTCCTGGTGCAAAATATAGTGAAATGTCCAAAAATCATCTCCTCCATTTGCAGCTTGTATTTTCTCTCTGAATTTTGTCACGCCTGCTTTTTTTCAGTTTTCCAATGTCTATCAAAATCAAAGTAGCTTTTTTTTGTCAATTCCTTCACATGTCAAAAAAATTCACACTCCTATGGTGAAACAGATGAGGTGCATTGGCGCACATTTCTGATACTAAAACAATAAACATAAAAACACACGACAGTCAGAGGAAAATTTACACAGCAGTAATAACATAATATGGCAGTGCTCTCATCGATTGCAACATAAAATGCAAGAAATGACTTTTCTTCTTCTTTGTCACTTTTTTTTCCCTTTTTTTAAAACAAAATGCAAGGTTTGACAAGCTACAGGTACTCGGAGTATTTGAATAAATAAAAGATATGTGGTAAAAAGCATATCTTGATTTGCGGTGTGAGTTTGGACGTGCTGCGGTCACAACTTAAACGACACATTAAATCGGATACAGATCAGTGTTACAGACGGCACTAACCTTGTAATCAGTTAAAGCTGACATTTGCCAGAGTGGCTAATTATGATGACAGGATACATGTTAAACTCTGCCACACTGTAAGCATTCAATTAGGATATCCTCTACGGGTCCGACGCTCCTTAGTTCTGTCAGACCTGAGTAATGGTGAGACATGAGAGTTGATGCTAATAACACAGGCTCATCCCCATGCACATGCACTCATTCTAGATGCACTTTAACAAGCAATGCAAATCCAGCCTGATTGGATTAGGGGGATATTAGGCGTCTTATAAGAATGTGTGTGATGTAATATTAAACATCATTTGGCGGTGCTGCTGAAAAGGCCTGTAGCAAGATCAGAAAAGCAGAGGGGGGGGGGGACACCATCACTGCGGCATCCCATTGGTTAACGCGTATGTCCTGAAGCAATGAGATCACTGACAGCTCACTGAGTCTTAAATGATGTGGCATATCTTCCAGGACCTGGCTTCAGTGGCTCTCATCTGGCTCTCCAGACACGAAGGCACAATAAAACAAGCACTCCGATACTGTGAAGATTTTGTCACACAAAAGCCCTCATCAGAATTATACTTTATGTATCTATAAGATGTCCGTATCCAATATCTCTGCGGGATGCAACAGCTGCCTGATGGAAAATCCACCATGTTGTCGTGTTGTCAGCTCGATTAACTAATGATTCAAATCTTAAAAGGCTGAAGTTGCTACTTGCCTTATAATGGAGTGTAACTCATATTCTGCACTGCTCTAAAAGGCTGGTAGATAAACTAGCGAGTACTGCACAAGACTTGAAATGTATTACCTGTCCAGCTAATTAAATGGCTAAAGATATATAGATGCAGGAGAGAGTAAGATGAGAGTAGAATGACGGGTAGAAAAACACGAAATAACATGCTTCCTTTTCCTTTTATTCCACGCTGATCCCTTTGCTTTGACCCAGATGTTAAAATGCAAACTTGGTGGCCAGCATCAAGCTAGTGTATAGACATGTAAATTGATAATTTGGGACAAAAAAACAAAAGGGAGATGCCACAGTGCTCAGCTGAAGAAAAAGACAAACCCATTTTAATTCGGCTTCTTGGCATTCTCTGGCTGTTTGGGGCCCATCAAATCATGAGTGCCTAATTTAAAAAGAGGTACAACACTCAACTGGTTACCAGCTAGGTTGAATGCTTTGTCTTGTAGTAATTTCTCTTTCAATTCCATCTCTCTTTTACTCAGTGGTCCAGACCTTTAGCTAACCTTTCTTTCACTTCAGTTCTCAGTCCTCAGCCAAATAACAGGTCACTTTTGTCCTCAAAATTGCATTCTCTCTCCCCACCCATGTGTGCATGCTCGGTGACCATAGGCGGACACAGTGCTGTGTTATGTCAGACAGTTCGAGTCGGGCGAGCAGCCATTGCTGGATAAGATCTGAACTGATGTGAAGAATGACTGAACCAAACAGAAATGAGTGAATAGCAGAACAAAATATTGACGTTCAATTTCCCCTCATATGACATGAGCCTGCTGCGATGAACACTGTCAGAACTTCTCTGCATCTGTCTGCCTTTGTTATCTCAGCAGACATCTCAGTTGAAGGAGCGGGAAGCGGGGAAAGGAGAGGGGGGATGAGGTAGGAATCAAGAAATCCTCCGTAGCTGCACCATCATTTCCATACGAGCAAGTAAATAAAACATCATCAATTTGACAACATAAGTGCAGCAAACTCGTACTTCAACTATATTTTCTAATCAAGACAAGCCCCAAATAAAGGCTCTCAATAAGAAGAAATATTGTCCAGTGTGGCAAATCAATATTACCATCTTATTGATTAACTTTTTTTTCTTCTTAAAATCTACAGAGTCATTGAGAGATTGAATAAATAAATGTATGAATTAATGTTTCTTTTAAACTGCTTCTAATTTGAAATGCTGGAAGCAAAATGTTTCCGAGGAACATGTTTAAGATCAAGAGCTGCATAAACTACTGGATATGAGGACTGTGACCTGGACTGATAATGACTGCATGGCAAATGCACTATACATCTTTATAAAAGTGGATTCATTTCATCATTGTATGCTATAAATATATGTTCTTCCTTTCTTTTATTCTAACAAGTTTCTCTTATGCATTGGTACGTGTGAACATGGGCTGCCATCTCCTGCGATGCCAAATTGAATTTCATCCATGGGAGATCAGTCGTATCTTATGTTACAATGACTGTCAAAGCAAAGGCTATGGAACACGCTTTGAGTAATGGTGCATTAAAAAAAAGAATCATTACCATACTTACAAGCAATGTTACATGATAATCGCTCTCATAAGAACAAAGAACAAACACACACACTCTGCAGCTTGTGCACAATAATTGACGTGTACATGGAAAGATGATGATTCCCGTAACAATTAAGACCCAAACCTGTCGTTTCGCAGTTTTAAACATTGTTGGCCATGCCATCATGTCCACCAGTCTCTGAAAATTGCCTATGTAAATCTGGTCAGTGATTAGTGGTCTCATTAAAACTGCTGGCAGCCGATGCCTGCAGTGTTTACAGAAGAAGTGAGAGGGGGTGACGGTGAAGAGTTTACTGTGGGTGGTAGTAAACACAGAAGGCCTCTTGACTGGTTCCTTCCAGCATCTATCCCTGATGCTGTCCTTTGTCGTCCATTCGCTCAGTGCGCATTGAAAGAGGGCGGGTCCTAGCTTCGCCGTGTTAGGTTTCAAAAAGTAGCATGTGTTTTTTGTTTTTGAAATTCCAAAGCATGGTTTGTAACCAATCATTTTAAATTATATTTTTAAAGCAGCTAAAATTAATGCATTTCCTTCAATGTAAGTTTTCCTAGAAAAAGCTAACTTTAATATTGTACTGTCAAACAGGATTTTGCGCTTGTTACTTCAATGATCAAAGTCTGCTTGAATGTGGATCTCAGTAAAGCAAGATGGCAGAGCAGCAGCAGGAACATCCACTGGTTGCACTGGGGTTCACAAAATCAGCTACACCTGAGGATTCTTGAGGCCCAAGCAGAAAGGCAGATCCATGTGTTGGCTGGGTGGCCAGAAGAATTTTGCCAACCTCCTTTGGCCGGCTATGGAGGAGCTACATAGATAGAGCCTCGACGGACGCTCACTGAAGGATCATGGGAAGCCCTGAGGTGCCAGGCTGTATCCCACTCGCCATCCTTCAACTGCTGTCCAAACAAGTGGCTGAGAGGTGTGAATAATGGAGCTGGTGGTCCTAGCGCAGTTTCAAATGACGTCTGGCGTTGCCACCCTGCTGCTGTAGAGGAGCCAATTATCCAATTATACCTCAATGTGTGGAGTGAGCATCAAGAGAATGGACTCCCACACGTAGTGTCCAAACAGCATCCACTTCTCAGACTCAGCCTTAAGCTCTGACATGAATTCACCCCCTGCCGTATTTTGTCCACCACAATCCAGGCACTACGAAGTTTATCTCTGTCCTACAGGGGTCTCCTGGAAACTCAGGGAAAGTGGGCCATCATATACGAATTTAAAAATACTTGTGAAGAAACCTTGGATTTTCCTGTTTCTTTCAGGAGCTCTGCATGATTACGATGTGGTTCCTTGTGATTTCAAAAACCAGGTAAATGAACTATGATGAAGTTGAGTTTTAATGATACATTCTTTGATAAATTATTCTGACGGAACCTCCTATAGTTCAATGACAGTAACTGTTTTCGATAAATCCAGAAAACCAGTTAATATTAATAAGAATCCAAATGCAAAGCACATTTTGTGATATATGGAAGGGGACAAACACAACAACTGTATTATGCTGTGTGCAGACAGCAAGATAAAACACCATGAACCCTATTGATGGCCTCGATCTATACTTACAGCTATTATGACAAATAGATCTGGAGAGCCTCTGATACTGATAAATGGGATGGCGGAGTGCTGCATTACAGATCTCTAAGCCCTTTATAGAGCACTCATTGAGATACTTTTAAATTAAAAAAAAATCAACCTTAGAGTATTTTTGGATTATCTGTTTTTCAAAATTGTTCAACTTGTGTCGCAAATCAAATGTTTCCATTATTGCATCTCCACCATTTCTTCTTCTCCAAAACATTCCTTCCTTCACTGTTGGCATCTAATGGCTTTTATATTCCTCTCACCCCTCGCCGCTGATTGACGGATAGCAGCCACCCGCTGTCCTGCTGGTTAAGCCCATTAAGCCTGGTAATCACCTGCTGCTCGCCAGGCGCTACAGCTGCCTGCACACACCTGGCCAAGAGGTTCAGCCATGTCACTGCACACACACACACACACTGTGGTTTCCTACGACAACTGAAAAATAATGCTCTCAACAAACAAATCCAAGGGTTATTACAATATTTTCCTGCCCTTAACCAGAATTAAATCATATTATGCAAAGCACACGTTTATTTATTTATTCATTATATTATGCATAATTGGGAAAAAGTTATATAAATAACTCAAAGAACTGATAATAAATCTTAAATACAGGTAATCGTCAACTTACGATGGTGTTTGGTTCCAAGGGACGCAAGTCCAGGGTTCGTAAGTCGATTTGGTTAGAAGTTGGCCCGTGTTAAATTATCATAAGTATATTATTTTGTGGAGTAGATAGAGACAATTTTCTCTTAGACATTAGTAGACTTTGTGGGTGAGACAGAAACTGTCGTACACTTGATTCCAGTGAACTCTATGCACTCACTTTCCGGTATGTCGTATGTCATAACCAGTGCAGTCATAAAGTCAAACAGTTGTACGTTGCACAGGTTCATAAGTCAATAACTACCTCTATTCAGGGAGAGGATGGGATGCAACAAAACAATTACCACATCACTTTGAAAGCATTTCTGGACAGTATATTAATTTAATAAATGTATTTGTCACTATGCGTTGCAAGTCGCCGATAAAAGTAAGCAAAGTTGAGACTCCCTTCTCTCGAGTTAGGCGTTACACCCATGAAGAGATCAAAAATGTGCAATGCTGTCCAATGCAATCTGCCTCCTCATCCAACGTACAGTTCTTATATTATACAGTACAGAGAATTTCAGGCATCATGCAGAAAAAAAGTGGCCAAGACCATAATTAATTTGTATTTCGATCATTCCCAGAAGTGTGAGCGAACTCTTCATCTCACTCTTCAGTCAATTTGTCCAGTAAAACAGTGTGATTTTTTTTTTTACCCGAATCCCTCTGCCTCACAAGAGAGAAGATGAGTACATCCTTTAGTCAAAAAAGATTTACGACTTTGACCTTTGACCTAATATTTGACCTTTGACCCAATATTTGACCTTTGACCCAATATGAAAATTAATAATTAATAAAACATTTTATATAAAAAAATTAATAAATTAATAATGACCTTTGGCCTCGTATAAAATATTAATAAAATATTAATTAATAAATAATAATTAATTAACATCGTATAAAATAATAGTACTATAAAAAAAAAATAAAAAAAATAAAGGTAACTTTTTTTGGTCAGTAAGGAGGGTAGGGTGCAACCCCCCTTCCCTTCCCCCTGACACTCCACTCCTCCTCCTCCGGATTGTTCCTTTATGAAGCAGAGTAGAGAAAAGTAGAACAGAGCATTATTTTATTAACATAATAGTAACCCGGGAGCAGCATATTCCTCTCAGATCGTCCTTGCACTGAGTTAGAGAGAGCGAGAGCAAGCCGTTATAGTATCTTTCCACGCCTCCTCCACGCCCCTTCTCCTCTGGGGTCCTTCCTGAGCTACGCAGCTGCGGATGGGGGAGATGAGACAAAAAACAAAAAAACAGACCTACCCTTCCGTTGACACAGATGTGTATTAGCGGCAGTAAAAAAACAAACAAGCCCAATATAACCATAAAGAGATTATAGCAGTTGTAAAAAAAACAATCAGCATATGGCATGTGAATTGGGAGAATTTCTCTGGCCATGTCTGGAGCTCTCTCTCGCGAACTCTTGTGACCACAGAGTTGTAAATTCTGGATTTGGGTAAATATAACAAACACTTAGATCGTGCTTTTTGCGACATGTCATAAAACACCTTTCTTTTATAACCGAGCGTAAGTAATCCAAAAAACATGGTGGGTTTGTTTTAGTATGCGGGGGTTGTTTATAGTTGTGGTGGGAGATGTCTTAGCTGTGGTGTGGTTCAATGTCTCTCATGACCTGCGACCATGGAGTTAGGTAAACATCTGGAACTAATTGATCAATAGTCATAAAGCACATTCTAACCGGTAAGTGATGCGCCAAGTTCCTTTTATAAACAAACAAAAACCGTAACCCCAGATTCAACTCGTTAGACGGTCGTAATACAATGCGCCTAATGAAGGGGCGGGAAACTACTTTTAAATGAACCCGCTGCAGGAGAAATCTGAGTGTCACAATCTTGCAGCCTTGACCAGAGATGCCTCGCATACACCAAGCAACAATGATGGACGGTAATTAGGAATTGTTAAATATATTCTAAAAAAAAAGTGTAACTTGTTTTTTAAAAACAATATCTTTTATTAGTGCCTTCTCCCATCTCAATTGATTCGGATTCCTCCGGTGAGTTCTACCATATCTGAATATAATCTAATTCAAAGTATTATACGTTTAAAAGAAATCTAAAGTCATGTATTTTTTCCTGAAAAAAATCAACAGACGATGAAAGGATAATCGGAAACACGCTGAGTAAGTAAAATGTTATTTTTTCTACCTCGCTGTAAGAAATTAGGAATAATAGAATGTTGAATGTTGAATGTTAATTTTTTCGTTTTATAGTTGATCTAAAAAACGAGTTTGAAATAATAAACTTCACCCAAAGCGACTTTGGTACGTATTAAGTATTACATCTTGCATTGCACACTATATATATATATATATATATATATATATATATATATATATATATATTCTGTTTGAATTCGTATGTGGAAAAAAATCAGATTTAGGCGATCCTAGTCTTGTTCCAACGGACACGAACCGATCTGGTCAGACGTTCGGCTGGCCTCTACTTGAGTTTGAAGATTTGTCATCGAGTTTTGAAGACACCGAAGATGAAGGTAAATATGTGATTGTATGGCATTATATACTGCAGAGCATCATAAATGAATTGCTTTTTTTTTACTAAATCATCGCGTCTTTTTTTCCTCACACAGATCTCCTGCCTAAGAATGTGCAACAGGAAACGGCTGTTTCAGATACGCCGACAGCCACAGATGAAACCCCTGCCAACGCTGGTAAAAAAAAAAAAAAAAATCACACACGCACGTTACGAAGCAGTAGAAACGGCTAAAGCGTTGTTGTTTTTCCCCCTCTCCTTACATTCCAGTATCGGCGTTCGAGGACATAGAGGCTGAAGATTTACATCCGCAGGAAGAACGAGCATCGTCGCCAGAAATCATCGCCATTTCCGGATCACAGTCATCAGAAACGGACGTCGACCCGAATGACGTTGGCAACGTTGCCACCGCACCCCCGCCCGCAGGAGAACTACAGCCAGCAAGCCCCCCGGCAGGAGAACTACAAGACCCAAGAATCGCTCCGCTGCGTCTCAGGATTCCGCGTCGCAGAATTCCGCGTCAGAGAAGAGATAGACAAGCCGTCTATGGGAGATACCGACGCGAGCTGACGATTCTTCACGACTCAGCCTTTATGATTCTCGGAGCTCTGTACCGCATGCTTCTGAAGGATTGATGAGTGAGTTTTTAATTTCTTTTATTTTCTTTCTAAAACAAATGTGTGTATGTGTGTAAAACAAAATGAACCCCAATGCAGATATTCTCAGATCACAGCTACTCGCTATTCTATATTTTCGTGAATTGGATAATGCCATCCGGTTATATGATAATTTAAACCAGAATTATGTCTGCTGTTTGAGCGGGTTAGAAGAAGCCTTGCGTCATCTTAATGAAACTATGGAACCCGAGTCTAATAGTGCCTCAGACGAGGATGAAGACCGAAACGCTGCAAACTCTGTCGCACAGTTTGAATCACCTGCACCCGACAGTCATCCATCAAAAGCAGGCTCATCAGCTGATGGGCCTGGGGAATCAGCTGATTCCCCAGGCCCATCAGCTGATTTGCGTGTGTTAGAATCACCTGTTGCGGGTCCATCCGGTTTTCACCCAGTCTCATCAGCTGATTCCCCAGGCCCATCAACTGATTTGCGTGTGTTAGAATCACCTGTTGCGGGTCCATCCGGTTTTCACCCAGGCTCATCAGCTGATTCCCCAGGCCCATCAACTGATTTGCGTGTGTTAGAATCACCTGTTGCGGGTCCATCCGGTTTTCAGCGCGGAGGGGGCACCGCTGTATCGAGCGATGGACCAACTGTAATTCCACATCCTCGATTTAACCATAAAGAAATCCGTCATATTCTGAGTCTGCCGCCGCCTTCAAACGCTCCAGATTTTGGAAGTTATTATTCGGAAGTCATCGGCGGTATAGCCTCGCACGTAGAAAACGCTCTCTCGGAGGCTCGGTGCGACGATCTCATTCAACTGGAATTAATGGGTCGCGAGATTCGTACGCATATAACAGGCACGGTTCGCAGCGATGAATCTGTCCAGGAGACATTTCGGGATCTGCTGGAACGGATTGTTCAATCCAATCAAAATGCGTTGTGTGATGAGCTCTTAGAATTAAGCGTTCAAATTGTGCGTAATCCACGAGGGGGCGGAAAAAGAAAGGCGGACAAATGCTTAGAGGTCGAGTTGATACGCAAGAAGAGCAGGCATCTCTTTGTATCGCATAATTGTGATAATCAGCTGTGTTTTGCCACCAGTTTAGCGCATGTGATGTTCCCAGAGTTAGATTCTGACCAGATCGGCATCCTAGCCAAAACGTACCAGCGTCTCGCTGGTTTAACCGATCAGACCCCCGTCTCTTTCAGCGACGTTGCTAAATTTGAAAAGATTCTGAACCGCAAAGTTTTTGTGCTGTTTAAAGAATCATCCGATTCAGCGTTTTCCTACTTTGAGACAGAGTTCCCTGTTGGGAGTAATGCAGTCGCTCTGTTATTACATAACGACCATTATCACGGAATCAAAAACCTCCGGGGTTTTTTAGGCGTCAGATTCGTGTGCGTACATTGCTTTCGCGGTTATGAAAAACCACATCTGCATAACTGTCTGGGGTATTGCAACATCTGCTGTGACCCTTGCTGCAAACAGGAAAAGGGGACGAGCGTCCTATGTCGAGACTGCGGTCGCATTTGCAGATCCGTCTCTTGTATGCAGAGACATAAAGAACCAAAGCCGGGCCCCCAAACCAGTCTGATGCTTAGTCGATGTCAAAAAGTTAAACTTTGTTCAAAATGCTGCAGACTGTATGAGAATACAGTATCGGGGGAAGACAGACACAAATGTCAAACCCTCAAATGCAATATTTGTTTTGAAAAAGTACTAGAAACCGGCGAACCACATCTTTGTTACATTCGTCCTCTGCCCCCCGCAGAGAATAATGTAGAAAAAATAATCTTTTATGATTTCGAGACGTTTGTCGACCCCGAAAAAAAAATTCACCGGCCATACCTAGTTTGCACAAAATCTCTACAAGGAAAAATCTGGGCCTCCTACGGTTTGGAATGCGTCAGGGATTTCGTTCTCAAATTTCGCAGACCTATGCATAAAAACACCGTCTTTATAGCTCACAACGCCCGCGGCTTTGACAGCTATATAATTCTTCAAACCCTGATCGAACTCGGTATTAAAACAACGCCGGTCATGCAGGGAAGCAAATTATTGTTTTTCAACGATCCGGAATTTGGGCACAAATACATCGATTCTCTGTCCTTTCTGACTATGAAATTAAGTTCTATGCCGGAAGCTTTGGGGTTTGTTAACATGTGTAAAGGTTATTTTCCACACAGATTCAGCTCTCAGGCAAATCTTAACTACGTAGGACCCTTTCCCCCGGCCTCGGATTACGGCGTTGAACGCATGACGGCTTCTGAGCGGGGTGAGTTTGACAAATGGTACGCCGAGGCGTCTCGACTCACTTTTGATTTTGCTCGTGAGGCGCTGCGTTACTGTAAAAACGATGTTGATATCTTGGCAGAGGGATGTAATTTATTCCGTGCTCAATTTATCAAAGACACTAACGTCGATCCTCTTCTTTCCGTCACCATAGCGTCGGCGTGTGTAAGAGTATTTCGGACAAATTTCCTTTCAGAGAAGACGCTGGCGATTCCCTGTCCGCTAAACTATCGCGAGCGATACAAAAACTACTCTGATGCCTCTATCCAGTGGTTGGAGTGGGAAGCGCAGAAACGAGGCAATTATATCCAACACGCCGCAAATCAAGGTGAAAAAACTATTTCCGCCCTCAAAATACAAGTTGATGGATATTCAGAGCGTGACGGTGTTGCTACTGTATGGGAATTTATGGGATGTTTTTATCACGGATGCAGCGACTGTTTTCACCCCAAAACCGTCTGTCCTCTGAGAGGTGTGACGTTTGCAGAACTGAGATCCAAAACCGAACAGAGGCTGGAGCGGCTGAGGCACGTCTGCGGTTTGAACGTGGTTGTAATGTGGGAGCATGAGTGGAAGGAGATGAAATTGTCCCATCCTGGGCTGAGCGTGTTTTTAAAATCCTTTAACCCGCCCTCCCCTCTGCTTCCCCGCGACGCTCTCTTTGGAGGCAGAACATCTGCGTTTTCTCTGCGTTACACCAGCGGACCCGGGGAGACCATCCATTACGCCGACGTCACGTCGCTCTACCCGTACGTCAACTGTGCATTTGCATACCCGCTAGGTCACCCCAAACTGATTCACAAAGATTTTGAGGAGCCCCAAAACTATTTTGGCTTGATCAGAGCAACCGTAAATCCACCGCGGGGTCTGTATTTCCCGGTCCTACCGTCCAAAACGTCTCGAGGTAAATTAGTCTTCACTCTCTGCCGCACCTGCGCCGAGATGAATAATCAGGATGACGCATGCGTGCACGACGACGGAGCCAGAGCTCTGACGGGTGTTTGGGTGACGGTAGAATTCAACAAAGCTCTGCAGATGGGGTACAAACTAGCTAAAATCATAGAAGTCTGGCATTTTGAACAAAGTAGCAGTAGCATATTTGTCGGTTACATGCATACTTTTCTGAAAGGCAAACAGGAGGCTTCGGGATATCCTGCCGACGTCGTCGATGAGGAGAGCCGACGAAAATACATCTCGGACTATCATCAAAATCAGGGGATTTTGTTAGACGCAGCCAACATCAAACCGAACCCGGCCAAGCGACAGGTGGCCAAACTGTGTCTCAACAGCTTCTGGGGTAAATTTGCCCAAAAAAGTAATTTGCGTCAGACAGTGTTCATTTCAGAGCCGGGGGAGTTTTTTAAATATCTCTTTTCAGGGACGTACGAAATTCACTACTTTCGAATACTCACTGAAAAAATCGCTCTGATTCAATGGACTTACAGCAAAAGAAAGTGTGTGGCTCCGCCAAACAAAACCGATAATGTATTCATCGCCGCTTTTACGACCGCCTACGCGCGTCTAAAACTCTACGGTTACATGGAAGAATTGCAAGACAGAGTTTTGTACGTGGATACAGACAGCGTCATTTACGTAGTGCGCGAGGGACAGGTGCCTTTAAAATACGGTAATTACCTGGGTGATTTGACGGACGAATTGGGGGGCGACACCATTCAAGAATTTGTTTCTGCCGGACCAAAATGTTACGGATATCAGACAAAAGAAAAACTCAAAGTGGTCTTGCGCGCAAAAGGAATCACGCAGACGCAGGATGCATGCCGGACCGTTAATTTCGACAGTTTGAAACTTCTTGTAAACGAGTATTTGAGAGGATCGGTTTGTTCTGTCATAGAAACGCCTCAAACCGGTATAAAACGCGATAAAGGGGGATTTTTTTTGAGAGACTCTGCATTTGTGAAAAGATTTCGTGTCGTGTATGACAAAAGACGATTGTTGCCGGACGGCAAGACTTTACCTTTCGGATATTAACCATGTCACAATTCCCCGAAGGCGAACAGGTGGATTTCGACCCCCGACTTCAGTGCCCGTTCTCCTGTCTGGTGGCGGGCCCTAGCGGCTGTGGAAAATCATTCTTTGTAAAAAATGTTTTACAGCATAGTCATCATGTTTTTGATAAACTTCCTGTCAATGTGGTGTGGATATATACGTCTTTCCAGCCAATGTATGCAGAGCTGCAGAAACTGAATAAAGATATTAAATTCATTCAAGGCATCCCCGACTCATTTGAAGATGAAGGATTGTTTCCGGAAGACCAGACTCATTTGGTTATTCTGGACGACGTCATATTCGAGGCCGCGGATCATCCCGAAGTTGTGAAAATCTTTACCCAATACAGACATCACAAGAATATGAGCGTAATTCTTTTAACTCAAAATATTTTTCATCAAGGCAAGTTTAGCCGCACGATAAGTTTAAACAGTAATTATCTAGTGCTGTTTAAAAACCCTCGAGATAAACTTCAGACAAATATATTAGCTCGACAGATTTACCCCACGCAAAGAAAGTTCTTCCTAGAGTCCTTTGCAGACGCAACTTTACAGCCGCACGGATATTTATTGATTGATTTAACTCCGAGCTGTCCAGAACCTCTTAGGTTGAGAACGGGAATACTTCCCAACGAATGGCCCGCAGTTTATTCTCCTAAATAATTGTGTTTTTCAATAAAAGTAATTCATTAATTACATAATGTCTGCGCGTATGAAAAGAAACGCTCCTCTGCTCAAGGCTTTGTACAACGCCACACCACGGAAACGAAGAGACATTATAAACCACTCCTCCGAAGATTTCTTAAAAAGCTTATGTGAGATTGCTGTAAATTTATTGAAGGGAAATATTTCACTCTCCCCTGCCCTGTTCAAAAAACTCCAAAGGCAGAAAAAGGCAATCAGATTATTAGCCGACAGAAAAACCACGTTGGCGCACAAAAGACGCGTTCTGAAGAAACAGTCTGGAGGTTTTCTGCTGCCTCTGCTATCGGCCATAATCCCTCTTGTCGGTAACTTGTTTGGCGGTTTGATAAACAGATGAGTGGATTAAAAAATACGCAGAAAATGTTCCTGCTTTCGCCGCAACAGTTTAACCGTTTAAAGGCTGCACCTGACACATCCATCAGAGAGAAGGCGGAGAGTGGATTGGATCAACAAATGTCAGAAATTCTGTCTAACGTGAGTTTGGATCCTTATGAAAAAATGAAAAGGTACGACTCTTTATTGCAAAAATATCTGTCGCTCATGAAACAAGGTAAACAGGAAGAAGGAAGAGTAACTTTGACTCTGGGAGAGAAACAACCGGAAGCCTCAGAACGCTCCAACCAACCGGAATCACCCCAGCGTCTGACGGATGGAGTGACGTCTGACGTTTTAAAAAGCCTGCCTTTGCGTCATCGTCAAAACGCAGAATATATCATGAAAAAATTATCTGACGGTCGCGTCGAGTGGACGGACAGAGGAGAGTTTATTCATCGCGGGGAGCGTCATGAGGGATCCCACGTGATTGATTTAATGAAATATTTAATGGTGCCCCGTAAAGAGAGCAAAAAAACAAATCCGCCCGTGGGCTGGTCTCTGTTTCTGAAATCTTTACAAGATCTGAACGTTCCTCATTCTCTGATAACCAACCCACGAGCGAGAGAGGAATTAGGACGTCTTAAAACGGTTAACCCCTCCCCCTCACCCTCAAGGAGGAGAAAATCTGCCACACTCTCTCCACGCTGGACTACGCCCATGACTCCGAAATATCCTGGTTGGATAACCTTCTCATCTTGAAATAATGAAACTTTAAGCTTGTTTTATTCTTAATAAAATATTTTTATTACAAGAATCATCGGTTACAGTCGTCTTTTTTCTTTACAAAATACACTTACACACAAAAGTTTTTAAAGAACATGCGTTGTGGCAAATCCCGTGAAATCCACTGATGCATTTGCGGTTTCTTTCAACAAATTGTGATACAAGGGCGTCATTTTCTACTACGTCGTTATTATATAAAGACAATACCCGATTATAAGACAGTCCGCGGGCTCTATGATAGAGGTAAAAAATACAATGCTGGCCGCAGACTGAAGAGAGCGTATGCTGTATCTGTTTTGTGTGGTAATAGACGCGTTCGGCTCTCTCCTTAAAAAAACGCAGGATGCTTCGAGGGTAGTGGGAAAAATCTGGTGCGAAGCCGTAGGAATCAAAAAACGTAGCTGTTCCGTCTTGATCCAGGGTTATAGCGAGCCAGTGCTCACCGGGCATATGGGAAGGATGCGTGTTCACGATAAAAAAGGCGGGTGTGTCAAAATCTCTTTGTAAAAATTTTAACTGATCGGCCGCCCAGACTCCGCAGAATAAATCCCCGACCAAACATTGCAGTATAGTTTCAATCTCGTTACTATTCATCGTCCTCAGGGAGATCAGTAGTAATCTACAAGAACTTCTCTTTTGGAATTGATCTCTAGGATCGAATCGTAGCAGGCATATACGATCAACGTGGCTGTTTGCGGTAGAGGTTGTCTAAAGCGCATCTCCAGTCTCAGATTTCCTGTGGAAACCGGCGTCAACGCGTCATTGTCGTCTCCGGGGCATAGATTAAAAACAAACAGTGAATAACCGTTTTCAAATTCTTCCCGATTTATTGCTAGCGGTAAATCTTTCAAATGTCTTCCCGTGGCTGCAAATATATTATAAAACTCCCTGACCGAAGCCCCCTGGTTAAATTGAGGCTGATATGCTTTCGCCGGCACCTGTCTCCCATCCCTGCACAAGGCCAAAAATTCTACGTCATTATGCATGAAATTGAAAGGCGATAAGTCTCTTCTTCCTGTAAAAGCGTCGTGATTTACCATACATAAAACTACGTATCTGGGCATGGTGCCCAAAAATAAATTTTCCTGGTTGCAGATTCTGGAATTTTGAGGGATGGAATACGTTTTGACTTGTACTCGCGAGAGCGGGTACAGAGCATTTCCTTTCATCAGCGCCGACGCGTGCCCTAAGCGAACGGCCGGGGACACTGTGACTTTCTTCACGTACAGAGAAGCGCCCGTTATGTTTAAACGGAACGCTGAGTCACGCGCCATCATGAGAACAAAGTCGTCGCTGGCTCGGGTAAGCTTGATTCTCAAGTCGACAGAATTTAAAAGCAACCGCTCACAGAAAAATATGTCTGCGTGTAACGGACCCAACAGGTGAACCTCTCGGGAATTAGCTGTAAAATCCGCTCTCTTTCTGTATCCTAGATTGAGACCGTTTAAGGCAAAATTATCAATCGCTCCGGCCGTGTCTTTGTAAAACAAACCGCCGGTAAATTGACTGCTGAGAGTAGCGGGGGAATAATTAAGCAGCGTCTCGATGATTGCTCTGTAGGGATGCGTGGAGCTAGACTGCGAGATTAACCGATCCCCCAACGTCACGTCGCATTGGCTGAAAATTGCATTGAGAGGATAATTAATCAGCCCCACTTCGGCTCCGTCCGGTAAGTCAGTGCCATCGGTTTTGGTAATCTTCAAACTCAGATGGAGCAATGTATCGTTCAAATCCAAATATTTATCACCGTCCCCCGGAATGAAAAACTCTATCGGGCCGGTAGAAGTTATAGCCGAAAGGGGACGTATTTCTGTAGTTATCTTATCTTCGACGGACCATTGCGTCATTGGCGTGGAGAAAAGATCCAATTCAGCCAGCGTACACTCTGCCGATTTCAGGTGCGGGGCCGTCATGTCGGTGAAGTATTAAAATATGTCAGAGTGTGAGAGAGATCTACTCTTTCCAGAGGCGTTTTTCTTTTTTGAACGTTTCTTCCTGCGGGTTTTGTTTTTATGCTGTGATGGTGGGAGACGATCGCCAGGGGGGCGTTTCCTCATTCGTCTAGCCAAAACCATCATTCCGCCAGCGCCTCGCTGGTCCGATTTTCGTTTGAGATTAGTCATAACCTGACCTATAACGTCAGTCGCTATATTTGCTCCGGCAGTTTTCAGATGGGGTTTAACGACGGCAAACCCTTTTTTTATTAAAGGGCTGACGAAGCGAAATAATCTTGAAAATATCGAGCCGATTCCACGTCCGTACATAACAGGCGCTCCGGAGAATCCCGGTAGAGCGCCCCCTACCTGGCTCTCGTAGTAATTTACAAGACGATGCGGATCATCTATTCTGTGGTTAAACTCTTTCATTTTTTCACAGAGGTTTGACGGGGTCTAAAGTGGAGCTTGAGAATAGATTTTCCGTATTTGAAATTAAAAAATAGATTAGTATCCGATTTAATTTCTACGCGGATGGTCTTGATGTGATTCTTTGACACCGGTACGTAATGCACCGTGGAAAATTTCTCATGTACAGAATCGCCAAATTCACCTCGGACGTCTACAACGGCCAGCAGCGGTGAATAGCTGTCTCCGACTGCTTGAGGTTCTATAAAGTCCGTGTATATAAATAAATTTGAAAGTCCCGCTTGAAGATCGCTCAGGTGAGGAGCCGAGCGATTGTGAATATTCCACCACGCGTTGGGAATCAAACCTAGTATGTAAGCTAACGTAGGCCGTACGCGAATATTCGTTCTCCCGGGGCCTTTGAATTCGAAACATTTTTTGATATCGTTGTAAGACATTGCGTTGCCATCGTCAAACTTCTTAATTACAGGGTTAATCTGATCCAACAATTCTGCACGGGATGAATAGTAACCTCTGGTCAATTTCTTATTCTCTGGAAGGTAGGCATCATCTTGGATTTGCACAATAGCTGCTACGCCCTCGACATTATACCACGTTCGAGGATACGTTATTTCAACGAGACCCACTACCCAATGTCCATTCAACTCCAGGCTTCTAGCCAAATCCGTCGTAAAACACGAGCTGGTATTTTCCGGAAATATGCCTTTACTGGCGTTTGACGGCAGCGTGATGTAGAATCCATCATCCAACGACGGTTCCATAGTTCCTGAATGCAGGACCCTACGCACGCATGTTCCTTTTAAACGTTCTTCAAATCAGAAGCCTTCACCCAGCTGTCAAATTTTTCCGGCCAGTTTTTCCAATGCACCAAAGCGTATGTTTTCCCCCTCAACTTGCGACGTTTTAGAATTTTCTCTACCGGGTAAAATTTATCACCATCAAATTTCACTTTCTGTAGTTCTGACTCGTAAAACGATCCCTGAATTTCTTCTCCATCAAAATCCTTAAGTTTGTAGACGGGAGGCACGCGATGCAGGCGGTCAGACACTGTAAAAACCTCGTCGGTAAAACTCTGCTGATATTTCTTGTCAAAAACTCCTCTCATTTTCGATATTCTTACCTGATCTCCCGTTTCAAATTTCATTTTTGAATTACTCGCTTGGATGGGGAAAGTACCATAGAGATTTTGAAATACCGCGTCTCTATTCTGAGAGTTGACTTGCGTCGGACACATTTTAATACTTTTATGATAGCTGTGGTTGTAAGAGTGCATCAGATCCGGTAATACATCCACATAACGACGCGTGTTGTTGGCTGTGAAATAGCGCCACATTCTAGTTTTCAGGGTGCGGTTGAATCTCTCCACGGTAGATGCCTTCAAATCACTAGCTACAGTAAAATGCACGACCTTGTTTTTTTTCATGAGAGCTTTAAAGCTATGATTCAAAAATTCTTTGCCCGCATCAGTTTGTAACTCTTTAGGAGCCTGACTCTCTCTGAAAACCGATTCAAACGCCCCGACCACCTCACCGGCAGATTTTGATTTCATTACTCGTGCATAGGCCTTTTTTGAAAAGACATCTATGACCGTCAACAGATATTTGAATCCGTCGTTATATTCAGCCAACGCTTGCATATCGCAAAGATCAGCTTGAAATTGGTTCAACGGTCTAAAAACTAATACTTTATTTCTAGGAAAATGGACCCTCGCTGGTTTATGTAAAGTGTATGTGTCCTGCTCGGTTAAAAACTCTTCTACATCCGCTTTCTTGACACGTTGACTCGCCTCATCTCGCACACCGCGGAGCAATCTCTCCACCCCGCCAAAACTCCCGGGATGAGATGGTGAATAGTATATATTTTTGAGGAGCCGTTTCTCCATCGAAGGTAATTTTTATTAATCCACACCCCACGTCTTTACACCAGTCTCCTCCGGGTCGAATGATAAAAAAACAAGTTTGATCCTCATTTTTTATTTACTCTGAGTAGCAAGAAGAAAACAACCATACACATGAGTAAGATATCATGTTTTATTAAAAAAAACATCACACAAGAAAAGAACTATACTTGATTACAAAGACTCTAAATGCTGAGTATAGAACATTAGGGTGTTTAATAAAAAACATCATGCATATATTTATAAGAAAAAACAAGAAAGATCTAGAACTATACGTTGATTACATTTCATTTACAATGACTCTAAATGTTGAATATAGAACATTTGAGTCAACGTTTTCGTACAGAGCATAATGCAGTCTCTCCACTTCTTGTAAAATATCCATCGCCATTTTTTGAATTTTTACACGATGAACGATGACATTGACAAACATAGCATAAACCGTTAGCACGTGAGCCGGTGTGATTTCAGCGTCACCCCATTTCTGTATAACTTCTCGAAAGATATCAGACACTCGATGCTCGTTTAATCCCAGCAATTGCTCTTGCATCTCTTTCCAGGAAGGCTTCGTCTCCACAGAGTAGACGATTTGAAAATATTTCTCCAACGCTCGAATCTTGACATTTTCACTCTTGTGGCCGCCAGTCAGTCTGGTTCTTACAAGTTCATCCAAAAGTTCTATCAGGCGATTCATGACAAAAACGTTATGGATAAATCCTGTCAGACGTGTCACACAGTTCCCCATGATGATGATGATCAGATGTGTTTCCAAAATTTAGAAACTTTCTGAATATGGGCAGTCTTCACCTTGGTATAGGAAGTCACGTCCTTGTAAATAGAGTCGATGGTTTCCGAGAGGTTGTCGGCTTCAGATATTTCGACCAGTAGAATCTTTACCACGGTTTCGACGCATTTGTCGTCTATCTTTATTCCACACAGACGGAGGAGCAGTTGGATGGCTTGAAGAGAACGGAGTGAGTAAACAGTCTTGAGCAAGGTCAGCGACTCGGCTTGGATGTAACCATCCGGTGGATCAAGACAAGGATGTTGGTTCTGGCTCGGATGGTTGATTTTGCACCCGTTGCAGTTCTCTTCTTGATAACCATTGATAATTAGATTCAACACGTGAAGGATACCAGTTTTTATAGCGTCGAACACAACGGGGGTCAGCCATACGTCGACTTGCTCCATCTTCATCGCATACGTCTGGTAGATGGCCTTGCGTCTTGCTCTGCCCGTAAGCGGCAATTCTGCCACCACATACGGACGGTTTTCTACAGATACAAGATCCTCCAACGCCGGTGTTCCTGTCCCGCTGAAATAGATTGGAGTGTCTTCGTAAACCAGACTGTCTGGACCATCGGTAAATAACTCGTCCGAAGGCTTATGGATATATCCCACAATCCTGGCACGCTTAGTCGTTGGTGCCGTCGGGGCAGAGTTCTTCTCAGCCTGCATGATGAAATATATATTCCGAGTGTGTTTGGGCAGATGCTCTCTTGCGTCTTCCGATAGCCGTGTATGGAAGTCGGGTTAAATCAGAAAAATATAGAAAGTCAGAAGGTGGGCGGGGAGAAGGGGGACGTACTCGCAGAGCTGGTAGGCGTGGTTTAGAAAGTCAGAAGGGGGATGTACTCGCAGAGCTGGTAGGCGTGGTTTAGAAAGTAAGGCTCCGTTTAACTTCCAAAGTTTCTTTCCATTCACGACAACGTAGAAAGAGGTTGGAGATTTCTTGGCTTTTTTCCCTCGTTGCCTGCAACCACGAAGATAGGGGTATGGATAGCAGCTTCAGGAAGACCCCGCAATCCGAGAAGAAGGATTCGAGCGTGAAGGTCTCTTGATCTTCTTTTTTCTGAAAACTCACACGCATGAACCATTGACCGCTAGCCGTGTGCTTAGATATCCAAATAGCATTGTACAGGGTAGCTACTGTGTTGGAGGACAGCTTTGCACGCTTGGAGCTGGAAGCCATACGCGATGATCCACCTACGTCGACTCCTTCTCCGTCTTCTTCCCCTTCTCCTTCTCCATCTCCTCCTTCTTCACCCGCTCGCTGATCCAGATACTCTTGGGTCAAAGCCCTCAGCATTCCCCAGTCCGTGGAAGTCAGCGAGCTCAAACCGCTGAGACCGATGTTATCCGTTGAATCATCCGTCTGGTAGAGCATCAGTTCTCCGGTCTCGTACCGAAAGATGTACCCCCATCCTCCAGCGACGCCGTGAGGGCCCAGAGACCATTCTCCTTTTAAATCATGAAGCGGCTCTCTCTGGGTTCGACGCAGGAATCTCATAGTCTTCCGCGGGGCTTCCAACGCGTTGCTCGGCTGCTGACATACGGTCACTGGGGTCTCGCGAATAGGCACAACCGGAAACGACATCCTCAAAATCTTGTTGCCTTCTGAGTCAGGATCCGCTCGGCTTTATACTTTTTTACCCACGCTTACTCCTCCCCTTAAAAATCGCTTACTCCTCCCATCCATTAAATTTTTTTATAGTACTATTATTTTATACGATGTTAATTAATTATTAATTAATTATTATTTATTAATTAATATTTTATTAATATTTTATACGAGGCCAAAGGTCATCATTAATTTATTAATTTTTTTATATAAAATGTTTTATTAATTATTAATTTTCATATTGGGTCAAAGGTCAAATATTGGGTCAAAGGTCAAATATTAGGTCAAAGGTCAAAGTCGTAAATCTTTTTTGACTAAAGGATGTACTCATCTTCTCTCTCTCACAGTTTAATTAGAAATCGCGCTGTGATCACTTGAATCTTAGGCATTGTTGCTCCTTGCCTATAATTGCTTTTTCTGGTGATTCCATTGTCCAAGCAAAGTAAAAGGAGTCTTTAGGGGTATGTTCATTATCCCAAAACACATTGCAAGTGTTTATAATGGCTGTCTGCACCTGTGCTATAACTTTGATAAGTGACTCAAGAGCAATAGCTGTAATAATGAGCTATTTCCTTGCTTTATTCTCATGATTCTTCCTCAATATCGTTTACTTGAAGTCAGGTCAAAATGATTAGTTAGAAAGCACATGTTATGGGTTTTTATGACAGATTAGTAAAAGAACTCCAAGTAGAGTTTCAACAGTTTGAAAGTTACCATCATGGGGACAATGACAAATGGACCATAAAGCCTGATTAAAACTCATTAAAACACAATGTGTGTTTGAATGCGATGTGAAATGAGGTTGAGATTAAATCACCTCATTGAATCACTGCTCCAATTGCCAAGAGCAGGGACAGAACTCTGCACATTTGATCAGTTCCAGCTTTTACATTATGCACATCGTGTTTTGTTGTAAGTGCAGCTGACGTTAGTCTATTTAAGGCCTTATTATTTGCCAGGCCTCCTTTATAAATCCATACTGAGAGATGAGGGATTCATCCGAGGTGATCCTAGTGGACATCTGCTGCCCTTCTGTTTGACATTGGAATTTTTTTTGTTTTTGTGGATCTCAGTGTGTGTGTGTGTGTGTTTGACTCATCTTGTTAGTAACACACACACACACACATGTATCAATATATATATATATAGTAGGTCAAGCTATAATGTGAGGACTAATTAGGGATTGTATCATGGTTAAAAATCACAAGGCAAATATCAAACACTGGGAAATCTGGATATAGCACAGTGACGTAAAGCATGTGGAGTGAGATGAGAACGTTTTGTTGATTTCATGAAATGAGAAAGATGTGAAGAAATCAAGTCACCTAAAGAAGAACGGAGGCTGATGAAGAGAGATCAAGTAATAGGTCAGAGCTTCAATATGCTACATTGGAAGGATTGCAGGTGCTCAGCTACAAGTACCTGGTGTGCTTTGCGCTCAGAAAAGAAATGTGGAAGTCATTAAAAGGGCGGTTGTTCTTAGCAGAATTTTATTTTGATATATGCTTGCTCAGCTCATCTCTTTAACTAAATGGCCAATGAATGCAGGTCTCCTCTGTGACTCTTACGTTGTACCATGTCTGTTCTCCTTTGAAGATAAGTCACATCTATCTCTTTTCATATTTCAGCATCCAAAATTATTCTTCCCTCTCAAATATATTCAGCAAATTAGTATCAGTCATGATATAGATACTTCAAGCTCAGTGTAGGGTTTAACCAAACCCTCTTCCGGTTCTTGTTCTCCGTAGTGGGTGCGTAGTCAATGAGGAGAATGTGGGTTAAGATTAAGACATTTACTGTATATAATTAACAGATCAGTACAAGTTAGTTTGGATATCAGCGCTGGATTCCACCATGCGTCTCGTGAATGCATCATGGCGGAATAAAGACATTTCCTGCTTCGTCCTCGAGTCAGGCCTTCCCCTGAAGGCCGGACTTTGCCCCAGCCAATCTAAGCCCATGTTGATCTGCGGTGTGTGTGACGTCACTGTTGTGATGCGTTCAATTGAAATCAGTCTTTACAACACCAAACTAAATGTGGTGCGTTCCTAGTGGTGTCGGCATGTAATTACGTTGTGGAATCCCATCTAATACGGAAATTCCCTACATCAGGTAGTGCAGCCCGGTTTATATATTCTGATCTAGCACTGTTATTTGAGTAAAATCCAATATTATCCAAATGTCTTACTTACGACTTTACTGACTTAACTGATGCTGTTGCTCAAGAATCGTGGACACCCAGGGACTTTGGCTTTATCCTAAACCTGATTAAAATGGTTTTCCACCCATTCATAAATGCATTGCAGCTAAAATTAAAGCATTGAGTTCATCATAGCGACATTTTTATCCATCTAATTTGTTATATCCTAAGTCCTTGACTGGTCGGAATGCACAATATGGCCAATGGACAGATATGCAAAGAAAGAAACTTTCCTTTAAAATTTGCTTAAATTTGAACGGTTCTGTGTAGCATCTTTTGAAAGTCCACAAAATATGTAAGGAATCTGTGTTGTCACTTGAATATCTATATAACACTGTCCATAAGACACAAATTTAACACAATTAGTTGAAAACATTCTGCTTCAAGTTAATTCCCCCGTTTTCATAATGATTTTTGTCTCCTGTTCACAGCTTTATTTGAAACCCTACTAATACATGTATCCTGCTGATTGGTAGATGAATCAGGTGTCTGTGTGTGTGTGTGTGTGTGTGTGTGCAGCTTGCTACAAGAGTTCACTAATTGGAAGGTCAGATTCGATTCTTGGCTCTGGCTGAATGTCAAAAAGTACTTGTAGGAGATACTCTGACATTTTCACCTGGATGAACACTGAGTTGGGTGTTGGATAAAAATCTGACATTCATATGACAATATAGAGAACTTGAGTCATCAAGAAATCCGAAAGGCACCTCAGCAGTCCATTTGCATCCCAAGAGAACACAATCAACAGGTTAACAACAAGTGGAAGGTTGTATGATATTATAATAATCGCCACTGTTTTGATTTGCTACACCAATCAACCACGGCATTAAAACTACTGACCAGCGAAGAGAACAACATTTTTTTCATGGCATGTTTAAAACTGATTTAATACTGCAGCCAATGGTTGCTTGTATTTTATATTGACCAATTTCAGTACATTTTAATGACATATTGGGGTTGTGTAAGATGTCTAACAACACATTAAGCTACCACTGTTTTCAGATATTTTCTAATTCGAGTGATACATTTATATTTGGTGAGTAGTTAGAGGTGAAAAAAAGTTTCATTCATGACATGACAGGTACTGTGTATTGTTCCATTCAGGGTCTTCGTGAGAAACATTATCCTCATAAAAATATGTTGGTATGAGATATATGCACCCTTCATTCGCCCCTGTGTTCGTGATGAGCTTAACCAGCACATTTAACATATTTGAACTATTGCTCATTTTGGAATCGTTATAAACTTCACATGTCTTCAAGTCAAAACCCAGAATGAGGAATCTGCCCAAATATTTTTACTTGACTTGATATTTGATGATTTTCAGCATTGTCTTTGGTCATGTTTCCATGGAAACTGTGTTGCCAATTTATCTCAAACAAATCTCAAACTTTCTCTTGCAGCTTCTGTGTCACCCTTCGACGACCCCAAGTATGACTGGAGATCAAATTATTTCGAAAATGAAATCAACTTTTCACGAAAGCACTATTAACTAATTACTCTGCTCTCAGAGACTTTAGTCGTGAAGATGACCTCAGGATACACAAGATTGCCATTGTGATTATGATGAATTGAATGATGAATTAATTGTGACCAAGAGGGCAAAGATATAATATACAGAACGAGAAGAACACACACGGGTTAACCGTGCGATGCTGCCGTGATGGGCTTAAGTAGGGATTGCCTTCTGATTGGTGCAGTTAAGACGGCATGTAGATACTGCTTTTCTATTATCCATGGGGTATTAAAGAGGCTTACTTGGCAGGAAGTAAATTCATTACAGAATCAAATGTGGTACTTATTTTGTTTGTCACAGGATTTGGAAATATTAAGGTCTAATTGGATCAAAATATTGTGCTAGCAGCTCTTTCTTTGATAATAGACAGCAGTGGGAACTATGGATGTGGTGTGTTTTCTGTTTTTTAAAAACACTATAAACTTCTGTAGTGCATGCAAAACGCTGCAGTCGAGTTGCTCAGCTTCAGAACCCCAAATGTAATTAATAAACTTTTTAAATGTATAAAGAACTGCTTTGAACTGAAGTTTTGAATGAACTTAACACAAAAGGAGACAAAAGGCAGCGAAAGCACAGCAGCAGTTCAGAATGCATTTAATACTTTCATTTGGAGGATCTATTGATTCCAAACGCCCACATCATTTTTCAGACTGTTCTTTAACACTTTTCTGTGCAGCTGAGGAAACGCATACCTGTAACACTGTGGCTTTTGTCGAATCTACGATGAATCACCGTCTGTTGTCTTCTTTTAATCCATGGACTCTATTACATACACTCCTCAAGACGGACCACAGCGATTTGTAATTAAAGAATATTTAAACATGCGCAGTCCTTTCTGAGAGAACCGCCTTGATGCTTCCTCTCATTTGAATCAATCACAGATGACCTTATGCAGCTGCTAGGAGTGAATGCAGCCTTGATTAGGAGAGCCTATGCTTGTTAGCCACAATGCCTGTCTGTTATTTTGCATCCCACACATCATAATCAGGCTTACACACACACACACACACACACACACACACACGTGCAACTCTATGGCTAATCATACACAATAACCCTCCACACCTCAGTAATCATTGTAAAATGTATCTATTATAATGCTTGCTGTCAATGTTTGTCATTAATGACTTTCCTTTGTCTTTATTTCTGTAAAGAAATTAAATGACATTCAAATTGTAGGACATTTCCATCTAATAGGGATATTAGACAACTTACATATGTTCATCACACTAATCATTATTTGGTAGGTATGATGCTTGGAGTTTGTGAAGTTTCTCAGCAGCAGGGCTGTGGGTGGCAACATGGAGCAAATAATCTTATTTATCATCTGTCAGGAGGGATTTATTCAGGCATCTTTATTACTTTATTACAGAGACAGCAAGATATTTTCCACGTCATGTTTAAGTGGCCCCACGGTGAACTGGTTTCTCATCCGGGGTGATATTCCGCTTCTCGCCCGTAGCCACCTGAGATAGTCACCTGTGACCCACAAGGCGGGTAAGTGGCTGCAGACGTAATGATTGCAGTTGTGTTGTCTACAAGAAAATGGATGGATGAATGTTTAAGGTGAAAAAGCCTGATATTTTAAGCAATTGGTGATACTAAGAAACTGATCTAGATATTATGCACTGCATGTTGAAAAATAAAACCTAAATGTGTAAAGATTCAATATCATACCTTGTTTGCAAAAGCATACAGTAGTTATTTTGGTATTTCTTCTATGCTGTCAACACCTGTTGAATGTTTTGTCTAGTTAATGGGATTGTAATTCACTACTTGCAAAAATTAAATGCAATTCCCATCATCCTCATCTCATCAATATTAACATTCACTGTCAGTAACATGTAAAACACATCTATTCCTCAATTTTCATTGTAATTTTGGCACCATTTTAATCCTGGGATTAGTTATGGTATAATTTGTTGTGTAGTCCACCATCACAGCACCTCCAGTATTTATAGACAATGTGTCCTTTCCCATCATAGTACAAAGTATGAGTTATTGCCCCTGCAGTCACATCACACAACTCTGCTGGTGTGATTGTTTGTCGGGAGGACAGTGTTCCACTTTCAACGTGCTCTGCAACCAATCGGTACCGACGTATCAGCTCTAACAGAACTGATGCTGTACTGGAAATGTATTTTAAGGCAGTGTTGCCATATTTACTTTGAGAAGTCTTGTATTTTCTTTACTTTTGTGCTGTGATCCCCTGATGACATCTTATTTTTTTTGAGGTGAAAGGGTTATTTCCGTCCTTTTGTAGTACACAACAAATACATGGTTAACCCATTGACTTAGTAGGGTATTTAGTTGATTATTCATACATCATTAACATCTCCCCACAAAGCATGGCTTATGGAGCCAATGGTGGCTTTTGATTGGAAACAATGGAAGCTAGCTATCATGTTAATTTACTTGATGTTATTTTCTGCTTTGCCTCTACAACACTTCTTGAAATGCAGCACAGTTGATACAGTGAGAAGAAGCAAAAGACAATGTGAGGATTGCATGTTTTGTTTCTGATGCTGCAACTGGCGGATCGGTGGGACCGGCCTTCTGTTCCGTGTCGGTTCAACCATCTCGCCAGCTTCAGGTTCTCCTTTCGTGCCTCTTCATTCTGGTAGTGGTTTTTTTTGGTTGTACTTTGTTTTTTTGGTGCCTACCCACCAGTTTCATATTGGTTTTGAGTGAGTTTTAGTTCTGGATGAGTTTTTCAGTGCTGATTTTGTGTAATTACATATTGATATATATATATATTTTTTTTCATTGATATTATGCTCCAGCCGGTCTTTTCTGCTTGTATTTGCTGTTTCTTGCTTCAGTAAATAAGCTAGCGATCTCTTGTGTGTGTCTCTGCTTCCTGGGGTCCACCTGTAACCTTAACATCAATTGCTTAACTACATGCTACTTACTTAATTCCCCCAAACTACATTCACAGTTAAAGTAGATGTCAAGCATGCGTCACCGAAATGGCAAAAGGTTTTATGAAATAATCATCCAAATGAACTGAACATCTAGATGGGTGGATAATAGAACTTTGAGGACAAACCAGTTGGACGAATCAGGACTTTATACATACATTTTCTTAATAATAAACAACAAGCGGAAAGTCAAAATCCAAACAAGTGCATTTTTCTTTGCAAGTAATTATAGGTTGGAAAATTGAGTTTCTTACAGCTGAGAACATTTAAGTGGAGTGCAAATATTGACTTTGAGTATTATTTTTTTTCTCAGCCAATGGCGATCATCCATCACCTGCAAAAAGCTCACAGGAAGGCACACAGGAATATCAACTTAATAAAGCCTCCCCAATATATTATAGTGATATTGTGTAACACTGGGTAGGGAGGGAAGGAAAGAAATAACATTTCAATGTCTCCTTATTGCTGGCATCTGACCTGGCTTGGGAAAGCAAATTTGTTTCAATAAAAATAATATATATATATATACTTCAACTTATAAAATGTTTGACGCTGTCTCTTTTGTAAAGCTTAAAAAAGACAAAGTCAGCTCTAAATTGATGTATAGGGGAGAGGAAAATGAAAGAGCAATCTCCCAGGGTCCTCGCATAATTACATAAACGCTATGACATTGGGAGCTTTAAGAGGAAACATACAGGAATGGAGAATAAATGGAGAAAGGGAACAGAGAGAATAGAGGTAAGATAACGCATTTAGGAATTTAATCAAGATTGTCCCTTGTACAAATTACAAATCAAGATGATGCTGAAAAAAGGTGTCATCAATCCTGAGGTGCAGCATGGGAGTTTTGTGTGAGTAGAGGGGAAATGTTCAAAAATGTAAGGGAAAGATTAAAGGAGGAAGCTGGGAGCTTTTTTCTCACATGTTCCTCCTCCACAACCTTCTCTCCTGGGTAAGGAGGCTGTTACGTGTCACCCCACAGGAGGGCTGTGGGGGGGCATACAGAGGAGAGGATAAAGATGAAGGGATAGAAGAGGAGGACAACTGCTGACTTTTATGGTGCACTTTGTTTCTATTGTCTTTTGCATGGAATATCTGAAGTTTTAAATTCCTTGTTGGTGGAGTAAGGCAGTTGCAGAACAAACCCTACTGGTATTCTTCTTTTACTCTGATGTTGTACATACATGGATGGTACACAATGCGTGTACTTGTTGCTTGTTACACACTCGGGTTCGTTTTGAAAGTCTATGTTCAACATCCGAGTAATTTCTTTCATTCCAGTGAGATCTATGTACATTTTTCATTGTTTGCCATTGCTCTATAGCTTTTGGAAAAGGCACATTTTGCAAATGGTCTTGTTCAAACACACTTGTTTAGTCCACAATTTTGACATCCATCCATCTTCTCATGGGCTTATCCACCTTGCAGATCATGGCTCTACTGGCTCTATGTGTGAAGTCTTGTTTGCCCATGTAGATTAGGCGTAGCACGTCTGGTTGTAAAAGTAACTCAGGAAAGTTTAATAAAGTCAATCCTTCAATATTTTTGAAGAATCCATCACTCAAGTCAACTAAAAGGAGTCGTTTGATCAGACCTAATGAACGTCACTGGCTTTGTGCGTGTTTGTGTGTGTGCATTTGTTATTTGCTGCTTTACATGCATTTTCCTCTCTGCATCTTTGGTGACCGTGTGTCCACACAGTGATTGACAGTAAGGCAGTTCCTGCCTCAGAGACCCACAGACCCTGTTCTAGTGTGTCGGACGCTTCACTGAACCGGCGGAAGCTTTTATTTCTGCATTCCCTCATTGGACAGTCCTCTGTCTCTTAGGTCATCTTTGGCAGTGCTGACCCTACTTGGCATCCAGCACCTGCTCCAGAAGAAGTTATAGATCAGTAGTCTTCACTTCTTTACTCAAAGCATTCCTTTTTTCCTCAAATTTTATATTTAATGTCAGATCTGTCAAATCCCCATAGACATTTCAAATCAGGTAAAGAAAACCAAAGATGTGACTGCTTGTTAACCATAAATTATATGGTGAATATCAAGGTGCTGCTGCAATTCCCTCTGCATCTTTCACTGGAGCCGAAATAGTATCCTATAGTTACAACAGGCTCCAAGCTAGGCCTTAGGCACGAGTCAGAGCTGGAAGGTAACATTTCACTAAACTGGAAGACCCAGAATAGCATCCGTTTCAAAGAATCGACTTCTGATTGGCTGACCTCAGTTGCAGGCAGCTGACAGATTACACCAAACATGTTGAACAACATGGATGGATTCTCAATTATACTGGGTTTTTATCAGCGCTGCTCCTTTTTGATTAGTGCATTCTCATTGTATTCTTTGTCTGAGGGACTTGTGTGAATAACATATGACTTTTCTTTCTCTCATTGTCATGATTTTTTTTCATCATAACTGTTACTTAATCTCCTTTGGTGCATGTTTTAACATTTAAGATATAGTATTCCAGTTCTATTTGTGACATATTTCAGTGCGATTTTGATCTCTGATTATTTACCTTCATTGAAAGTTGACTCATCAATACCTAGCTGCCTGTTGTCGTTCGACAGCATCAATATTTTCACAGAGAGGCTTTTGTTTGTGTGTTTATACACAGTAAATCTACTTTTAGTGTAGGTTACACAGAGACACAATGAGATTCTCCACATGTGGGCAGGGGGCACCACCACAGCAAACACCAGTGTGTATGTTCAAGAGGCTGACTTCACAAACCAATGGCCATGTATACTTATAAGACTAATGCTGATACAGACTGAGGCTTTTGTCAGTACTTTTTTTAAATGTTGTGGTCTTAAAAAAAAATGGAGCAGATGTCAATGGACACGATGAAGACATGTCTGTTGCGAGAATAACTTTGGCGCCTCCATGTTGAAATGTATTTAATGAGCCCATCACAGCCTCTGCAAGAAACATGATGACAATTTCCTCCATCACTAACTTTGACTCTTCCCTCTAGTGCATTTATCATTGCCAAAATAAAAGATGCATGGAAAATACAAATGCATTGTATTAGCTACTTTAAACAAATCTGGGAACTCCAGATTATCATTAACAAAGTTTTAAATTCCATAATATCGAAGCAAGACTCGGTGATTGCTTCCCTGTGTGACAGTTAAATTAAATTCATTTCAAGTGTCATTTTCAATTCATTAGGAAATGCCATATCACGCCAGTAGAAGAGATCACGGTACAGAAGCTGGGGCAGTTATCTCAGAGAGTGACCGTGATTAAATGTGTAGTTTTCTACATATTACATACTGGTAGATGAGTCGCATCGTGACACCAGGTGCTTCAAGTGGTCGTTGTTATGTTGGGTTTTATATAAACTGGGGTTTTTTTTTTTATTGGGTGGTTTCACACATAATTTGTTGCTCCGAAAAGGGCGAGTTATCAGTTTAACGCTGCACTCCCATAACACTGCATGACTTATTGTCGACATTTGTCTTTATAAGGCTCAAAAGCAATGCAGCACATCCAGCATTTTTGTCTTATTTTTTTATCAGCTTTGTCAGAATCGGTCACGTTGACTTCCTTCCTGTCTCTACAGCCACTGAAAAGGCACCTCAAGCTGGATACAGCATCAATTATAAATACTTAAAAGCTCATTGCAGAATGCACTGCATCTAAAATGTTGCTAAACTGCACATTAATTTATATATATTTGTCATTATTATTAGACTTTTGTAAAAGCACTATTAATACACATGTTGGCCTCTATTTCATTATTTAGTTTCATTTATTTGTCCACTTTTTTGATTAGTCGCACACCCTTATGTAATGCATAAAAGGCAAGTTAAATAGTTTTGCTAGAGCGTATGATGTGTGAGCTTGGATGCATAAGTGCAGCACCGCATGTACAACCTCATGTGTGTTATTCCATCCGTGTCCCAGCTTGTTGATGTGAGTTGTTTACCACAGTTATTTATAGCTTGCCACGGTTCTGCAGCCTGCCTTCGTGTCACACTAAAGCAGCCCATGAGATAGCTCTGCCTACGCGCACATGTCTGTTGCATTCAGCAGCTGAGGGTTGGGCAGGATGGAGGATGTAAGATTTAGGTTCTACTCGACCTCCCTTCATCCATCTCCCCTCCCACTTTATTACCCCACTCTCAACCTTCTCACCCCTTGTCTATCCACCCACTCCTGTTTGACCTTCCATCTCCACAGCCTCTCCTCCCTCTGTCCCTGGGCTTTGGCTGTGGAGAGGCATGCTTATCTCTGATGACAGTGGGCTGTTACCAGCCAGGCCACCACTCTGCCCCCTCGTCTAGAGCAGTTCTGAAGAGTTGCAGATCGGGTCGTGGATCAGGGGAGGTGTTACAGACTGGCCCACTCCACAAAAACACAGTGCTTGCTGGATTGGTAGAGACAAGCATTTTAAAACCAGTCCAACTCTTTTCTTAAATCTTTTGTTTGCTATTATTGCTTCATTGTCGACTCTTGTCATTTCCCGTGGAGAAAATACCGGGATTCATTTCAACAATTTACATTGCATTCCAGATATGCATTCCCAGGAGGAGTTTCGAGGGCACATGGGGACTGTGCAAGTTTTCATCCATTCAGTCTCTTTCTTTCTTTCTTGCTTGCTTTCCTTCCTGCTTTCTTGCTTTCTTTCTTTCTAATCCTTGGAGACAGTGCTGACAGCAGAGGTATGATAGAGGAGGGCCCGCTGTAGCGGAGTGGGAAATGATCTGCTAATGGTTCACTCTCTCCCACAGGACACCTGCTTACACTCCACAGCCCTGCTGCTCACTCACTGGGCTTGTGTGTGTGTGTGTCTGTGCGTGCGTGTACATGCTTATTTGTACCACACTTTAATTCCCCCTGCAACTTCTCATCTCCATAATCTTTTAATCTTCAACTTTTAATCTTTTCACATGCAGTTTAATTATTTTTTCAGTTTCTTTCTCACTTATTTTTTTGTTTTTCTTTCTCTTGAGGGTTAATTCCCACTTCAGCGCTCATCACATGATGCCAAGTGTGATTCAAACAATCCACTCGGTCATTAGACCCATGGCAATAACAAAACACAGCCATTAATAATTAGGTTTCATACTTGCTTTGTTGGACATTTTCCACTCCCTCCCACTTGGATAATAGATAATCAGCAAGTTTTACATAAAGTAACACTTTACAAACCCAGCTCCATTTGGTTCCTTGGCTGTCTCAGCTTTGCAGCAGCTCTTGTCCTCTGTTGTTGCGTCTTCTTGATAACCCAATGCATCCTGTCCCTTCGCACCAAGCATGCTACTCATCCATTTAAGTCAGCCCTGTCTATCGCTGCATTTTAATAGGCTGAAAAAAACGGTAGTGGAAGCTCATTCTCATGAATTCCCAAAGCAACAACCCATGCATGCATTCATGTACATACTTCAAGCAGACGTGTGCAGTGTTGACACATGTTAATGTGTGACATGTACCCAGGTGATCACTTGTCCATGACCACCTGAGAAATGATCTCCTATTTATCTGTGTAATTGTTAAATTAAATTAATTAATTATTATATATAGAATCAGATTATCATAATCAGATGCACTCAATGACCGAAGATGAATATGATAATTTGTAATGGCCATTTCACACTGTGGACTCGGGTCACATGGGAATGATCTGTTTCCCACTCAGTTGATGCAAACCGAAAATGGATGGGGACTTTGAGAGTATTTGTGTTGTTCCTGCTCTGTGGTGACTGGCTACCTGCTTAAAGAGACGTTGGTGCTTTCGCCTCAGCCAGTTGTGAATGTGGGATGGGTGGGTCAAGAGCGTCTCTTCACAGCAAAGGGGCTCAACGCATGGGGAACAGAGAGAATGATGTCTCCTGGATCAGCCACCATCTGGGAAAGGGGAAAATATGCCAAGAATAGCATGCAACCGAATGATGAGATACCGCGAAAAACGACTGGCTTGATTCATCATTTCCTGTCTTACTTACTTTTGTCCGTGCTGTCACAGAGCACTTCTTATTAAAGCTCAGAACTGCCATTGCTCCTATTTGTGATGACGAGCTGATCAAAATATTGCAGCGTAATTGGTGAATAGTGATGTAGAGCCTACAATTACGGCAGAGAATTGCTCTATTTGAAGGCTATACAGAGTTTATTCTCCAGCAACTTCCCTGGGTGAGACCCATTTAGCAGATTTTCAGCGACAGATTTTCAGCCACTGAAAACCTCCTCTTGTTCCAGTCTGTTGTCTCTACAACATACAAATCAGCTGCCTGTTTGTCTCGAATAACATAAAAACTTTAGGAAAATCATGTGGAAGCAACCGCTCACACTTTATTTTTTCTTTATTTGTGCTTAATTCAGTTCGGTTTGTAGATGCATGTCTGAGACTTTACAAAAAAAATTTCAATAGGAAACAAGCCCATAAATTTACTCTGATTTAAGTTTTACAGGTTTTTCCACTTTTCGAAGCATTCAGCGATCTTTTAATAAATGATTGCAGACGCACCTTATCAAAAGCACGAGGATGTTCACCATTCATTGGACTAATTGCATGAGTGGATTAGGAGAACAAAGAGAGATGATTTAAAAGCCTTTTCACAAATAGGACTAAAAGCACAGGACAATCAGAAGGACATGCTAAAAGAGTAGAAAGAAAATGTTTTGGGTAATAATAAACAGAGCTTTTCATCTTCTTCTTTTCATCAATAAAAATTAGGAAGCTTTGATGCCTCATGTGGGAGCATGTGCATGAGAAATGGAAAAGATTAGATTGTTATATGCTAATAGACATTTCATTTCCCTCAGAATTTTTATGTTATTTGATAACTGAAAGGCTTAAATTATGATTTATTTTTTCTTACTTCGATCGTCAGTTTTTCAGTGAAACACTTGCTTACCAACCGACAGCATCCGTAATAATGATTATATTGTCACCAGATTACAAAGCTGTGGAATGGAATGAGGATACTTCCCTCAATCGCCTGCTTATTTATGACTAGATATTGATCCCACGTCCTCAGCAGCGGCCTCATAGATGCTGCCTCTGCATGCAGTTGAAGTTTATTGCTGGGATGCTCAGGTTTTAATTGAGATTGATCAATCGGTCTCTCTGAAACAATATTGAAGATGCATATGTGTTCTTGAGGTTCACCGGATGATTGTTCATCAAGCGTAAATAATATACAGGAAACATGAATAAATTGTCTTCTTCAGTCATATATATGATATGGATTTAGTACATAACGGTGAATTAAGGAAATTAAACACGGTCTCTAACCCCCCCTTCAAGGGAATTTTAGCAGATAATTCTAGATCCTCACATGTATGGTGAATACATTCGGAAATAAAGAGCTCAGAGAAATGGAGCTCAAACAACTTGTGGAGTTGAACCACTTCTCTCTATATTTGTTCAACCTTGTTCCAGCTTATTATTTAGGATAATTATTTGAGAGCCGTCGTGTCTTGTTTGCTGCACCACTGTAGCATCGATTCATGTTTGCACCGTAGGGGAATATTTAACAGATCAATACAAAGAGGTGAAATGGGCAGCTACTCCGTCAGCTTTTGTTTGCCATAAATGAAAGCGGACCGACTAAAGTATAGTACAAGTACAACTACGAATACTACAGGGGTGGCTCCAACTACTCCATTTGCAAATGTTATGAGCGATGCGACAAGATAGACAGGGAATGGGAATGAAGACAATGCTAGATGCATATTCACCAGTTGGGGGACACTTAATATGATTGCATTCAGAATAAATGCATGTATTTATTATTGTCAAATGCAATACATTTCCCCAGATCCCAATAATTAATTAAATAGCTTGAAGACAGAACATTCAGCAGAGGCATCACACTATTACTGTGACCCATGTGAGCAAAAATGGACCAAACATTTTCGGCTTCCATCAGTCATGATCATTGGCCATTTTGTGTCAGAGGTTTCTCCTGTTGTGAGTGATGCCTACTGCAAATAAATAATTTATACTAATCTTGAATACTGGAAATAAAGAGAAGCGGGATGATGATTGAATGTTATGAGGTTGAGGTAGCTTCCCGATCAGCCGTGATGCATGCGTTTGGAATGCTGAGGCTCTATAATGAGGAAGCATGAAAGGTCAGCGTGTTTACCCACACAAAGCATGTCTGGAGACAGTTGCAGCTGTGTAGTTAGGTTGGGGGGGGATCTAGGAGTCGGCTACATTTTGCATTCCAGGAAAATAATCTCAGGAATTACTGTTTTAGTATTCTTGGCATTACTTTTGCATACTGTGGAAGTGCCAGACAGGCCACCGTCCAACGCAGAAGGATTTGGAGGATTTAAACTCTAAAGGTGAGGCAATGAAACGCACGTCCTCACACATGCTAAAGCACACGCTAAATCACACATACTCCAAAGAGAAAGAAAAAAGGACTCCGGCAAAGCCATTGAGGCAGATGAAGCAGCTTTTGCTTCTGTCCTCTTACCTCCTTTTAAGTGCACAATCTCAGGAAACCACATTTGTTTTATTAATTTAATGCCGCGTCAGGAGGAGTCTGCCGGGCGGGCAGACTCACGAACTCACTTTCCAGAACTTCCAGAAAGTACTACTGAAATAAAGCATCTCTGTGTAATAACAAAGCAGAGGGGAGAAAAGAGAGACGAAAGAGGAGGGGCACTGGGGATTAAAAGTAGCATCCATCCTCCGATTAAATTGCCCTTTAGATAAAAGTAAATCTAGTAAAAAGCAGTGCGGAAAAAAAGGAAATAATTAATGATTCTCTCCTCTAATGTGATTTTCAACCTTAATATCAGAGGTGAATAATGAGGAAATAAAGCAGAAAATGTGTGTTTTCTAGTCTGATAGGAACTTAATACCTTGAAAACAATTCTTTTTTTAGAATATACATGTAAACACATCACCACAAGGGAAATATATATCTGAGAGGAGGAGGAAAGGGTATTAAGAAATAGAAAGAGATGAAGGAGTTTTATAAATTCTAGCATTCATTTTTCATAATGTATGGTTTTCCTGTCAGCAGGGACAAGCAAATTCATGCGTGTCATTTTGATGGACAGTATATGGATGTGTATACGTTTAGGTATAGAATGAGTTGAAAATAAAAATGACGTGAGAACAAAAGTCTTCAAAAGTATTTTTTTAAATAACAGTTATTTAGTGACTTTCAAGGCTTTTTTGTGCCTTTACACACACATGGGGGGGGGGCAAGTGTCTTATCAATAACTTTTAGCTGGTGAAATACTAAATGCTCCCCCTTAATAAATACATGAGATTTACTGTAATTAAGGACATAACACTCATTAAACCATTACCATGCATTAAGTGAAGCACAACTTAACAAAGATGCAACCATTGTACATTACGCCATTGAGTAATTGCTTGTTACACTGGCGATAGCATTAGCTGGAGTGGCAGCACTAATACCAGTAATATTACAAATATTCCCATTAATTAATAATTCAGCCCTGCAGGCCAACAAATTGCAGCTCAAACCATTGTTAATATGTATGCATCAGTGTCCATTAACACAAAACAGTCTAAATAGCTGGAGGCAGGATGTATTAAAAAATTAGAAAGGCTGATAATTGACCTTTCCGTCTAATACGCCCACATGACTTAGTAGACCAATCATGACACTACACGTCATCTCTTGGCTCCACTTTCATCTGTTTATGTTTGCTTCCTCAGACTAACCAGCCCTAACGTGCTTCGGTTTGCATGTTATACAAAGCCAAAAATAATTATCGAAAATGGTGAAACATGTGCTGTAAAAAAAAAAAAGACAAGTAGAGTCAGTCATCTAAAACTGAAAGGGAGCTTTTTGTAGATAGATAACGTAGCCTATGATTACCGACTGTTTCCTAATTAACGGACACAACATCAAACAACTTAAAAAAAATGTACGCTTTAAAATAATAGTCAAAGCCAGGAGTAATACTAAACAACCATTGTTGACCATTACAGTACCGGTACTGTTCTGTGGGATCATAAACATCTGAAATCTAAAGAATGTCTTTTAACAAGCTGAATCATTTACAGAAGAAAAAAAAAGCCTCATTACGATTCATCTCCGCTACAAGTGAGCCAAAAGTTATTGCTGGGAAAATTATAAACAAGCCTTCCTCTCTGTGTCACATCTGTCCTGGCCATTGGCTGATTGCTTTGTGAGCACTATTTAATTACCAATTAGGGGGAGACCAGGACAGCAATTACAAAGTGTGTGTGTGTGTTTGTGTGTATGTCTGGGAGATAGCTGGCAAGACAACTGTAATCCACAAAGAACATCTTGTGGACATTCTTAGCTACCCATAATCCTGCTTGCAAACATAAACGAGTTATCTCTGCAAAAACTAAATCTCATCACTTTCAAAAAACATGATTGGTTGAAACTTTTCTCTTTTTTTCCTAAAAAATTGGTATTGGTAAAATTTTCCTAAAAGAGCCCTGCGAGAACACAAATTGTTTTTTTGTTGTTGGCTTTTTCTATTTGACTTGCACTGAAATATCAATTTTACTCGGTATAGTCAAAAAATATGTGTGAAACTGGTTTTATCATTCCGCTGTTGCTTAGCCTCTTACATTTGTGTGGGCTTCAGTGTCATGAGCTGTAATGTAGTTTAACCAGAGTTGGTCTTTTTGTAGTGCTCCTCACATTCCTTCTTGATTTATTAAGATGTTCATTCATTCATTCATCTTCCTAACCGCTTTTTCCGTTACCGGTTTGCGGGTCATGCTGGAGCCTGTCCCAGCAGGCAACGGGCGAGAGGCGGGGCACACCCTGGAAAAGCCGCCAGTTCATCACAGGGCCACACAGACAGAAAAGCAGTCAAGCACACACTGATACCTACAGAAATGTTGTGTACCGGTAACCAATTTGCCTAATTTGTATGTTCCGATGCTAAAAAGGCAGCTAATGAACACATCAAATCTTTTTTGGGGAATTTGTGTTAATATATCAATAGTTCTGATCTTTCCATTGGATAAGATAATAATTCTATATGTGATATTAGTTGTTGCATAGCAAAACCATGAACATATACAAACATGTGTTTACGTCTTATAGTTTGGCCTTGAGGTTTTTGTTTTGTCTCTCATTTCTAATTACCATTTTTCTTTTTTAAGTGCATTTTTGCAGCTTGCTAATTTGAAGCTTCTCATCTTCCAACAATGTTGAGTTCAGATGTGGGTTCATCAGAAACCGTGTTTCCTGAGGTCAGCTGAGTGATCACTGGACTCGAGGGGACATCAGGATGTTTTTTGACATTCACTCACAGGTGCCTCAGACATATCAATTAACCTTTGCTCTGTCACGTCGAGTCACTGAACACAACCTCATGTTCTCATCTTGGTTGCCATAGTGAGAGAGGCAGTCCTCTCCTGTCTGTATTTTTACACCCAACATTGATGTACTGGCTCTGAGTGTTTAATTATTGTACATCAATTATAAGTCTCCCATTTTATTAGTGTTTTAAATCTCTGTGGCTCAAGGGTTTTCTTCTGTATTTAGAGTTATTGAATGGTAACAGAAACTGCTGTTACCAGTGTTCCTCTCCTGTAAAAAGGCTATACAGTATGCTGGTTCGCCTTTACAGTATTAAATCTGCAGCTGTTATCTTTTCCTGTAAATTGTCACTGGTATGGTTTCATTTTTGGAATTACCCCGTGAGAACATGCTCTTAAAATAGTCTTCTTTTTTATTGGTGGCTTTTTTTACAGTGCGTTTCAGCACATATTTCGAAGAGATATAATTTAACTTACAGAAATCATTTACGCTGTTTCTATTGTCTTGAAGAGCTTGGCTTGTGTGGGTTTATCATTGTGACTTGTACATGCGGGGAAACTCTGTTTTCCTCAATTTCTGTTTGTTTATTTGTTTTGCTTGTTTGTTTTTCCTCATTTTTGAACTTATTGTTTACAACCTTTTTTTCAAGAAGGCAACTTTTGTTACTAATTTGTGTTTTGTGCAGATTAGCCAAACTTCTACTTTTGTAAAGATTATTTTCTAAAATTGTTTTTGCTATGCTGGATCATTGGAATCAACTAGATTCATTGAATTGAGTTGTTTTAATGCAGAAGTGAATCTCCGCACCTTAAACAATGTCACAGCACTCGTGAAGATGAAATTGAAGTTTATAGTAAGGAATTTAATCGTGTTTTTAAAGTTGTCCTACAAACAAACAGTAGGACAAACAAAAGGTGAAAAAGGGTGAAATGACAGATACAGCTCAGATTTGTAGGGTTGATTGGATCTGAAACTCTGCTCTGACATTTGGCAAGGACAATTGATTATTCAGAATTTCCTGTCAGGCCATGATAGATCACAGGGAAGGTGCACAATCTGCATCTTTTTATTTTCTGTTTTTTTTGCAGTTGCTCCTGACTGTGCTGCAGTTTGAAAGCATCGCTGCACTTACTCACTTAGTTCCTGGTACTTCAGTCACTGTATTTATTGATCTGCTTGCTGTAATTTGCTGGATACTGTTCATAATTCATGATGTGACCTAAATCCTGTGGCTACACAATATATATATATATATATATATTAATATAAGTTGTATATTCCAACTGAAGCTACAGTTGAAAACTCTTAATTAGGGCAAAAAATAGACATGAGAGAGTTTGATGTGTTTGCTCTGAAAGCTTTCAAATTTGTGATTAAAAATTAAGATATTAATATTTCTGCTACTGATGAGAGTGATGGCTAGGTATAGATTATAAAATGTTATTTTGGTTTCAGGTCAAACACATTCCTATCTTGTGTCTTCTTGTTAGCATACTTATCCAAACAATTAGGTGCTGATTACAATATTGTCATACAGTAAAGAACAAAGGTGTCTTCATTTATGTTTTATTTTAATCTAAATGAAGCAACACCCATGACCCGCAAAGTAAAAAAACAAAAATGAGACGATCGCCTCCTCTACAAGAAAATGGATGGATGGATGAGCCGTAGAATTCCAGAGAATAATATGGCTTTAATTTGTGTCTGCAACTGCTGGTGCCACAGATCATTGGTGCCATCTCAATGTTCAATTTACAAAATAGGACAAATACTTTTTCCATTTGCTTCACTCGATTCTCATGGCCCAGAAATTCAAGTCAATACTTTCAGCAGCACTTTTTTTTTTTACCGCGTTTTGTAAATGTTCATCCATGTATAGCATCCCTTCGTCTTTCTATTCCATGCCACCATCCTCTCTGAATGAAGAACTGTCTGCATATAAATTTCAAAGGATTCAGCATGATAAAGGGAAGCGTCAGTCCTAGATGAAAGCGTCACTGTTGATTCAAACATCCAGCAGCATCCCTTTCCCCTTCCAAGCGTTCCTCCGATGATGACACATGCTCTAATCATTGGGTCACGTCTCTCACTGACATCAAAAGTCTCATGTCGAGATGTAGACATTTTCAAAAGAGGAAGAGGGTTGGAGTAGGGAAACTGACTTCCTGGATCAGTTATGTCACGGAGAAGTAGAAAGCATTCAACATCTACGCTCAAACAACGTGTGTTTGATTGAAGGAATGAATTCTGTTAACTTATATTAAACACTGCAAATATGTTCTATTGTATTCTCATTGTGGTGCTATACAAATAATACAAACATCTTATTGATTGTTATTGAATTTGTGCAACGCCAAACTGCATGTTCTACAACCCATCCTATGACAACTGTTCATACGGTATAAAATAATGGCATCAAGGTACACATTCTCATACTACTGCATTATTAATGGTCTTTCATACACTGAGCTCATTAAGACGATTTTGACAGTACTCACTTAAAAAGAAAAAATGGTTACATGACCATGATGAATGTTGTTGAACGAATGAAAGAATGAACTGAAGATTGAATGCCGTATACATAAACAAAATATATAAATGCAGATTGATCTCTTGTTCTCTCTCTTTCTCGATACGTCACTCATTCCCCCTCTCTCTCCACCACACACACACCATCACCCACCTGTCAAAGCCACTGCCAGCATTCACTGCCAGAACACACACAGGCTATAACCACGTTGCACCTGATCAGAGCCCACACATGGAGAAAACATACACATAGCTCTGCTTGCCACCAGAATCACAGCATGTTATGCGAGAGCGGCGGATGACTAAAGCGGGGGAAAAGGAGAAGTCAAAGCCTTTTAGCGAGCAGAGATGAAGAGACGAAAAACACTCAGTTGATTCTTTGTTGTCTGCAGAGCAGCATAAACTGCTCTGTTGGTCTCTCCAGTGTCTTATGCACATTACCAAAACTCTGCCTCCCAGTGGGGGGTTACGCTCGTCTGAGTGTTCTTTCACGTCTGAATATTCACATTGCAAAGTGTTTTTGTTACAGGTGAGAAAGTGGGAAATATGGATAATGTGCATCTTTTGAACACCCTTTTTCTGCACTTTCCTTTCTAGTTCTCTAACTCTCTCCTCCTTTTTTTACCCTTTCACCTCTCTTAAATTCACTGCTGTGTCTTTGTGTGCTCAATGCCCAACACTGCTCTGCCACAATGATTGTGACCTCATCCAGCGACTTGCATGCATGCACATAGAAAAACATTCATTGCCCATGCACACAATTCGCCATGCATGTCATGGCTTCCCTCGGGCGCTGGTCCAGTCACAATGGCATAAGAATAATGCTAGGAAAGCAATGTTAAATGTGGTTTTGCATGCATGAATGCGATGACACACACGCACACATATTGTGGAGAAATCTTTATGGACTTTTTTTGCATCACTGCTCTTTGTCTCCGGGGAAGAAAAATCCCTTTGTCATGATCAGATCAAGCATCGGTCCCCCAAAACACAGGAGGTTATTTGTAGATACAGTTACAGTCTGCTAAATCATCAAATCGGTCTGTGAAAATTGTCATATTGCTTAGAACAATCAAAACATGTTTTCCTAAATTGTTCCCAGCGAATCTGAACTGTGTGATCACAGTTTGTGATTGAGCAAAATGTGTTTGAGCCTTCACGGTGTTTGTATGTATGTGTGTAGCAACACCTCTTTGTTGTAATTCACAGTTATAATGCTGGGAAAGCTCTAAATATATACGCACACACTCACATAGAGTGAAAGAGACACACAGTTACATCAGAGGTCAAAGTAATGTGTACGTCCCGGGCCTGGTTTATGTTCATTTTAAATGTAATGCCCAAAATGATTTTATGTTAAGTGAAATTGATTGTTCTGTAACAAGTTATAAATGTGAATAAATTAGTCAACCAATTATTTAGTGATTTTTCCCATGCTGCCCAGCTTTGTGAGAATGTCTTTAAACATACATGTGAAACATTTTTATCCTGAGCTTCCTGCGTCAATGGAAGAAAGTTCATTATATTGCATTGTTACCATGGTGACACCAAACCAGTTGATTTATCTGTTGTTGACTTGCTGCCAGCGAGTTCAGTGTTGAGTGTGCCCTGGGAAATGGAGTGTGTGCAGGTAGTAAATTACAGCGTTGGTAGGTGCATTTCCTAACCAGTACCAACTACAGTTAAAACATAATGAGGCAGCCTTTATTTTAGTAATTATAGGGGAAGGGTCATGGAAAATAAATAAGATAAAAACAAGTAGACAGAACAGTAGCTGTTAAAAGTTGGATGCATTCATCACAAGCATCCAATCCAATGCTGTTCATACCTGCAAATGGGTTTAGGACTAATACGCTTGTGTGACAAAATGAAGATTTACAAGGACCTTTGAGCCAACATGTGAGAAAGTATTATGCAAATTTAGCAAATCATCTTGCCTTTTCTGTCTGCTCTCCCTACACTGACTCCATATAATATGTTCTGCCTGCTGTGTGGGCTACATAGAGACAAGAAAAATAAGTAAACAGGCTGACATGAGTAACTTGTTTTTCTTTCTGTCTCCTTCATTCTATTTGTCTTGCTGAGTCTTTCATCCTCACACATCGAGACACTTTGTCAGACTGATGTATATTCACGCAAAATGCTGGGCGTGAACAAAAAGACAGAGTAGACAAGAAGAGAACTGAAAAACGCTGTTTTCATACTTAACGTAACCACATCTTCATGCAGATGTATGCACACAAACACATGAACATCCACAAATATTGCGCTCATGGACCCATGCATGAGCAAATAATCATATGGTGGTGACTAATCAGGTCTGCAGTCCTAATTACATTCACATTTAGCATGTAGTTACCCATGAGTAGCCAACCATACCAGCATGAACAAGTCCCTTGGTTACACATTTTGGCAATAAGAAAAGGCGACAGTCAGGCCAAGACGAACGGCAAGCCAAAATTTAGAGTTGAAACTGAAAAATTAGAAAGGAAATCCAAATATTAGGGATGATTTTTACTAAATATAATCAAATTATCCAGGACATTTGAATAAGGCTTAAAAGGAGAAAGATTAAACCAATGGCTGAGTGATTATTTGTCCATGTGCTCAATTTTCAAATCCATTTCTGACTCCCCGGTGAAACAGACCAAAACAATCCCTGCCTTCAGCCCACCTACTCACATTTTCTTTTCTTCAACAATGGAGGATGGTGCTGCGAGGGAACGAAACAGTACTGCAAGACATTTCAGATAAGCAGCATAAAAAGCCTTTTCTATAGAAAATGACAAAGCAGCAGCATTATGCATCATGATCATTTCTACACTTGACTGAGATTTTCTGTTTGAATGAAAATGTTTTGTCCTCTGATTAGCTTGCTTGTCTCTATTGTGACTTTATTGCTTGTTGCAGGTCAGTGAAGCGCACGCAGACAGCAGGGGTGGGAGTTTGAAGCAGTGCCAGAGGCTTGTCGGGACAGTCAGGTCTTGCTGGTATTGTTGGTGGTGCTGGTCACTAGTGTTGGCCAGGAAGTCATGTGTCAAACATAGATGTCGTCCTCCAATTATTATCAATCATATCTAACAACACCAGCAGGCGTGGACTAGCCATCTGGATTAATGGGGGTTGGTTTACTGCAATGTCTGGCTGGGCAGCCACTCTGTGTGTGTGTGTGTGTGTGTGTGTGCGTGTGTGTGATTTAAACGTCACAATGCTTTCCTACATTCCCGTCTTTATTCTGGTAACATTTACAAGATGGATTGACAGTGACATTTTTGCCACACATAAATCATGATCAAGGCCAAACAGATAAAATTTGCATTTTGTTGCCTTCACATGGTTGTCGAAAATAATTGAGTTGAGGGTAAATGAGCGAAATAAACAAGGGGCTGAATGTCATGGGTGATACTTGAGTGCCGGTGTCTGATGTGTCGGTCTGAATTAATTTACTGTGTCTCTGGTTACCTTGTGCTTTCTTGCATCTTCTTCTGATGCCCCTTTGCCACCAACACCGCTCTTCTGTCATTACCCTGTATGAACTTTCTTTTTCCTCTCACCAGTTAGCATCCAACTTGAGCATTGCTCCTGTGGTGGAGATGCTCTAACACCATATGTGCAATGTTCCTTCCATGGATTGAGAACTATGCAGGGAATAAGTAGACACAAATTAGTTGCTTATAAAACCATCAATAAGTAGTAAGTCAGCTTAACCTTCTTTGTGATGTCAATGCTGTAGAAGATACAAAACAAACAAACAAATTAGCAGCTAGGTATCAGACTGGCATTGCCCAAAACTAAAATAGAAGTATGTGAGAGCCGTGTGAACATTGGCAGATATCTCTACTTAGGACCAATGAGCATTCAGTATCATCGCCATAGCTTCAACTGCAATTGAGGGCAACTTGTTGTGAGGACTAATGAAATTAGAGCCAATTGTACCAGGAGCGATTTTGAAAGTTAATAAGACTTTGCTGTGAGAGATTAGAGAGTTGTTACTTAGGACACAGCTGATTGACATCATGCATATCTATCAGCACGACCGCAGTGAATAATAAGATTCATCATGTGACATGTGCACGGTATTATGGGTCATGGATGTCTAAATTGTTTGAAAACATTGACATTATGGAAATCCAGTCAATCTGAAAATGAAACATTCCCCAACATGAGCTGAACTTCATGAGGATCGCTAGCCTGATAGAGAGACTGACTAAGCGAGGCTAGTGCGACCACGGATGTGTAAATATGGGCATCTATTATTCAAGATATAATTATGCAGTGGGCCGTTTTGTCAGCCAGTCAATCAGACGCCAGGTTTTTATTAGGCTGCCTGTCATTGCACTGAGCTGGAGGCCTGCTTTTCACACACATTACACACACGCACGCGGGCAAAGGGAGGGGAGATCCGTATTAGTACAGTTGAGCCTGGCAGATCAATCCACACACACAGTCACACAGTATCTGTTTAGCAATTCAGTATTTTAACACTGCATAGTGTGGTCCATATAACATTTATTTCTGGAATGTGTATTATAATATACAGGGACGTGTGTATGTATTCTCGTTCTCAGTTATTTCTACAGAGAGAACCAGATACATCCAATAAAAGCACACAAGGTGATTACATTTGTTCTATTGCTGACACAATCCTGAATTGCGGACTGACTCATATAGTCAAGCACCTTAGAATCTGGATAGAGTGGATGACAGGATCAGATAATAGAGTTGATAGCATCAGGATTTAACAACGTGCTGTTTTCTCATAAAACTGGCTTAATGCCTCCAGTAGATTAATCTCTATGATGCACGCTGACAGACTAACTTATTGGACAATCACTGAAAGGACTCCGAGAGACAATCAACACAGCAGCTTTCTTTCCACGCCTTGCATCGTGATTGCCCCGTTTATCAGTGTCATTAAAGTCTATTGATCTAGCTAGCGAAAATCTTTGATTGTTAGAATAATGCTTCAAAATGGGATGCACAATACTACAAAAAAAACTACATTATTATGTATTTTTTTCCTTTGGAATATAATATTTCAAAGAGGGCTGTCAGTCACTCACATCTGAAAAATAATTACTGCAGCAGGATTTAAATATCCCTGTAAAACTATAGAAAGCACCAAATAAAAGGGTTTGAGTTAAAATGAAATATGCATCAAACGTATCCCAGCACTCGAGCAAGCAAGCAAAGTACTGTTTTTAACTCTGGAGAAACTCCAATTGAGAAGTGCAAGTTTGTATTTCTCTTCTTGACCCAGACTCAAGGCTTCTGTTTTACTATGGGCTATCTGCAGTGATGTTCAACAACATGATCTGAGGTTGAGGGTAAAGCTACTCGAACACCGAATGATCTGAGACACATTTTGCGGTTCATCCAGTCCCTGATGTTGCTCACTTGCAACAAATTCAATATATCCAAGAAGCCTTACATTGCAGCTCCTGTAAATACTATCTTTGCACATTTTGACGGGCTGTCAATACCAGCTTTTCTGATCTGTCCAAAAGCACAATTACATATATTTCATCGTTTCCCTGTAATGTTTCTGATGTCCTTTAAAATATAATTCTATTTATACTGTATTTCCTTTATTGGGTTGTTATGTGTTCATATCACTGCCCTGACTTTCTATTTCTATTAAATCATCATTCCATCGGTCTCCTCAGACTCAGCAGAGCCATTGGCCGCCACCACCACTGTGTCTGTGCTGTTGTGGAGGATGTAGTTTGCTGCTTCTCAGGTCAGATAACCTTTTAATCATAATCTCCCTGAATCCCAGGGTAAAGTAAAGAGTATGTTTTACATATCATCTGCTGCAATAAACTGTCAATGTTAGTATTACTTGTCATCCATGATGGAAATGATCATGTATTACTCTATATCAGACATAATTTACTTCATTACCAAGATGTTTTACATTTCTATAGAGAAGCAAATAAGTTGTAGCATGATGCATTTAATTTAATTTCCCCTAACTGATTGTTCAATGCCTTGTGATGTTTTAAGAGAATAATTCAACACCAGGATGACATGCAATGCCCTACATTGTTGTCACCCAGCATCAGAGATGGGTTATTAGGGTTATGCTACAGATTATGGCGTTCATTAGTACGTTTAATACAACAATAAACCAGATGCTGTTTCTGATACATAAATCTGAAAAATGGGACTGTATGTTGTTTAATTAACATTTCTGGAACACATTCTGTACCTGGGGATACAAGAAAGACAAATTAATTATGTTAAAAAAAAAGACGCTGAAATTCACCAAAGCTCTGTCTCAGACTTAATCAGACATGACATGACTGAAAGGGCAGAGAGACAGCAGAGATGATGACAGAGGGTCAGAAGCATGGTGAGGACAACTGAAGGAGGTTCAAATAATAGACATTTGGTAAACCAGGACACATTTGGTCAAAACCTCTTTTAAATACATGTGAACCACGAGAGATTAAAGACTAGAAGTCGGTGACTTCATTATTTTTATAGAGAACGACAGCGTAAAGACGGAGACCAGGAACTCCTATCATAGCACCTCCAGTTTGCATGCCTTTCAAAATAAGAGGGGTCTCATAAATATGCATGTCTACATCTTTGTACTCATGTTTTTGTGTGCAACTGAGTGTTTACTCTCCTTTAGACCAAGATGTCTCATTACGGGCGATGCATATGGGAGGAGAAGGGGTATATAATGAAGACCTCTGGATCAAAAATCCTACTCCACTCCAGAGAGGAGCGACGCGCAGTAATCATGTTGACTCAAGTCTGATCCATGTGTACATTTCCAGCTAAGTTGACGTACCCAGAGACAGAGGTTTGCTTTTGTGGATGCTTCATTTCTTGGAGGAGTTTGCATAATAAGCAAAGTGACGGGGGGAGCGATATCTACAGCACGTCGGAAAACGTTTGAATAATGTTGCCTAATTGGTGCCCAATATATTTTGGAGCAAATAAGAGTAAAGCAAGCGGTTAGCTATACTTAGCAGCCGTTTAGTCAGTCAGAGAGCAGCTCATTTTCCAGATCAGTCCACTGTTTATAAAAACAAATGTATGTTGTTTTTAGTTCAAGTTAATTAACGTGTTTGTGAAAAGAGACCTTTATATATGACAAATCAAAGCATCCGTAAGAGTTTTGCTGTGCCAGTGCGTAAGCGAACCTCCTACAGCTTTCAACTTGCACACCTCCGACTCCGGCTCCACCTCGGAAGAACGGAAAACGAACAATGAATTATGAATCTCTGACTGTTAAACGGTTGTTTAAAGTGTCAACTGATTTATTTAATCAGCGGAAGACACAGCCAACAACACAGGAGTTGGCGGCCTGCAGGTATGTGTGGATGTTAATCACGAGTGTGTTTAGAAGAAGGGAAAAGCAGCTTCATTAGCTGTTAAACAAATGGAGCTGGCAAGGAGGAGGTTTCATGGTGGGCAATGTGCTACAAGTACTGAAAGAGAGCAGAAGAAGAAGAGGTGACTTGTCAGAGATGCAAGAGGGAAAGGCAGGAAGTTAGAAATTCTTATCACAAAATGCATGAAAAAAGAAGTGAGAGTTTAAAATGATCTTGAAGAAGGCCTGAGGCCCCAAACATATTTTAAATAAAAAAGAGAAAGCTACAGGGAGTCAGAGCATGCAAGGCCTCTCTCCTGTGCAAGAATTTAGAATAAGAAAAGTCTTGCCTAATATAAAAGGAGATATAATTTCCCTTGATTAAATGAAATGGGGTTACTGTGTCACGTAGCAAATAGATAAATGAAAATATTCAAATGTGGATGGACACAGTTTAATAAAGGCTCATAAATACAGGGGGTCATCAACTTACAACATGCGACTGTTCGACTTTTTGACCGTGCTCGTCTGTTGTTGTTTTTTGTCTGTTTATTCTTCCTCTTTCATGTGTTTTTACGACAAACTGGAAAGCTTGTGAGCAAATCAAGTGTGCGACAGTTTCTGTGGTCTCATCCATGATGTTTACCGAGAGGAGATTGTCTCTTTCTACGCCGATATTTTCCGTATCATGACACAGCATAATATACTTATGACCGAGTCGGCATACGACAAAACCCTCGGAACCAACTGCTGTGGTATGTCGACGACTACCTGTATCACCAAATCATCCAAACAGGCACCATAATCATTGTGTTCTTCCTCTAATTAACATTTGAAAAAGAGTCATCACATTTCCCAACCGCCTTCTTCATGGCCTTAATTATCACCCCAGAATAATGTGCAACACAAATTATCAAAAAGGGGGGGGGCGGGTATATTCTTTAGAGCAAATTTCAATCTAATGTCTCAAAGTAGAGAATTAATTTAGTTTTATGGCCATTTTAATAGATATGAAGAAGGTGGGTAATGTTCTGCTGTCATATACTGATGAAAATATCTCTTTAATTCTGAATACATTTTGTTTTGAATAATGTCACTTTTAATTGTGTCTATTATTTTTTTGAATTTCTGTACTAGAACTAAAGATCAGTGGAACAGGGGATGAAAGAGAAATGGCCGTGAGGCAGAAGCAAGGATGACGACCTTTACTGCCTCTCAACCTGATAATGGTTTTGATCTGCTATGCCACAAGATGATGCCCTGGTGATAATTACCTCTCCACTGCGGCGTTCAGAAAATAATCACTTAAAAACCAGAAAAGCGAGTCCATGCTCATTCTGTCATCCATCGTGCCATTTGCCAAGTCCGGTTGGGCCGGCCTCCAACCTGTTGACACAAAGCCGAGATAAGATGGATTTCTGCTTCCCGTCTATCATTGAACTTCTGAAGCAAAATGTCAACAATACAAGGTGTCCGGGTGGGGGGGGGGCTCCTGCCAAAGACCTTTCCTCTCTCAGTCTGCCTGGCCTTTGATCCCCTCTGATGGTACATTGTTCAACCCAAACACTGAAAGGATCTGGGCCCCCTTATCTTCTGTATACTTCACTACTGACAGCATGGCCTCAGACGGTGTACGTACAGTATGACAATGCACTGTAAACTATGTGTATTTGTGGATGTGAACACAAATATCCTTAAATATGTGCGGGTAAAATCAGTGCATGTCGTTCGGTATTAAAAGTGTCCATGTTGGCTGACATGACTGTGATAAGAGCCATTGCGAGTCATCCTCATTAAATATCAATCCTGCTTGGCTTTCAGTCCTCGTTGCCCAGGGCAACACCCTGCATTGTGACACATGGAACAGTGACTGATGAAAAGAAGAAGGAAAAACAAAGGGGAGGAAAACAGATTCTCCTGTGGTGTTCACAAGGTCCTCTCCATATCCTGTCAGCCAGAGGCAATTTGATGTCTTGTTTGCATGCATCTAATATCCGCCGACTGCTGCTCTATCGTGACTCTTCTACAGTTAACATATGAACAGATTAGGCCGACTTAGAGGTGCACATGTCTGCGTATTATCACTAGTGAATTACAGTTGTCATCTGGTAAGTATTACATGTAGTTGGATTTAAATACTTTTGTTACCAAGTGCAGATGGTGCTGAAAAGAGTTTGTTTCTTTCCTATCTCTCTCTTTTTACTCTAATTCGCAAGCTTCCAATTAGAACAGCGGCAGGAAGAGCAGCAACTCGGTGCTAAAACCATTCCCAGTGTCTTAGAACACTGGGATTTTGTTCTGACAATGCGGACTGCAGACCCTGTATTATGTCAGTCTATTCAAAAAGCTGCATACATTCAACAGCTTTGCACCTAAAGGTGTGTGAAACGGCGTCTGTGTGTGTGTCAGAGGATATTTACTGTTTTATTTAAGTCTGCTTTTAAGGTTCCTTATGCTATACTTTGTATATTCAAGCTCATTCACCCACAGCCTTGGGCCAGAGTTGTAATCCTGTTTTTCATTATGACAAAAAAAAAATACACAAGAGCTTGTCTGGTGTGAAATTGGTACGAAAAACAAATTTAGCATCAAGCGATTGTTGAGCACATTACAGGGATAATAGGGGTTTACATTTAGGGGCAATTTAGGTATGGAAATGTCTGTTGCTGGGATCAACATTGTACCATCATGTGCATTCAGGAAAGCTGTGTTGTATTTGTGTGTGTGTGTGTGTGTGTGTGTGTGTGTGTGTGTGTGTAGGTGTGTGTGTATGTGAGTGTGTTTAGAGAGTTAATGGGAAAACATAACATGAAATAGCTTCTGTGCATTGTAGATTGCACCATGAGAGCAGCAGTTCCTAAGAACAGCGGTCAAAGGAGATTTGGATTCCTGCTTGTGCTGCTGAAATTTCAAATGAGGCCCGTACCTAGAAGTTTGTGTTTTTTTGCTTTGCTTTTCACGCATGTAATATACGTAGGTCAGGAAGTTTGCCGTGCTTCTCTAAGAACCTCTATATATTTAATGATACATAAATAACTTATAGGTACATTCAATCTGCGTCGAAATGTAGGCATGCTACAAGATACTGTAGTTTCCGGATTATAAAACTGTATTTTTTTCACAGGCTTTGAACCCTGCATTTTATACAGCGGCTAATTTATGTCTTTTTATGGGCTAAAAATGCCCGTAAGGTTATTGCAGTTGAAACGTGTTGCTGCTCATATAAGCTTGGCATCAATGAATTGATGGTGAGACGTTGGAGACGGCAACGTGAAGAACTGAAAATGACATTTAGAGCGACAGTGAAAAAGAGATTGAGAACGTGTGTGAAGAAGTAATTTTTGAGTCTATTCAATTCCGACACTGAATAAGACAAACTTTAGAGGTTTTCGTGCACATTGGGAAGATGAAGATAGTGCGCAATGACTTTTCTTGTAGGCTACTGTATTTGCCATGTTACAGGCACTGTTGGGGGGAAAAAAAGCATTTATTTCATTCAAAGAAAAAAAGCATTTTCTTTGTACTTACCTCATGTTACAATGTGGACGATTGTGGCTTATAGACAGGTGTGGCCTTTATATGTACAAAATATTTTTATTTTTAAATTAAGTGGGTGAGACTTATAATCAGGTGTCCTCAATAGTCTGGAAATTACGGGTAAGCTATTTATTATCTGCATTGGCTTGGATTCATGGAAGCTGCATGCATCAAACTAAACAGAAGACATTAACTTGTAGACTTGTAACGTCATTTATTTTAGGGTGTACGCTACAGCATAGCTTTAAGGCTTGCATTTATTATTGTCATTACTGTTACATGTTGCACGACTTTACCGAGGAAAATAGAGGATGTTGATCAACAATTTGTCTTTGCAGATTTAATGTGATTAAAACTACAGCTTTAAAGATCAACTATATAATCTAATGTATTCATGTGTAGAGTCATCTTCCCACATTCATCTGCAAAACTCTGCCTCAATCCCGATTCAGAAAAAAGTCAGAGGCAGATTAATTTTCAGGACAATTTTTTTACTTGAAGATAATACTCTAGTCTTGGTGTTGTAAAATGTGCAGTGATATTGATCTCTCAAAATGAGGTGCGCCGCCAGAATTACCAAAAAAAATTCACAGGCTCTTTTTGTCAAGTGAAAAACCATTTGGCGTGGAAAATGTGTGCCCTGCACTTCACTGTCAGAAGTGAATAATGTGCCTGCGTGTAGATCAGAGAGCAGAGAAATTATTGGGCATGTCAGTTCTCAAAAAGTCCCACTGAGATCTCAAAAACCAATCAAGTGCATGTCAAAATGTTTTCCCACCTCAAGGAACTCTGAGCGTTTATTGATGCGGGCGATCTCATGTGTCGGTGTTGATTTTTGCTTCATGTCCAAAAATCCTGCAGCATCCCCTCTGCTCCCTCCGCCAATCACAATGTTTAAAGGCTGCCATTTTGTAAATTATCAGGTTTCCAAGCCCAACTGCCAATTAAATGGATCCAGCCTTTATGATGAGTCACTGGCCAAGGGGTTGGCACCAATATGGCTTCTGTCCTGCAGTTAGTTAATTTGCATGAAGAAACCAGCAGGGTTTGGATTTAAAAGATCAGGGTCAGAGGAATAATAAAGAGATTCATTTTTCTTTTAATCAATGTGATGTCCGGAAGCCTTGCACAGGGCTGCTCTGAGAGTTATTGAGCACGCATCGCACTCTGGTCAAACTGAACATTTCACATATAATCAGGAGAACTGGATCAGCGGTGCATAAATCTACATGAGTATTGGATATTCTTACCATTGCTGCATGTCATTTTATAATTGTCCTTTTTTTTTTTCTCCACATCAACCACACTCATCTTTTCCAAGGCATTATAGATGAGATCAATGGTATAAATCCTCAGTTCACAAAACAAATTTACACCACATAGTACCGGCTCAACATGATTCGACTGAGTTTGGTATCATGTAATTTTCTGAAGGTCATTTTCCATCACAAGATAATGCCTCCTCAGGATTGGTCTATGCTTTGCAAAACTGCCATGGTATTTATGGGTTTCAGAAACTACTACTAAGGGCAGCTGGTCAATGCCACTGCTATTATAAAATGGTGACACAGTGGTGACTAACTTTATAAATGCATTCAAATTCAATTGCATGCTTCACATGCTGTTCAATCCTATCTTGACAGTGTGTGTGTGTGTGTGTGTGTGTGTCACATGCTGCTAATATGTAGACACTGATTTTATTCTAGAGGTTACAGGGTATGAATGCCTGTGTCTGTGTGTGTTTCTCCCTCTATTCCTATGCAATCTACATACGGTTACATATTTGGAGGCCACATTGGATCATCATTCCACCAAGATGTGAAAGGTGAGCGGGGGAGTGCATAGATATATAGCGACAAATGAAAGGGAAAAAGTGAGATAAAGGAAAATGGCTATAATATTGTGCCAAGCTGTCTAGTATCTTGCATTGTTGTTTATTCACATCTCAATGACATTTTCAGTCATGCTGGCTTTTTGAAGTACATTTTGTCAAGTTCAACTTGAATAACACATTAAAGTTTTGGTTTTTTTTTGTCGCATTTCCACAATGTGGTACCTCCTCGTCTCAAGTTGATTTCTCCATTGGGGGTCTAAAAAAAAGCTTAAGAGTTGAGAAGAGATGGCATGAAAGCACTACAGACTACTGATTTCACAAAAAGAATTGAAAAAAAATCACTGCATCGTCGATTATCCTTCACAGCACAAACCAATCTTTGCCTTTTTTAAAAAAAGCAAAGCAACTTTAGCAGCTTTTCTTTTTGAGACTGCTATTGAGGAGGTGCAGATATTTCTGTCCATGAAGAACAACTACACAAAGACAACACTACCTGGTAGTATCTGAGCTGGTACCACATTGTGGACACACAGCTCTTTAGTGTCCCTATATATTTGAAAGAATAATTGGAAAAAAAAAAAATATATATATATATAGCAAATTTTGGAAAAAGAATAGATGTCATGTGCTTTATGTAATGTGAAACTATGGATCTGAATAGAAATAAATACGGCTGAGGCAGATTAATGGTTTAATGAATTGATTTAATTTAAGAATTTGATAATATGTAGCTAGATGACTGTAAAATATAAAATACCAATAACAGTCAAATGAATCAAAATAGTTTAAGCAGGTTCTGAAGATCCCTTAAAACAGTCAAAGTCAAATTAACACTAAATGGCGCACTTTGCATTTATTAATAAATGCAGGCCAGAAGGAAGTAATCAGCGGTGCATAAAAAGGTCAACTTTATATTAATGCCAAAAACAATAAGGAAATTAAATATGCTTTGTTTTCTTGTGTTGTTCTCCATCAATTGAGAAAGCATTTGAACCTGAACGCACCATCATTCCACATTCGATGTTCCCTGCAGTGTAATGCTCTGGGTCACTGTCGACACAGGATTGATTTTAATCGGACTTGTCACTTAATCAATAGAAGTTTATTGCCCCCAGAAGAAGCAGTGGCAATGAAGCTCTGCCCCCTGGGAAGTGTAGTTCCACCAGCCTTCATCATCTGACCTGCTAACACCCCTTAAGGACAATCTGGTGTGGAGAACACAACTTTTAATAGCATGCAGTAAATCTCATTATCATTTTTCTTTGATGTGGTGGCTTGTCCCGTCGTTGTCGTGGAAGAAAACCTGAAAATTGAAAAGAGAAAAGTGCATGATCCTCATACAATAGCTGAGAGCGCAATTTGCATCAGAAGTGAAAGACAAAAGTGCAGCAGACCAAGGTTATTTATCTGTACTCAGTCCCGTCAGCGAGATGAAACAGTTGGTTTCTCATCTAATGTCTGGTATTTGCGTACAGCAGGCGCTCCTTTGACAAACGACCAAGCAGCTGCGTTTATGGCCCAGCATGCAGTATTAGAGCCATTTAGATGGACCGCTGGAGCCCACTGCTTTCATGCCCAGGTGACTGCTTACATCACTGTGATTAATTGCTCTTTGTTAATAAGCCCTTCCTGCAACAACTGCCTCCTTGGCCAATTTGAGTGCATGTGTGTCTGTGTTTGTTGACATTGGGTGTATATCTGAATGTGCTCAGCCATTGTACCTGATCATATTCATTTTAGGGTTAAACGATTACAAATAAGAGAAGTCTCTCCCCAATATTGTTCTCATTTTTCACTGTCCCCACTACTACTATTTGTCCAGTGATATATGAGGTGAACCTAATACTGTTTTCACCAACCCAATGTCCTGATTACAAACAATTATTCATTGTTACTTACAGTAATAAAGGCTAATGGGCGCTCGTAAATCTAGTAGCTTGGTACTCCCAGTCACTCCCAGAGGGGTGTTGCCAGCGGTCCCTTGGGTAATGTAAGTGGAAGTGAACGGGATGGTCAGCGCCAATGTCGAACATTTGACCTGCATCGTTGACTAAGGTGCGCTCGACAAAACATCACATTATCTCTTCGTAAAGTGTCACTGATGATAAATCTGAGCTGCAATTATTGCCATCACTTCAAAGGGAAAATAAGGGACGAAATATAAAAGGGGAACACGCGGGTGGGCGTGCTGCAATGCATGCTCGCCAGGCTCTGATTGGATGCGCTGAATGACTTTGATTAAATGAACCAGAGGCTTGTGTGGGATCAGAATATGGAATATAATGAAGGCGGTAATGTGAAATTATCTGCAGCAAGATTGAAGTGTTCATATTACTTTACATCCAAGTGCTGATGCTGTAGAAACATGATTAGCACATGCCAGGGGAACATCTTTTGTTGTCCAATGTCAGGAAATGAAAAGAGAGAAACAGGGTTAGGGAGGTGTGGAAAGGGAGTTGGAGTTCTGCCTCCGCTGAATCCAACTTGAATTAAATGCTCCATTTTCTCATCAAATCAGCCCATTTCTCATTCCAGCATGCTTCCGCCCACACGCCAAAAACACACACACACACACACACACACACGCTCCTATACAATGGATTGCTTGACTGCCCTGCGACAGAACGGCAGTGCTGTACGCTGCTGCGGTCAGTCATCAAGGACAGCTCGTTGAAATTCTGCTCATCCCTTCCCGTTCTCCCTCACTTTGCATCTATACTCCTAACCCTCTCCCCCTTTCGCTGCCAGGGTGAGGCGGCCTGCTTTTGTGAACAGCATTACATAAGTGCCTGAAGAAGAGGGATTGGGAATAGGGGCGGGGGGAACATGAATGAAAAGGAGAAAATGAGCCAAGATTCTTCTTCTTCAAAAAAAAAAATGAACTCATATATTAGAGAGATAATCCTTTGTAAATCACTTACTATGTGCCTTTGTAAAACGGGGATAAACTGCTTAGGAGCCGGTTTGAACATTCACACGCATACATGGCATACCCTCCACTAGACCAGTGACTGTCAGGAAGCACTTAGCGCTGCACTGACCTCAGTGTTTATTCTGAGGATGGAAGGGAGGATTATTGAAAACATGTAATGGGGGGAATAGCTAGAGAAGAAAGAATGGTTGGAACATAAATAGCTGGATGAGGAGGGTGGGTACTTAAGTCATTTGGGAAGGCAGATTAATTGAGGGAAAGGCCTTTGAGGGACTGCTTGTCCACCACAAGGACATGGTGAAGTGGACAGGGGTGGGTGCAGTGGAGCGTGCGTAAGGGTTTCAGGGGAGGGGTTTGGTGAATATAGTGATAGCAGGGAGGAGGAGAGTTAATGTGATAAGTGGATCCTCTTGATTCAATCGCATTCCACCCAAAACATGCGCTTCATTCGGCTTCATTTAGCTCAGCCGTGTCCAGAATCTGTGTGACTCCCACCTCTGCTGCAACGCACTGATGCATTATAGACTAGGGAGCACTTCCATGTGTTCATATGAATGCACTCATCGAAACCAATGGTGTATATATCCATCAATATAATGCAATTGGCCTAAAATGCTTGATTACCGTCTCTGACACCCACCCCCCCACACACACACACACACGCATGCTGACACAGAGCTGCACCTGCCTTGACTGGCCCCATTAACCATGTTGAGAGCGAGGAAAGTCGCGGGCAGTGGAGTGTCTCTTATTCCTACAATCAATCATACATTAGCCAGATAGCATTCTGACTCAGCAAAGCTGCCAGCCAGACAGGGAGCCAGAGAGGAGGGATCCTCGGCCTATTGCCACAGCCAAAAGCACGAAGCCTGAGAAGGTTCAAGACTGATCATTGGAATGTTCCTAAACTGCTGTGTGTGTATGCACGAGTCTGTCAAAGAGTGGCTTCACTCGTCCATGAGAACTTCTTTAACGTTCGCGAGCTTGATCCATGAGCTTATGGGCCTGTCAGTGACAACTGTGGCATCATAAATACCCTTCAACGTCACCAGAGCAACTGTGCCTATTTGGAAGCCATCATTAAATGACAAACAAAAAAAGAGCGATGTCAGATTTGAGTGTCTGAAAATGTCAGGCTGGTTTGTGCAGAAGCTTCTGGAGCCTTTGAAAATTTGAAGTGAAACCTGAGGCAACCTAGGGGGAGGGGGCACGGGGGTATTGTTTCTTCTCATGTTTTTGCTGAAAGTTAAGACAGCAAATCTAAATAGTAAACACAACATCCCAAGGTCTGTCAAAAATGATGTGTGGATGCCTGCATGTCACATTTGCCCCCTTAGCGTAATTCATGTGGGGGGGGGTGCATGGCTCTTATAGGAGAATTGAATGCCTTTTGCTGTGTTAGCCCATATAGCTGGGATGTGTTCATATTATTAGCATGTAGCAATCCTTTGCAACTGACTGGGAGGTTTCCTGGAGACTTAGATGGTCCATCTATTACTACTGCACTATGCGTTACCAGCATGGTGCACAAAGCAATGAAGGCTAAATCAGCATTTTGGTGAGAGGGCACTAAGAATACCAATCATGGCCGTACATCACCAATGCAGGAGAACCCAAAATGAAAACAGCTTCTGTTTGAAATGCTCACTGTATCCTTTGGCTTTATGTGTGTTATGCAACTGTTTAGCAGGTACAGCTTCGCCACCTACAATATCACTGCCTCCAGATGTTACTTTGTTTTTAACACTAGTAGGAAAGCGAGGCGTGGAGGACATACTGTTTACGGTGCATTTATTTTCTTGTCCTTCTTTCTCACTACGATGTGTAGTAGTTGCTTTTCTCTCGACTGAAATATCTCAGTTATTGTTGTATAGTTCTAGTTATTATGTATATATTAACATAAACCTTGGGACATGGTTCCTATTAGACGAAGTTTTATGGCTACAGTGCTGCTTTGTATCACCCTTAAATCAACCACTGACATTTTTTGGCTTTTAGTGAAATCTTACTCTCAGCAAGTATTTGATTTATTACCATATTTTTATTTCAGATATTCACTGCCAGAGGAGAACTATAATGCATTTCACTGAAAGCCTCAAGCAAGCTGACATTTTTTGGAAGTTCGTAAAATGTTTCAAAGTCTATTCAACAGATTGCCATGAAATTTCATAGCCAGTTATGTTTCCCTGAGGATGAATTTTAACAACTCACTTTGAAATGTCAATGTATTCAAGATTTGATATCTTCTTTTCTTTAATAAAATTTCCTTTGCACTTTACACGCACTCTTTGACTGAGCGTTATTGTGCTAATAAGCTAAATTAACTTGGTGAACACAGAAAACAAATCCCCTGCTGTGGCCAAGCTGCAATCCAGTTTACGTGAAAATTACTGTCAAATTAAATTAGAAAAAAGAGAGAGAACTCTGTTATCAGTTACCAGTTGGATTTATTTAACACAAAGACCGCAAACTAAAGGCAAAGGGGAATTTTGCTATAATTTAGAATTCTCCTTTTACTGGAACATTAGGTCAGCATAATTAAGACAAATTAATGTATTAGGAAACCACATTCTGCTGCAGCAGTCAGTGCGGCTCGGTGTTGCAGAGTCCCTACTGGGAGGGCAGAACTGCTTATCATCACAGTGATGATACCCACACTTGTGTGTGCCACCCTCTTTAAAAAGGTAGCTTTATCAGGATGAGCGGCCCTGTGACTACAGAAAAACCCAAATGCTATCCCATTTCCTTTTATCCTATATCTTTAGTTCACTCAGCCGTTCCTTTCATTTTGCTCCTGTGCTCACATCGCCAGAAATCTGCAGTCGGCATCGCAGACGGTAACACATGCCTCCCCGAAAAACGATTCATGTTTGTTTTTCCTGCTTTCTGACATTTGTAGGTATTAAAAACACACACACACACACACACACACTTTTCAGGAGATAAAAAGGTTACCACTGCTGTATCAGCAGCCATCCACAGGACTAATAAATAATGATTTGGAGTCATAAAACTCCACTTAGTGTCAAGAAACAGATGCTTTCATCACGTCAACAAGTAAACAAAATGTGTGCGATGGAGAGAAACAGGTGGAGCTCTGCGCACTGCAGAGCGACAGCACGGAGATCGTTGCTCACATGGAAAAGGGAAACATAAAACAAATGTTTACGGCAGCAAGTTCATCAGTCAGCAACGTTGGTAGTCAGCCGCCGCCATCCAAGCTTGTGAAACGTGGGCTACAATAAGGGACACATCATTAATGAAGAAGTGAAACACCAGTTGTGGTATGCTGGGACGCTTTTTTATATAACATCTTAGGAATGCCTTATTTCTTTAGGTTAACACAGCAGCAGACTAAAACACATATCAGCGCATGTTGGGAATTAGAAGCCAGTGTGTTTTTGTCACAAGCTCCAAGGCAGCAAAATGAATGTGAAGCCTGTTCCTGATTGTGAAGCTTGGTCTTGATCCTCCTCCTCTCATATTTTTTTAACACCCTGGGAATAATAATAAAAAAAAAAAATGAAATGAAGAAAGAAAAGGGTAAAAGACGAGATAAAAACAAAAAAGATTGAATCTCCAAAGGACACTCCCTAAGGATGCTACTTTGTGAGCTTTCATTCTTCACAATTTTTTTTATCATGTCACCCAAGGGTAAAGGTTTCTTCACATACAATATCTGCATTGCTTTCATGAAGCCAACTTTGTTAAAGTCAGACTAGTGCTACTGTTTTTCCACCCTGACCAAACGCTGTATCTAAATGTGTCCTCATCTCTACATCCATAAGTATGTCCAATGTTTGGGGAAAACTTACCCGTACATTCTAATCAATTGATTTTCACTTGTGCTTTGCTATTATTGGTTTCTTCAGTTTTTTTATTTATTTTTAGCCATAACTTAACCTATGATTTGAAAAAAAAGCTGGCTGAGGTGGAAAATCAAACTCCATAAACTGCAGTTGAAGCAGACTTTGTGAATAATTCACAAAGCAAATAGCCTACGTTAAGGTTGATGTTGGCAGACAAAAAAAACACATGTGGACTGATGACAATGGTTAAACTTTCCTGTAATTAACACGCATTTTCATTATTTGACGTTATAATTTTTCTAAGTAATAAATACATTCATATTATATTATTATTATTATTTTTATTATCAATAATAATAATACCTCTCTGGCCAAAGCATTTGATACATATTGTACGCTACGCTCTGCTATTAGCTACACGCACACCATTTTCTACTGTAGAGTCCTGAAATCAGTGTTTTATCAAACAAGGGAAAACACGAACACGTACGTGATCTTCAAAACCTTTGAGCCTGTTTTCCAAATGACAAAGTATAAATGTTTAATTTTGACTGCAGTTAACCGCTGTGACGGTGCTCTTTGCACCAGTTTTCTTGTTTGGCTTCCTCGTGCATGTGACGCAATGGGAGTCCTTTTTGTTGAGACGGCGCGCTATTGTCATCTCAGATGTCCAACCAGCTAATGCATGTAATATTTCACTGTTTATTTAATATTATATGAATATTTTATGACCCACTGAGTAAGACTTACGTTCAGTGTGTGCAGCATATTTGTTTCTGTGTCACTGAGCACATGCTGTGACTCTTTCTGAGCCCAGCTATTAAAAGATACCACATGTATGAATTATGGATGGACTGTTACGGGCTAAATCTGAGCCAATGTGGAAGTTTCTTTCAAGAACAGTGTAAGCAGTGAAGTCTGTTCTTCATACAGATCATGCGGTCATTTATTACATGTCGTATTACACGTATACCTTTACAGAGTTTTCAACAGTAAATATGTAGGTGAATGAGTTAATGTCTGCCCGATTATGTTGAGAGACAATATTTTTTCCAGGTTTTTGTTTCTCTGAATCAAACCCTGTGTGCTGTGCAGGAGTGTATGGAGGATGTAGGAGTACAGGACTCTACCACCAGGAGCCAGAGTTTGAGCCTTAGTCAGTGTTTAGGTTTATGAAACCAAACATGCTTATACAAATTTCCTAGAACCTTAGAAGGACAGATGGTAGTGGGCTTTGCCAAAAGGATGGAAATGGTAGGAGTTTTCAGAAGAGACTTGAACATAGGGTGACTTACAAAAGTGGAGGGAGGAGCACACAGGAGGACTACATCTTGTGTAGACAGACCAGTACAAAGGTGGTTGGTGACTGTAAGGTCATGGTAGGAAAGAGTGTAGCAAGCCAGCATAGGCTTGGTCGTGAATAAAATGGAAGGATGCTGAGGATGGAACTGCCAGGGTACAGGGCTAGAGGTCGACCCAGGACTAGATACATGGACGCAGTGAGGGAGGACATGAGAGTGGCTGGTGTTGGGGAGGACGATGCAAAGGACGGGGTGAAGTGGAGAAAGTTGATTTGTTGTAGCGACCCCTGGTGGGACAAGCCGAAAGAAGAAGAAGTCAGGTTATTTGTGTTTCCTGTGCATCACAACACAAACACTAAATGTATCTCTCTCTCTCTCTCTCTCTCTCACTCTCACTCTCTCACTCACTCTCACTCTCACACACACACACACACACACACACACACACACTCACAATCACAAAGCGTTATGGTACTAAGGGCAAAGGCCTCTACATTTTAGTGTTTGCGGTGCTTATTAGAGCGTGTTGTCTATGCCTTGGCCCAGCTCTCAACAATGGCCTCAGCAAAGATTCCATTTAGTTGAGAGCCCAGACAGAAGACCTGTCTCGAGGCTAAACACATAGTAACAGGAAGAGAAAAATAGAAACAGGGAGACCAGATGGAAAATGGAGATATGGTACTGGTGCTGCAGTACATGGATGCTTATTGGTTAATTTGCTGCTGAAACCTTATCCTGACTTTCTCCTTCAGATTTGAAATCAAATTCAGCATTTTGTAAAAGCTATATGAGTTACTCAACATCTTCAATCATGAGCTAAATCTTTCATTTATTTATACCTTGAATGTCCAACACTCTCCTACCCAGTAGATCAAGCACTACCCCAACCCCCATCTTTAGCCCTTCCAGTCTTGTCAAATTGATGGAAATAGCAACAATTCTTCAGTGAGTGTTGCTCTCTCTTGGTGATGGGTGTTTTCTGTTGGTATTAAATTGCTAACTCATCTCCGAGTGGGCAGGATCAACCGTCATCACTACTGTCATGCCAGGTTTAATTCATTGTCTTGCTCTGCCCATCCTGTGCAGACGGAGCACAACAGGCCTCGTATTTCATGTGCCGTAAGAGCTCAATTAGTATCGTGTCTGGGAAGGTGTGACGTCACAGCAATGTGCCAGTGTCATAATGCAGATATAGTTCTCTCTGTACATATTTGAGGGATTAAAGTGAAAGAGATGATGGTGAAATACAAACAATCTTACAATTATGTAGTTTCAATTGATGTTTTCCTCCAGATTGTGTTGCTCATTGTAACACGTTGTGGGAAAATACTCTGTTAAAAAAAAGAACATTAAAAAACTTTTACATAAGACAGAATATTCTCCTTCCAAATTGAGAGAGAATTTGCTCAAATACATTATATTATATATATATATATATATATATTCAGAAAGCAGTTCAGATGGCTCTTAGTAAACATTTTAGCCTTTGGTGAAAGTGAAGAGTTGGGCGGGCGTAGACAGTGTCTTGATTTTTGTTAAATAATGGTTCTGTGAGTGATGTGCGATAAAGTGATAGTTTCATGCAGGACTAACGATTCTGTGAAGTCAGTTATTTTATCAGATGCTTTAATGTGATGTGCGTTATGCTGTGGGTATGTCAATGTTTGCAATCTGTTGAGTCTGTTGGCAAACGATGAGTGAAAAAGGTAGGAGTTTGTTAGCTTGTATATAATTATAACACGCCTAAGCTGCATGTTTTAAATCATCGTACATATAAGGCTTATGACTTTGGGAATTAAAATGAATGAGATATTTGTATGTAATTAATGTATGTGTGTGTATGTTTGTAATTATGCATTTTCAAATGATAGTCTGAATATTTACCTGAAGTGATTGTGTTTCCCGATATAGCATCAGCTATAACGACTGCGCAACAGCTACTTTATCTGAGCTCCAGGCTTAAAAAAAAAAAACTTCATTGGTTTTTAGATATTAAAACCAGCAGCTGGTGGACCTTGGAGAGGCCTGCCCAGCTGAGAGGGAAGGAAGGTACACTTAAATTGTAGCGTCTTATTCTCGAGAACGGTTTGGCCTACAGTCAGTCTTGATGGATTGGGAAGAACAACATGGTGTGCTGTGGGCTTCAGCTGCTCTTAAATGTACGACTGAAGTGATGGAGTAGACAAATGATTCTCAAATAGCTGTGTGTGTGTCAGTGTGTGTGTGTGTGGGCGGGGCATGTGACCGCAGGCAACATGCACGTCAAAATCTATCCACCCTCCCATTGTACATTGTCAAAGGCACCATAATGAAAACAAATGCAATTAGGCTATACAACTAAAGTTGATTGATAATTCTTGAAATTACACCCCCAAATCTATTTGTAGATATTGTAAACATAAGCCTATCTTCCGTGAAATGTTTTAGACTATTTAAAACAATTGGAAGCTGATGACAGACAAGGAGGAGGCAGATACACCACCATAGATTCTAATCCCACGAGTGAATTCACAATTTACCTCCATTTGTCAAAGGAATGAAGAAATACAAAATCGAAAAATGTTTTCAGAACACAAACTTTCTCAGCCTATCCCTTGTGTTGTCAGTTTATTTATTATTTATTCCTTTTTAGCAGCAGTGAAATCTCCCTTTTTTTCAACTGGATTTTTGAGACGTTTGCTCAAGCCTGACATTAGGAATAATAAAACACTGCCTTTATTCATACTGTATTTTCCTGCGTGCTGCACTCCACCAGGGTACTAAGATTGACTTAAAGATTGACATTTAGAACCATAATATGTCGGTCGTGTCACTAGAACAACCACGCATGAGAAAATGCGTGGTATGCATGCGATTGATCGATCTGGATAAAACTAAAACTCTGACCTGCAGGTAACGCTTCTCCTGTCCATAATCCCAAACGGGACTAAAGATCAAGCCAAAAAGAAACAGAACTTTTTACTAACTGAGAGTGCAGCTGCACCGCCTGTTGCCCCAGGTGGGGCAGGTAAGAAGCGGTGATGCCAAAGAAGGAGCGCTAAACAAATAGTACGTGCTCTATATGTGATAAAATATATCTGCAGAGTCCACAGTTGTGTACTGCCCTACATCTTGTAATTAGGCAGCTGATTTATGGTCTTACCTGTTTCTGTTTTGTATGTTTGTTGTTTACACACTGCTGTTGGGGGTAGATTAAAAATATATATATATTGCGGTTTAATTCCTCATTGTACAGACAATAATATGAAACTGTTCCCTGACAAAAAAACAAAACAAGACTGTTATGTGAATTGCACTCAGTAAAAGGCATTTTAACCTACATTGCTGTACTGCTTTAGAGGTTCAGTGGTGTGTCATTTTTTAACCTAAGGACAAGAAGAGGGTACTGAAATGTTACGACACCACGAGAACTCTACTGAAAAGGGCATCTGAGATTATTAATGACGGTCCACAAGTCTTTCATGAGTAAGCAGAAACACTCATGTATTTTAGCTCACTTGGAAGTTTAAAATTCACTCGGGGACCAACTAGAGTTGCAATCTGAGAGAAAAGCTGGAACAATACTGCTGTCCCTGAAACCACCAGTGCTCAAGAACAAGAGCTAGCAGCAAAGGACAAATGGTATTAACAAAAATACAGCCCATCCAACTTGTGTTGGTGTTTTTTTTTCATGTCTGTCTAGCTTTAGCTATTTACTTTTTGAGCTGCCTTGAATTTTTTGGACGTGGATGTCGATGTCTTGTACCATAATTTGGCAATTAATGTTTCACTCTCCCTTACTGCTGGAATTGCAATCGGTTTATTTGGACGTGGTGACGTTGTGTATTGATCAATAAAGTCCCTTGCTATTATTTTTTTAAGTATTACAGCTATCATCTAATCTATATTTGATTATTTATGTCAGGAGAAAAAGTGTGGTTGACAGTTAATAATGAAGGAAAGGTAGGATTGATGAAATCAACTAATTTGAAAAGTGCAGGATTTTGTTTACATTTTTAGACAAACGGGAGTGAAAGGATGGAAAACAAGGTGGTATGAGGAGGAGGAGAGCCAGAAGGACATTTTGTACCATGGAGCACTATCATAATTGTCACATTTGATTATGGAGGAACTCTAGTTAGCTTCATGGACCACTGCTTTTTTTCCAAGCTCCCAGCCCACTGCGGACTCAGTAGGCTGAGCATGAGACGCACGCACAAACTGGTCCACACATCGTTGGAATCCAGCTCTGCACACAAACCCACATATACTGTAGATTTAATCATGCCCATGAAAGCACACAATATTTATAGAAAACAGAAAAAGGAAGTTTTGCAGAGTTGTTTTTCTTTTGGTTTGGTCAAATGTTTGGGCGCTTTTACTTTAACATACGATCCCTATAGAACAACTCTCTGCTGTGTCTTGATTTCAAATCTAAGTCGAGGCGCATTAACGTCGACAGGAAGGGGGATTATTGAAGTGTAAATCTTGAAAGTGCAAAAAGAGGTAAACTTGAAGCATTCTGCCTTCTGTGCTATTTGTGATTGCGGTTGCACCGTCAAACTTCAAAGTGATCACTTCAAACAGGCATCAGAAAAGGAGAGAGTAAATCCTAAAGGCAAGTAAATATGGACATTCAAATAGCTGATGGTTCGCAAACTACCAGAAGGTCCTTCGGGGAAGTAGGTTATACAAATGCATGTGTAGAAAGTCATCAAAGTGACTCTGACTGCATTGGCCTCTTCTGTTTGTATACAAACATCCCAGAAGTGAAAGTATTAGAGCAAAAAAAAACAAAAAACAATAGTAACAAAAAGTTCCGACATGAAACTCAGGCTTGTCTTTGCTTTGCCTGATTCATGTGAAGTAAATCAAGCACACCATTGTTCCAGAGCCATTTATTGCTACAAAATTAATCAATTGCAGGAATTCAATTTCACAACAATGCATTCATTTAAAAAAAATACATACCCATTAGTGGACTGTGTCCGTATCTGCATGGATTTCAGCTCTTTTGTGTATTGTGAATATTAAAAGTCTCCCAAAAAAGCGGACAACAATGCATAGACACTTACTGGGGAGTCGTTAGTTGTCTCTGAGGAAATTGCTTTTTGTCCTCGCTAGATTTCAACTTGCTAAATGATTACTCACACACACAAACAACAACAACCATAACTCCCAAGGAGAGTGGAAATAAAATATATTTACTTGCGCAAGTCAATATCCAGCACACCACATGAATATGCAGACATGCAGCACATACACCAACACCCGTTCTGATGTTTTAATGCTGGTCTCAGGATTCCTTCTACTGGTTCTTCTTAGTGTCTGACAGGGACATGTCCTCTTGCCACAGCAGGGACCCAACATACTTGTACTGATGTGTACATAAATGGTACAGTACTTATAGATCATGGACAATAACAAAGCCTGACCTATAGATGTGTCCTAAAGCATGACTGGTCAGTCTTATTACTATTTAGGATAATGCAGATAATTAATATATATATACATAATAGTAATCAATATGTTGTGCAAAAAGGCATTATTTGAGGTTTGTGTTCGTCGTCCTCTGTGTGGAGTTGATTCATTTACCAATTAAAACTGAGAAAAGAAACGTGACGGTTGTGCCCAAGAGCTTTTGACTTTTGTGGCGAAAATCGTGACGAATATCATTTTCCAACAGATTTTCAAAGGTTTTTTTTTTTCTTCTCTTCATCCACTTTGCTTTAAAAGTGAATGTTTAGAGTTTATATTTTGATACATTTCCTGTGGTTTAATGGAATGGAATCAAATAAATATCTTCCACACAGGAGCCCGTGAGAGGAGGCTCCGAAGAGGTAGTAATGAAGCTCTCCATGGTGCTGAAATCTTCCAAGGGCTTTTGTGAGTGCACCACTCTGCATGTGTGTGTGTTTGTCACTATAAACAGAATCTCTAAGCCTCAATGAGCTCTCCTCACGCCCGAACTGTAAGAAACTTGACACGCTTCACATTACTTTCAATCCAAATTCCAATGCGTTATTCTTAGCTTGACTTTCTCTGTTTATTTCGAGCAAGCAAGGTCACCATCAGCAGAAGGTACGACCAGACAAAATATCTACATGTTAAGTCATTTATTTCCATAGCCAGTGTCCAGGTGGGCTCCTGAGACCGGAAATAAGTGCTCTTCATCCTGGTCGAGTTCACAAAGAAGACGAGGACACGGAAATTATGATCCAATAACAGAAAAAAATGCCAAATTAGTCAATTCAATCCATGTAATTCCTATATTTTGTCGGTTCAATGAAATTTGTTGACGAGCAAGAATCTTAATAAGCAATACAATTACAAAATGTGAATGCTTGAATTGAATAAGAATCTCTTCTACATGCTGTGTTGGACCACATCCAGAATGCTTTGAGTGGTATTTACATGCCATTGTGAGCAGTTGGTACGGATAGGAGATGAATGTCCGGGCATTATCTGTAGTGTGCCTTCTATTAGAGAAGTTCACCTTATCCCTTTCCCAATTAGCCATGGGAAATGATAAATTGTTAAGTGAGATTCCTATCGCTCTGTAAGTGAATTAAGGGTGGTAAGTCGAGAGTCCTTTCATCAATGAATGTGGCTGGAGAATTGGTTGTGATGGCATGTTCTAATGCTAATAAATTGGCGTGATTATCACTGTCGCTGACTGTTTCCCTTTTGATCTGCTCTGTGCGTTTGTTTGGTTCAATTTAGGGGGCTGTGACTTGTAATTCTCCAGTCAAGTCTGCTGCAAGAGCTGCAGAGGGGAGGCAGAAATGGATTTGAAAGCATTTGACAATACCGTATTCAGGGGAAACCCCTCATTTTCTGTCTACAAACCGCAGCACCATAAAGACAAAAACACGGAGGGGTAGTGGTTAGGGCAGTCGCCTCACATCAAGAAGGTCTAGGGTTTGAATCCTATCTGTGCGGCGTTTGTATGTTCTCTCCTTGTTTGCGTAGGTTTTCTCCAGGTTCTCCAGTTTCCTCCCACTTCCAAAAAAGTGCAATTTAGGTGAATTGATTACTCAAATTAAGATTGTCCATAGTTTATGAGTGTGTGCGTGAATGATTTTCTGCATGTGTGGCCCCGCAATGTGCTGGCGCCGCGTCCATGTTGTACCCCGCCGTTGGTTTGTTTGTCTGTTTAACTGTTAGCAATATAACTCAAAAAGTTCTAGAAGGATCTTGATTACATTTTCAGGAAATGTTGGGAATTTTACCAGGAACAGATCAATACATTTTGGTGATGATCCAGAAGAGATCCTGGATTATGGATCACTTTCTGTTGACATTGCAGTCAATGTAGCTTCAAAATTAGTTCCTGAATATCTTGGTTGATTACTGACCGATTTTTATGCAATTTGACACAGTCATGTAGGGGGGGGACCTCTGTCTCACCACTGAATTCGATCTGGATCCAGAACGATGTCAAGAAAAAAATATTACATTTTAACATTGAAAACTAAATTTACGGTTTCAAAAATCTGTTAAAAATACACAAACTCTGATTCACTTTAACTTTTCATGGTTGGTGTATGAAGATACCAAGAACCATTTAGAACCTTTTGGTGATGATCCAGGTCACCATGTTGGATGCTGTAAATCCACTTACGAGGGGAATGAGCTGATTGGCGGAGGTCTGCGCTCTCTAAGTGCGTTTCTGGATGGATCTGTGAGATAACGACAAACTGAGAGATGGATGTAGTATATATGGACGGGGGGGGGGGGGGGGGGGGGGGGGCAATGCCGCTGCCTCCACTGCCAAGAGTCCAGAAGACAGAGTAACTTGAATTTTACCTTTTGACTCCACCCATGGTTGCATGATTGATCAAACCTATAGATAAAGTCAATAGTGATGGAACGTATTAAATATTGAGAGATGATTTTTCTTTGTCAGTCTCATCTAATAGAATATGGTTTGAGTGCCCATTTGTTAAAATAGCAACCTATTTGACTATGATGAAAACATTTTTTTTACAATGTGCATGTGAAATTGAACCGGAAGACAATGAACCAGTGAAGTAAGTGCTTATTGTGGACTAAGCCTAAACAAGGGAGGCGAGCGAGCCTCGTTATAATGAGTGGAATTATTAAAAAAGAAAGAGAGTTCTCGCTATTATTGTCCGTGTGCACTTGCTGCATTTGGAAACTACGCCTGCTGACGTCACTACGGGTGATGGTGATGGGGGGGTAGGTTGTGGGGGCGGGAGCGCGCCTCTGACGGATCCCCAGCGGAGAGCAGCGAGGACGCGCATCGCGCTCTCTCCTCCGCTTGCGAAGCGGACTGCAGGGGAAGCCAGATGCACCGACTGTGAGCCGCTGCCTGTGGATCCTTATCCCGAATGCTCGAGCAGAGCCAAAGACACGTTTTCATCCTCCACCAGGAAGGAGGAGAGAAGAGGACAGGAAACGGAATAAGAAAATGTTCCTGTAAATATTCCTCAACTCCCTCTCGATCTCTCTATTTCTGTGTCTTCGTCAGATGAAGAGCTTCCTTGGACTTGGAGTACCGAGTATCACTAGAACCCCCCCCCCCCTTATCACACTCTGATGCTGCTGCCTGACAGCGTTTCACTGGGATATACTGCGCGTCTCTCAACGTTAAAACCATGGAAATTATATGACGTTTCTGTGAGGATTTATTTTTTGGTCCAAACTGAACATCTGTAAAAAGCGGCGTTGATTCTTTTCATCTTTTTCCAGTTGCCTTTTTTATTATTATTATTATTATATATGTTTTGCTTTCTTTCTCTTCTTCAGTTGATCTATTGGCTTCGTTATGATTTCAGCTCCTTAGCCCATCATTCATTGTTTTGTTTTTTTTATTCATTGATTGTTACACTTAGCTGTTTTCATTTTTCTGGTCCGTTTTGGAGGCGCTGAAGTGGAATGCTGCGCAGAGAGAACATTTGTAGAAAGAAGATTCCGCGCAGCAGCAGCGACGGTGAATGAATGACCCCCCCCCCCCCCCCCACTGCCTCTGCATCTGAGACGCGCCATGGATGGGGAACTTAATTTGTATCCACGCAACCGATCGGGGATTATCCGTCGCATCGAGTAACTCTTGCTGACAGCGATCAGGTAACGCGTTCTTATCC